>NC_133773.1:30811832-30914375 GCF_003597395.2 Chelonoidis abingdonii
GACTTCCAGACGATTGATCCCACACTCAGTGGTGTTTCCCAAGCCAAAAGCGCGCGTTCCACATGCTGGCATTTCCGAATGCACAAGCAATGACTCGTTGCGTCGTACGCGTCAGGCGACCGCTAGCATCGTTGGACTCATCACTTAGCTTAACAATAGCTCAACTGCCAAACGGATGGCTACGAGACTACGTCAGGCATATTTCCTCAGCCAGTTCGGCCTCCATTTCCACAGAAACTCACGCGCACAGAAACCATTGGGAGAATCACATGCGCCAAAGATGACAAAAAAACAGGACTGCCCTAGATGTTAAAGCTGATGCATCATGGGCGGTGGACAGGAAAGCAGAATGACCCACACCCTCTCCTTTCCGCCGGCTTCTTCGAGACACGACTCGCTCGGAAGAGTGATGAAGGTCGCTGCGTGGGATAGCGCTGCCCATAATGCACCCCTCCAACAGCGCTGCAAATGCTGCAAATTGGCCACACTGCAGCACGGGTAGCTGTCAGTGTGAACCACACTCAGCGCTTTCCCACACAGGGTATGAAGGACAGCTGTACACACACACACCACAACACATGCAAGTGAAGCAGCCAGAGTCAATTTAAACCCCCGGAGACCCCTCCATTTTGTCTTCAGCTGCCTAAAGAAGGACCGTTCTCCACCACCCCACGATAACTTAACAGGAAACTGGAACAAAGAACAGTAACTACTGGGCTGTGAGTGATTGCTGGACCCCAGCGAAAAGGAATAGCCTGTAAAGAGAACCATTCATGGAACTCGTGATTAGACATAGATTTGGCATTTAATGTATTTGCGGGATAACTTACTTATAGTTCTGTCATGTTACTACTTCTCTCCACACATACCTATGATGCTGCTGATATTGGGTAATTAAATCACTTGTTTACCTTAATTAGTAACCCCACCCCCCCCTCCCAACACACCCCCCCCTCCACATGAGCATGTATTAATACCAGGGGGAGCAAACAAACTGTGCGCATATCTCTCTATCGGTGTATAGGGGTTAACAATTTATGCGTTACCCTGCATAAACTTTATGAGGGTAAATACAGATTTATTTGGGTTTAGACCCCATTGGGACTTGGCAGGCATCTGGTGCTAAAGACAAGCACACTTCTGTGAGCTGTTTTCAGGTAAACCTGCAGCTTTGGGCAAAGTGATTCAGATTGCGTCTTTGTTGAAGTAGACCAGAGTGTCTGATCAGCAGACAGGGTCGCTGAAGTCCAAGCTGGCAAGGAAAACAGGGATAGAAGTAGGTCTGGCCAGGCCGGGTGCAAGGAGTTTCGCGCCCTAGGCGAAACTTCCACCTTGCACCCCCCCACAGCAACCCCGGTCCCCCCCAAGGCAGCTAACTCACCCCCCTTACCTGGGAGCCCCCCCGACAGCAGCTACCGCCCCCCCCCACTCACAAGCTAACCCGCTCCCCCCCGGTCCCCCATGGCAGCTAAAACCCCGCCTGGGGAGGGAGAGACTGTCCCCCTTCCCCACCCCGGCAGCTAACCCGTTCCTGGGAGACTTTCCCCCTTCCCCACTACCGCAGCTAACCCTTCCTGCGGAGACTTCCCTCTTCCCCCTCCCCCTCCCAGCAGCTAAACCCTGCCGGGCGAGACTTCCCTCTCTTCCCACTACATCCCCAGACAGCTAACCTAGCTTGGGCAGAACTCCCCCCTCCCCCTGCTGCCCCCAGCCCAGCTAACCTGCCTGGGAGACTTCCTCTTCCCCCGGCAGCCGACCCTGCCTGGGACCCCCGCGGAAGCTAACCCTGCCTGAGTAGCCCGCCCCAGCTCACCTGGCGCCGCCTCCTCCACTGAGGCATGTCTCTGCAGCTCTTTCACTTTAACCCTGCACTGCACTGCGTCCCGGTCATGGCGCCTTTCCAGCATGGCCCTTGGTATCTGCCCAAAGGTATCGTAATTCCTACGGCTGGTATGCAGCTGGGACTGCACAGCTTCCTCCCCTCAAACACTGATGAGGTCCAGCAACTTGCAGTTGCTCCATGCTGGGGCTCGTTTGGCACGTGGAGGCATGGTCACCTGGAAAGATTCACTGATTGCACTCCACACCTGGCTGAGCAAACAGGAAGAAGATTTTTAAAATTCCTGGGGCATTTAAAGGGCAGGTCACCTGAGGCCAGGGCAATAGAGTTTGAACTGATGAGCAGAATGGCTGAGCAGGCATTCTGGGATACCTCCGAATACCTCTGGAAGCCAATAACAGCGCTTTTGGTGGCCACACTGGTGGAGCAGCGCTGCATCCCCAGGCAGAGGTGGAGTACATGCAGCGCTGTAGCCAGGGAGATACAGCGCTGTATGTGCCTTGCAAGTGTGGATGATGAGTAAGTTGCAGCGCTGTAAAGCCTCCACCAGCGCTGCAACTCTCCAGTGTAGCCAAGCCCTCTCTCTTGTGGGTGGAGACCCCCTCCTCACCCTGTGTAGAATTCAGTCACAAAATGGAGATTTGGAATCACATGGGCAAGTCACATGCCCATGCATGACTCAGGACCTGCAGGCAGCAGTCATTACCCACATGCTACCTTGAATGTCCTCAGGTAGACTTCTTATGCGGATTGGAGTCTTCCAAGCTCTTTTGTCTGTTAAATGCTTCTTGACTGAGTACATTCCTTTCCCAAGAAGTGACCAAATGTTCTAACTAAGGCTACTTAGAAATCAAGAAATTATACAGCCAGTGTTCATAACTCTGAATACAAATGGTGCCTGCATACAACTAATAAATAATAACCTTTACGTAGATATTACATGGCATATTTAGCAAAACTCTATTCCAGTTATATCATATGTACCTTTATAAGCACCCCCCATAAAGCCTTGTGGGATACACTGTCACACCCTCCCCCTGAACTTACTGCCAGAGACTTTGACACTGTCCATGGCGGAGGCAGTACCTGTAAAATTTCTGTTTGTCTTTGGTCACACTCCTTTTCAGTACCTTGAAACCATGTGATGTCATTCCTAGGGGTTCTAGCCCGTTTCGGGATTCCTGGTCCCCAGATGCCTGAAAACAGGTTGGGGTATAGTATTGCTAACAGAATGCAGGCAGCAATATCTGTTAAAGTGGAGGTGTCTTGGCATTTAGCCACCAATGTCATGAGGCTGTGTGCCTCAGTTTCCCCTTCTACACAGCAGCATGGGCCTGTAATGCTTTTGCCGCTTTTTACAGATATGGGTTGAAAGGGGCTGTCTCGTCATCATCCCTAGCATGTACAACAGCTTCTTCCACAAATCAGGTATGTCCCACATCTTTAAAGGGTTTACCACAAGTATGAACTCTTGTTTTATCCCATAGGTGAATTAGCAAAAGACACAAGGGTAACAGCAAATCTATGGTGGATGGGCTTCGTTCACTCAGTTTGACTTGTTTAGTGCTATTGCATTTTCCCACTTCTCTGTGCCCTCTGGTAGACCCTCTGATGCAGATTCTTCTGCCTGTGTGGGGAAGGCTTCCAATTCGGGCATGGGGTTGGGTCTTTGGCCAGGAAGGGGTGTACTACAACCACCGTGCTGCCCTCGGCCCCTCCCTCTGGAATTTCTCGGGGCTGGACCCCACTCCCTTGTGAAGTTCCACCAATGCAGAGACTTTCCTGCCCCCTGTCTTGGAGAGAGAGTTTTACTTGCTACATCTCTTACAAGTGTAGCAAGAAGAACATATTTCAATGGGGTGTTCTGGACCCCTTTGGGCACCCCATTTTTTGTTCCCAACAGGTCAGCTGGATGGACCCCCTCCTCCAGAAGACCTGACCCTCAGGTTTCCCTTAAAACCTGATCCACAGGAGAGGGGGCTGGTAGCTTAAATGCAGACTTTTCACCCTCTTCCTGATGAAAAGGTGGGTGGACTCTGTCACAACTTCGTACAAAGATGACTACAAACAGTGTTTAGGGTGTGAATACAGGGGTGCATTCCATCACATAAGGACATTGTCAAAGTAAGGGATGTATACAGCTCCCTATCTTCTTCCTAATTTGGCTCCCAATTCAGGAAAGTATTTAAGCAAGTAGATGTGATTAAATCCTATATGGGAAGGCCCAGATCCATAAAGGGGCTTAGACCCAGATCCAAAAAGAGCATTTCAGTGACGAGGGTTGCAACATCTAACTTTTAGGAGCCTTGAAAAATCACAAAGCCTGAGTTAAGCACTTAGACTCTCTATACAATACATGGGGAAAGGTAAACACCTGAGTGGCTCCACAAAAGTCAACACACCATGCAGGAAGCTGCCTATCAGAGGTTTGCATCCTAATTCCTGTTCTTTGCAAGGAGTTTGGTGCCTAAATCTGGGTTGTGGGGGGAGGGGCATTCCACCAATCTCTGCTTATGATCCACAACAAGGAACACCTCTCCTGGAGTTAGGTAGCTTAAGTACCTCAGTTGTTTTTTGGAAGAATGGCTTAGGCTGCCTAGCTCCACATAAAATGGCTAACACGACCCCATATAACCTTTAGTCTTAGTGGCTAGAGCACTCACCTGGGATGTGGGAGTATCGCTGTTCAATTCCCCCCTGCCACCTCATGAAGAGAAAGGGATTTGAACAGGGGAGTCCTAACTCTCCAGTGACTGTCCTCACCCCTGAGCTACAGACTCTGTCTCTGCTCCAATTATTCAATTAAAGAATGGTTTAAACAAGAAAGACTGAGAAAGTGAATAAGGCAAACATGATTTGCCCAAAACATAGTACCTCTGCTTTGGGAAGTAGTGTTTGCTCAGAGGAGCACAAGTGATGAAATACTAAGGTTTGTTGATTTGTCAGAATGCAGGGCTTGTTCTTTCTCCCACTGCACTCAATGTATAAGTGATATAGCTGTTTGGGAAACAAGACCATTTTCCTGCAAAACACATGACTGTAATTGCCTCCCGCATCCAATCAGAACATTTAAAAAAAGATTGTAAATTCAGCCAGCTCTAACAAATGGTCTTTGCTAACCCACTAAAACACCAAATATTTGACATGACCACTTTCTACTAAATGTCACCCAAAGCCACTGTCTCTCATGTGGTCAGCCCACAAAAGGAACAGTCCCAGTTCCTTAACTACCTTATTTTGAATCCATATAATTTCAAAAGAATCTGTTCTTGAAACAGGCATTATGAACTCAGGCTCCCCTCCATGGCTTCTTAAAACATAATATGGAATAGATTAAGTCTTACTTGTTGGGGAGATCTAGTTTTTAACTCCTTTCCATACAAAATGGAATTTACTATAAGGAAGATATGAAGTTCATCTTTCCCATATTATTATATTAATGCAGATGAGAATTTTTGTTTAAAATGACTCTACATTTCACTGGAGAGGGAATATACCTCAAGGGCCTATCTTGTACTATTCATGGTTCCACAATTCTTGCACAGCAAATCAAATCAGGAATACTATATAAATGCCTCAAAAACATTTATGACCCAAGTTGCTTGTTAACTTACTTTGAACCACAAGTTGTTTTCCATAGCATAATATATTTGAAGGAGGCAAATATTTCAGAAACATTCTTCCAATGTTTTACTTATGTAATGGGGAGAAACCCTCAAAGATCTCAAAACTGCAGATCAAGTTACAAATAAATAAAATAAAGTATCTAGGAGCTGAAAATCGTGATATACCTTCTTTGTAATAGATCCCAGCTCCAGCACAGACTTACATGTGCTTAACACTTCACTACCAGTAGTCCCATTGATGTTAATGGAACGATTAATTGTAGTTAAGCAGCTGTATTTGCAGGATCCAGGCCTAACCCATCACAGCTCATCTGACTAACTCACAATATGTGCTTTAAGATCCACAGATAAGTGCTTTGAAACGCACAAATAAGGGGCTAAGTGTTTCATTTATGATTTAAAATATTTTGAGCTTAATTCATTAGCATCTGTGAAACTGGGCTTTATATATCTACATGGAACGCTGGAAAGCTTTAAATAGAAAATACGACAGCAGTGCAAAGTCCTTCCGTAGTAAAGGGCTTGTTGCGCCAGTCCCCAGTGAAAGCAGTGGCGACACGTAGTAGAAATCAGGGAGCCGAGCCAGCCACGCGCAGGCGGGAAACGCACAGGACGCAGCCCAGGGAAGAGGAGCACATCCGCTGCAGGGACTGGCACGCTGTTGAGGGAACAAGCCGAAGAAATGCCGCGCTCCGAACTCAAGCTCCTCTGGCGAGCGCCCGCCTCCCTCCCCGGCAGGAGCCCGGAGAGCCCCGCCCCGCGCCCGGCCAGGCAGGGAGGCGGGGCCGAGCCGGCCCGGTGCTGAAGTTGCACGGGATGGTGGAAGTTCCGCGGCCGGGGGAGGCCAGGGCTGTGGGCGGCTGCCCTCGGCGCAGGTGAGGCGCGCGGGTCCCCAAGGCGCGTGCGGCATGCAGCCGGCCCCGGGGGCATAGCGAGCATCGCGGGGGCACAGCGAGCGCCCCGGCCCGCTCGCCCAGCGCGGACTCCCTAGAGCCCGAGCCGCGGGACCTTCTGCGCAGGTAATGGCCTGCGCCCTACTGCTGCTGCTTCTGGCCTGTGGCTTGCTGGGTCCGTGCCAGCAGGAGCCCCAGACCCCGGACTGGAGGATGACCCTCAAGACCATCCGGAACGGGGTGCACAAGATAGACATGTACCTGAACGCGGCTCTGGATCTCCTGGGAGGAGAGGACGGCCTGTGTCTGTATAAATGCAGCGACGGTAATAACAAGTAATAACCTTCTACCTAACGCCCAGCGCGGGGGGAGGGAGGCGCTGAGCTCCCAGCAGAGGTGGGCCTGGATTTCTGGAGAGAGTTGGAGGCAAACTTTGCAGCAGATTCCTTTCCAAAAATATACTACACGATGGCAACGAAAAGTAAATCTGGCTCTAAAAACTCTGAAGGAGTTCAGTTCCAGATGGCATGGGTTGGGTCCCTTTCTAGGGGCAACAGATTAGTGTCCAGGTAAAATGTTGAGCATCTGGTTAGGATTAATGCAGTCTGAACCATGACATCATCTGAGGCTTTTGGCTTAGGAATTTCTCTTGCCCTAATGTACCATCATATAGAGATCTCTCTCTCTCTGCCTCCATCAAACCCAGAAGAGAACAAAAACTGTCAGTTTCTACAGTTATTTGGATAACTGATATTTATGACAGCCTGACATCATTAATATCTTGTCTGGAACTTTTAAAAAAATTGTACGTTAAAAATAGAGTTACGTACAGCCCTGTCTTCACATCAGCCTTCGTTATTACAGGGTTTAGTTTCCATATCTTGAAGATAATGTATAGTGTCTATATTGTACTTATAAGTCTGACACATGATTGGTTGTCAGTGATTTTTGTTAACTTTTGTGACAGTGTCTACTATTTTTGTCTTTAGCAACCCTAACTTGCCCTAGTTTAGTAATAGAACTGTTTTGCAGCACTCTTCAAAGTGACCACTCTTCTCACTGTAATTAATTGCCACAGGTGTAATTTAGTACTTTCGTAATTCCAAGGGTCTTTATCTTTCATATACAAAAAGTCTGAAAAACATCAGATCCTAGTACAGCCAATAAGTGTAGAATGGTAAGGAGTTTATTCCCTTAAGTGCCAATACTTCTGTAATAATGTTCCCTGAAACTTCCACCATATTTGCTATTCCAAATTCAATACAAAAATGAGGACCTATTTAGGTTACTGTGGAGAAGTTACTCGATTTAACAAACACACAATTGCCAGAAGTTTAATGAAAAACTTAGAACAGGATTTTAGTGAATCTTGAGCTTTGGCTTAATACCTGTTACTTAAGTTAACATGTGCTATTTGCAGTACTAAAACAAACTAAGTGAATTGTGTATCATTGGGCATACATTTTTTTGCCTGGAAGGGTCAAGACAGAATCTTTTTCTCCAGCTATGACATTACACATTTCATTAGGTATAGTATGAGGATTTACTTTCCTTTGCCCCTGGTATTTTTCATTATTAGAATCTAGCATATGTAAGGTACTTCAGTCAGGGACTATTTTGGTAAAATAATCAAGACTATTTATAACCTCAAGAGATATGAAAGTAAAAAATGAAGGATTGACTGGAATAAGCCCTTTTCAACTGGGCTAGTGAAGTCCCATCTGAAATTTCTTCCTTACAAATACCTAGAATGCATTTAGTGTATGTACATGCAGTTTTTTTGTGATGCCTCTCTGCTTTAGGAGTAGCAGTGACATCATGCATTGCTTTCTAGCCTCCCACCTCAACACATACGCTCTCCCATGTACTCCCTTCCGTAGAATGCTTCCTTCAGTTTGGTCTCAGATGCCAAAAGCAGTTTAGCTGTAGTCTTTAAAAATTCAATATTTCTCCTTATTCTAGTGTACATATCACAGTAATTTTGTGATGTTTCCCCTTTGCATGCTTTCTAAAATATCAAGGAAGCCCTGCTCAAACAGAATCAATTAATCAACGCTGTGATTGTACAGGAATAAGCAATAATACTTCTGTATCATGTTCACGCCAGTTAGTAGTTCTGCTGTCTAAAATGAAAATTCAGAGCAGTGTCTTGGATTATAGATAAGAAAAGAATGCAGAAGTCTAGGTAAATTTACTAGAACTTGTTTTTCTGCTTTTTAGTTCTTCCCTGCATATAGTACACTTCTGCCTTTCCTAGTATATTCTTTATAGGCCAGATGTTTTGAATTTGGATGCCTAAAATCAAACCAAATCAATAAATACATTTTTTATTTAATTTAAGAGGTACTTAATACCTGTAGCTCCCCCTGACTAGCAGCTTGGTGGGAGCTCTGAATATTCAGGTGCCTAAATATGGATTTAAATGCCCAACGTTAAGCATAGTTTTGAAAACTTTGGCCTGTATTGTTTTAAGCAGTAAAATAGGGGTCTGTGCGGTAGCTTGACACAAAAGATCTGTACTTTTGTACTGCATTTAACATAAAATTCCTTTTTTACAGGTTCAAAGCCTCTTCCACGTTATGGGTATAAGCTTTCACCTCCGAATGGATGCGGATCGCCGCTATTTGGAGTTCATGTAAATCTTTCCTTCGTGCATTTTATTTTTTCATATTTAAAAATGGGTTGTGAGCGATCTACTTCAAAAACAAGTGTGCTAGTTTTACACTTCCATTCTAAACACAGAAATGTGCATCATTTATAAGACCATTATGATCATTGTGCAAGTTGTCAGAATAAGAGAGGCCAAAGAACCTTACCCATTAATTTCTGCATGAAGCCCATAACTTTGAGTTGCAGTAGATCTTTTAGAAAAATATCTAGTCTCAATTTAAAGACGTTGAGTGATGGAGAAGCTATCACATCTGTATATAAGTTTTGCTATTTGCTTACACTCACTCAAAAATCAGAGGGGTAGCCAGGTTAGTTTGGATCTGTAAAAAGCAGAGTCCTGTGGCACCCTTTAAGGCTAACAGATGTATTGGATCATAAGCTTTCGTGAGTGAAAGCTTATGCTCCAATACATCTGTTAGTCTTAAAGGGTGCCACCGGACTCTCTGCTTTTCACTTAAAAATGTGCACTTAATTTCTAGTCTGAACTTGTCTATCTTCAGCTTCCTGCCCTGGTGTCCACACTTCTGTCATAAATAGATAGCTAAGGGTTAATGTTTCTTTCACCTGTAAAGGGTTAACAAAGAGAACCAAACACCTGACCAGAGGACCAATCAGGAAACTGGATTTTTTCAAAGCTCAGGGGGAGGGAATTTTTTGGCTCGGTCTTTGTCTGGCTCCACAGATGAGAGGGATTTTTCTTCTTTCTATCTTCAAGTTTTCTAATCTTCAGTTTCAAAGTTGTAAGTAAAGGTAGAAAAACCAATATGGCGTTTGTTTTTTTTTTGTATTACACGTGTGTAGTTGCCGGAATGTTTAAATGGTATCTTCTTTTGAATAAGTCTGTTATTCATATTTTTCTTTTAAGTAATAGCCCTGTGTATTGTCAACTAATGAGAGATCAATATGTTCATGTTTTTTTTCTCTCTTTTTTACATAAAGCTTTCTTTTTAAGACTTGTTTGAGTTTCTCTCTCTGGGTAGGCTAAGAACGAAGGAAGGGGAATCTCTTTGTTAGATCTAATGAGGGTAACGCTCTGCAGCACCAGGAATTGGTGGGAGGGGAAAAGAGAGAATCATTTTCTGTTCCTTGTATTTGTGGTGGTTGTCTCTTTGTGGAATAGAGGAGACATGCTTCTTGGTATTGTGATGTAAAGAGATTGCATCAGTAACTCTCAGGTTAGCCCAGAGAGGAAAGTCTGGGTGGGAGAGAGAGGGGGAAGGGAAGTGGGTTATTTCCCTTTGGGGTAAGACTCGGGGCTTCTGAGTCTTGGGGTCCCCCAGAGAAGGTTTTGGGAGACTAGAGAGGGAGCCAAGTCCTGGAAATCACTTGGCTGGTGGCAGCGAGATCAAATCTGAGCTGGTAATTAAGTTTAGAAGGGTTCATGCAGGCACCCAGATTTCTGGACGCTAAGGTCCAGATTTGGGAAAGATGCTTATGATAACTTCAAAAGAGGATGCTGAAAAACTGGAATAGGTTCAGAAGAGAGCTACAAGAATGATACGAAGTGTGGACAATTTGCCCTGTAATGAGATAGTTAAGCTCAATCTATTTAGTTTGTCCAAGAGAAAGCTAAGAGGTGACTTGATCATGATCTCCAAGAACCTATATGGGGAAAATATTTATGATTGTATATTGTGTGGTTAGATTTCCTAAACCGAATATTCATGTTTTTGTTGGTTGGAGCTGAACTTCAGCATTATTACATGGGAGAAACAATTAGTCACCGCTTATAATAGATAGGGCCCTAGCAAATTCAGTCCATTTTGTGGAATTTCATAATCCTAGGATTAAAAAAAACCACCACACAAGTTTCATGATTTCAGATATTTAAATCTGAAATTTCAGTGTTGTAACTGTGGGAGTCCTGACCCAAAAAAAGATTGTCGGGGGAGGGGGAAATTGCAAGGTTATTGCAGGAGGGTCATGGTATTGCCATCCTTCTGCACTGCTCCTGACTGCGGCACTGCCTTCAGAGCTGGGCAGCTGGAGAGTGGCATGTGCTGGCTGGGTGCCCAGCTGTGAAGGCAGCACCACCGCCAGCAGCTGTGTAGGAGTAGGATGGCATGGTACGATATTGTCACTCTTACTTCTGTGCTGCTGCTGGCAGGGTGGTGTCTTCAGCACTGGGCATCTGGCCAGCAGCTGCTGCTCTCTAGCCACCCAGCTTAGAATGCAGCACAGAAGTAAGGGTGGCAAAACCGTGAACCCCCCTACAATAATCATGCAACCCCCTGTAACCCCTTTTGGGTTGGGACCCCCAGTTTGAGACACTCCAGCAAAATCTGTATAGTATAAGGTAAAAGTACACAAAAAGACCAGATTTCATGCTCCATGACCCATTTGTCATGGCTATGAATTTGATAGGGCCGTAGTAATAGATTAGTAACTGGATGTTTATGAATGTAAATCTTTTTCTTCGGTATCCTAGAATTAGAGGAATGATATTAAATGACTGAGCATTCAACAAGCAACCTCCCCACCCCCCACCTGAAGATCTAAGACCTGCAGTGGATGAAATAGAATATTTTCTGGTTTAAAACCAAGAATATGGGGTTGGTCTAATGGTATCACTCTGCGCTGTGATGGGAGAATCTAGGGTTCAGTTCCTCTCTCACTGTCCATGCCAGTAACATTTTGCTCACTATTTGGAGTAGCGAGTAATGCATTTTAAATAAAACCAAAAACTTGAACCATATTGATTCAACAGTGTGCATAGAAGGCAGGCAATTTTTACCAATCCCGATGCAATAAAATTATCTTGTTGGCTTGAGTACTAACCTTTTTTCCTTTTCAGTTTGACATTGGTATCCCTTCGATGACAAAGTGCTGTAATCAACATGACAGATGCTATGATACCTGTGGCAACAGAAAAAATGATTGTGATGAACAGTTCCAGTATTGTCTCTCCAAGATCTGCAGAGAAGTACAGAAAACACTAGGAATATCAGAGAGTGTACAGGGTAAGGCAGAAAAATAGCATGCAGGTTATACTGAGTTGATCTTTTACTGAAGTTGTATAAAGATTCAGACTTTAAGGCCAGAAGGGACTATCATGATCATCTAGTTTCACCTCCTACAACTGCAGGTCACAGATCCTCACCCACTCACCACTCCTGCAGTAGGCCCATAACCTCAGGCTGAGTTACTCGAGTCTTGATTTAAAAACTTGAAGTTTCAAAGAATCTGCAATTGTCTCTAATTCCAGCCAGCAAGACACCTTGCTGCCCCATGCTGCAGAGGAAGGCAAAAAAACCCCTAGGATCTCTGCCAGTCTGAACTGATGGGAAAATACCTTCCTGATCCCATAAAATTCTCACAGTAAAATGACTGAGCAAATAATCCTTTCTGGCCTTAAATTAATATATATATATATATATATATATATATATATATAAAATATAGTAAATGAAACAATGAATTCACACTACTGTGGCTCTTTTGGATGATGTTGATCGCTAATTTGGCTCCTGAACCACTGAGGTCTCAGTATAACTGAGTTAGACCATGACAACAGTGAGACACACACACACACACACACACTCCCCGAGGGGGGACGGGACAAAAAAAAAAAAAGATTCTAGTAACTCAGGGCCCTCCCCATCTACTATCCAGTCTCAGGCCATTGGAGATATTTGCTAATAGCAATTGTGGGAGGGCCATAAGTTATTGTAGATGATCTGATCATATCCCCCTCTCCCCCATGAATTTATCAAACTCACATCTCAGTCTTGTAAACAAGGGTAATAACACTTCCCTGTGTCTACTGGAAATACCTCATCTGATGCATCCTAGGACTGTATTAGCCTCTGGCCACATCACATTGTCATCCTGTGATCATCTAGTACACCTAGGGCTTTCTCGGCCTCTGTTACTTCCAACTGATAAGTTCTCAGTTTATAGCAAAAATTCTTGTTGTTAGTCCCTGCGTTCATGGGTTTGCACTTTGCACTGTTAAATTTCAATCCCATTTCTATTACTCTACTTTTCAAAGATATCCAAATAGTCTTGTATAGTGTTCTGGTTCTCCTCCATATCGGCAGTGTCTGCAAACTGTATCAGCCCACCCACACTCTGGGCCAAGGTCAATTAATGAGGAACTCCAGTAGTAACCCTCTTGCAGCCTCACTGTTCACCTTTCAGTATGACCAATTGTAGCCTCCCCTTTAACCAGTTCCTTACCCACCTTTCGATTCTTAATTAGTCTTACATTAATTCCCATCTTTTTCAATTAAATTAATAATTTCCCACCTGGAACTATATCAGATGCTTTACTGAAATCTAGGTAGATTAGATCTACTGCATTTCCTTTGTCTAGAAAATTCATTTATTCTCAAAAAAATCAAGTTTACCTCTATGTGCTTAACTACTCTTTTTCAGAATTTGTTTTATGACCTTGCATACAATTGAGATCAAACTAACAGGTCTGTAGTTTCCTGAATTATTCCTCCCCCCACACACACACACACATTTCCTTAAATATAGGAATTATATTTGTAGTTCTCCAGTCATAGGGTATGACCATCTTACTTCTTTATATTCATTAAAATTCCTTGCTATTGGGTTTGCAATTTCGTGTCCATTCCTTTAATATTCATGAATGGAGATTATCCACCTTTCCCTGAATTTGGTCCCATTAAGATGTTTGAGTTCAGCTTCCACCTCAGATGTGGGGATTTCTAGTTCCACATCCTCCTTCCCATTAGCTACCCTACCAGACTCCTCATTACTCTTATTAAAAACTAAGGCAAAACATTCATTTAAGTGTTGGGCCATACCTAGATTGTCTTTTCTCTCTACCCCATTCTCAGTCCTTAACAGTCCCATGTTGTCTTTCTTTGCTTTCATTTTGTTTTTATGGCTAAAGAACCTTTTACTATTGGTTTTAATTCCCTTTGCAAGTTCCAGTTCTGCTTGGCTTTTGGCAGTTCTCACTTTTCCCCTATGTTTTTTGACCTTCAAGAAAGCCTAAAAGAAACAGAAGGGATGTATCAGCATGGAAAGCTTTCTGCTTTCTTTTAACAACTTGTTTGAGATTTGTGCATCCAGTTTGGCCTGCAATCCTTCCCTATGAATTTTTCCCCCTTCCTTGGGTTGCAGGTTCCAGATAGTTTCTGCAACTTTGACTTGAAGTGCAGTAGATCTAATGTACTTGTTACTGCCTGCTTCTCCCCTTCATTTTCTGACTCCACAAATCTGCTCCCAAGTTCTGTTTCTCCTGCACTAGCCAGTCTTTTCCTCTGCCTTATAACAACAGGCTTCTACTGAGCACTTTCATCGTCCAACAGTCTGCCCTCACAGTTCTCTGATCCAGTATGCATCTGAAAATCTTGATGTTTCCCATCAGCCTCTTCTCTCTTTCCTTTCATCAACTGCTCAAATCCCTTTCAAAACTCAGCCATAGATTCTAGTTGCATCTCCAAACATCAGACCAGCTCTTCCATCAGAGCTATCAGGTGGCAATTCATACAAATGAAGCACCTTTCAGGTACCTTCCCCAGAATAACATACATACCGCAGCTTCCACATCTAGTCATTTTCTTTTCTTTTCTAGTCTATTCTTCAGATCACTACCACTGCTGCCTCTGTAGCTGTTGTAGCCTTCTCTCCTAAGCACCTGTCATGGGGGCAACACACCCTCCCCTGTTTTCATCCATTTGCTGTTTCGTGGGTGGGCTGCCTTTATAGCCATGCTGATCAGGGAAGCTCTGCCCCCTAATCAAGGTTCAGGTGTGATCAAAAGCTCTGCTTTTCACAACACACTGCCCCCTGTTAGACTCTGCAAACTGAAAACAAACCAGCAAATAAACAAACACTTTCAAGAACTCACTCACAGGAACGGGCTTGGTTTGCCTCCCTTCTCCTCCTCCTAACAGATCTCCACTCAAAGTCCTCTGTTTTCACTGCAGCCAACACATTTGCATGGATTGTCTAAACTAATTGAAATTGAAACTAAAACTGGAAATAGTAATAAACTAACTTTATTTCACTTTCCCTCCATATTTTTTTACAAGAAGAGATCTGTGAGATGTATTTTCTGGCTTTTACATATGTAGAGCTAATAAAAAAAAGGTAGAAAGAAGGAAAAAATTCTCTTCAAAAAACTAAAACTCTTCACCTCCTACACCGAGATCCCCTAAAACTGTATCTTTGTTAGACTGAAGTCAAAAGTGATAAACTATAAAAAGAACTAGGCTAACTATTGAACCTTGTGTCTTTTTAATTCACGATCCCCCTTTAATGCGCATGAAAACCAGCAGTACAGCTTCCCAATTATAGTAATTTTTATGTTATTTGCAGTGCTGCAGCAATATAAATATTTTTTGTTGAATTGGATGGGATTTAACCTGCTATTACATGTGACAGAATAAATGGCAGGCAAATGCTGAACTGTTTCCTTTTACAAATAAAATACAGTTACCTCTTAGATAGTGAACATTTAATCTTGCTGCATAAATGTTCCTTTCAGGTTTGAATTTTACTCTTAACAGGGTGGGCTCCAGTTACTAAAAAATCCAAAGAGACTCATGTTCTCTTTCCAAATAATTGAGGTGTTGGTCATAGACTTCAGATGAATTTATTTGCCAGTAACGCACATTCCAGAATCCAGTGGCATAGCTGTTACTCTTGTCACGAGAGTCTAGGCCTCTTAAATTTTGCATTATGTTATATGTTAGAATTGGTGGTGCTATTTTTAGTATTCTCTTAGTGACCAATCTTACTCCCACTGAAGTCAGCAGAAGTTCTGGCAAGGACTTCAGGAAGGGAAGTATTGGGCCTTAATGTAAGTAGGGGAGGAAAGTAATGCTTTGTGCAACAGCAGTGGAGAGTGGAATTATCTTTAAAGAACAATACCACATTTTGATCTGACTTCTGCGGGAGTGCATGCTATACTACTTTGTGATCGTAGATCCAGTACTGCAAATGTGCAGTATCTGACAGGTCCAGATTAAGTGCTGTGCTAAATCAGGGCCATATTGCTTGTTACCATGACTAGTCTGATTAGGAGCAATATGTTTGCAGGATGAGGCCCTTAAAGTAGTTTGACTGCCGTGAAGTATTTGTCAGAACTAGTTAGAGATCTGCCACTGAAGTCAGAGGCATAAAACGAATTTCTTTTTCACATATCACAGGGATAGCTCAGTGGTTTGAGCATTGGCCTGCTAAACCCAGGGTTGTGAGTGCAATCCTTGAGGGGGCCATTTAGGGATCTAGGGCAAAAATCTGTCTGGGGATTGGTCCTGCGTTGCACAGGGGGTTGGACTAGATGACCTCCTGAGGTCCCTTCCAACCCTGAGATTCTGTGATAAATAAGGGCAGTACTAAACTGTATTACAGTTACATTTGTATTAAATTTTCCACAAAAATGCATCTACTCAATAAATGTTAATTTTGTTAGAAGTTGAAATATGAAACAGATTAGACACATTGTTGAAATTAGAGTTGAAAATGATCATTCATTCATTCATCAGGCTATGTTCATCCTTGTGCTCTGGCAAGTCGAAAACAATTTTTTTTAGAAAAAAAAGTTTGAGTAACTAATGTTTAATTATTACAATATTCTATTTAAAAAGTGCTTCTAAAGTGAGCCTATACTGATTTGATCTCCGCTTGTGTCTTGCAGCCTGTGAATCAACTGTTCAGTTGTTATTTGATGCAGTTATACATTTAGGATGTAAGCCATACCTGGATAGCCAGAGAGCTGCATGTATGTGCCAATATGAGGACAAGACAGACTTATAAAAGAAGACATTGATGAAAGCTCATGAGCTAGAACTAAGAAAAAGACAATATGTATGGAGAGCCAGTGTTCTGTTACAAAGCTGGTTTATTTCATTTTCACAAAGCATAATACCAAAAAATGGTTCAAACATACACTAAAATAGTTTCCTGCTTTAAAAACAGCTTAGCCCTCCTACCCTTGACATACACTTGGAGCTTGAAACTGAAAGTAGTTTCCTTCAACATGTGCCCAGAGGTAGAGTTGCTTATAGAATGCTACTGCAAAAACTACTGGTGTCTTTTTTGCTTTAAAAAATTTAAAAATTGGTGGTGGGGAATGAAAGGCACATGGGAACGAGATAGACTTTTCAAACTTTTTTTTTTTTTTTTAAAGTAGGTCAAGTTTGGAGTTTACCAACCTTTAGTATTTCTAGTATATCTCAACAGGAAAGGAAGACTTTCTGCATTTGAAATACTTTGTGCATTCAGTATGTAATCTTAAACGTCTTGCACTTCTGTGCTTTTGGTGAAATGACTTCTGTTTCTCTGCTTCTGTGTTGCTATATTCTCATATACAGTATGTTGAAGGCTAGACCAAACCTAGAACTAAAAACTGCATCTTCCTATCTGTTTTATATATCAAACTCCCTTCTGAAGCACTAGTCAGATCAGAAACACTGGTACTTTTAAGGCTCGAATTGCAAAATTGAACACAGTTTAGAACCTAGCAAAATATGAAGGTGATACTTCTGATGTGACAACTTAGGGAAGCGTTTCTGTTGTTCTTACAAATTATTTCTTAAAGAAATATTTTTAATAGATGTTTATATTTTTCAAATCAAATTTATTTTTATTAAATGTACCACCCAACAGAGGCATTCTATTTAACAAAGATGTCTTTATATGTATAGCAAGGATGGATCTTAACTGTCCAAAGAGAATGATTTATATTTAACTCTTGTAATGTAGACTGTGTTACTGTATTCACTTACCTTTTGGCTTATCTTCCTTTTACTCTGTTCTTTGGGGTTTTGTAAAAATTTATAAATAAGAAAAATGATTTTTTAAAGTGTCTTGGTATTTCTACTATTTGTGCAAGAGTCAGAGTATCCAAGACATCTTTTGTATGAATATATTATGTGCAGCTAACAAATATATAATTCCTAATTTTCCCTCATCTCTGCATTTTTCTCTGTGTGACTTTTAACTTGGATCAGCTAAAGTTATTCAGTTTTATGTCCAGTGTTGTTTTACCTTCATTTTCAGTACTAACTCCCGCCCCTCTTTCCCCCTCCCCCCCCACCCGAAAGTGCAAATTTCAGCAAGAGACTGTGGATTTAATTGTTTATCTCTAAGGCCAGATCTACACTACAAAGTTAGGTCTGATAGCTATCAGGAAGGGGTGGGAACCACCACACAGACACCCGAGCTAAGGTAGTTATGCCAGCAAAACAAAAAAAAAACCAAAAAACCTCACGTAGATGCAGCTATGCAGATAGAGTTCTTCTGTCAACATATATAATGGTCATTCAAGAAAGTTGTGTTCCTACATTAGGGCCTGGTCTACACTACAAAGTTAGGTCAATTTAATTACATTGGTCAGGGGTGTGAAAAGTCCACACCCATGAGCAGTGTAGTTAAGCTGGCCTAAGTCCCTGTGTATATAGCACAAGTTCTGGAGTGTCGCAGCAAAAGCTAAAAGATCATAACATTAATCCTCTGTTTTGTATATGCTTTATAAAACTAGATTTGTGGAAATCTTTTAGTTTGGTGGGATTCTCTGCCTTAGTTTTTCCAGTGTAGCCATCTAGGTGTGCACAAAGTATTTATTCCTTTCAAACTGCAAAATAGACAGAAGTGTTTTGGGAAAAGTTAATTGTGTTTTGTGACTGTCATACTATGGCTAGTCCTGATTTCCTGTCTGCTATTCTAAAATTATTGCCAAAGCAGTGACCAGAATTGGTGTGAGCTGCCACATCTAAAATTTTGACTGAACACATTTAAAAACAAACACTCCCTTGAGTTGTAACTCTCAGTGGGGTAGGTAAGAGTTTTTACACTACACACTTGAACGAGGGAATTTTCTACTGCTGCAACAAGATGTCGTCTTCTCCTCAAGCTTGTAGAGAACTTGCACTGTAAAAAAAATCTTCCTGCAGCGTGTACAAGGAAATGGCCAGATACCTATTAAAAGAAGAGATGCGTGTTACATTATTCAGCAGTGTTGAAGGTGAGTGTTGCAATGGCATAAATGGTCTCAGTTGCAGTACAAAGAAGTGTTTAATTTCTTCCATGTTATAGAGTGTTTGCATTTCTCATGAGATTTCCATATGGCAGAAAGCTTCTGGATATCAGAATTCTTGCTCTGACAAGTATCCATCAACACCACAAAAGGAAAATATGTACAAATGCATTATGCAATACCCCCGTCCCCAAACAAAAGTTATCTATGTGCCTGCATCAGTTAGATCAACATCTAATCACTCAACATAGCTGTAAAATCCCTTTTGTCCCCTAACGGAATTTAACTTGTTAATGTGCACTCCTAAGCAGTGTAGGCTATAGCAACATTTATTTAAATGTACCCACAAGATATACTAAGAGCCAAGGATCTAGTCCACATTCTGTACCAAAACTGGCTAGGACACTTAAAACTTTCTCCTCAGCAAGGATGCACTAGGAAACCATTTACATTTGCGCCTCATGCAGCTCCTTGGGTGTCAGTTTTCCTTGTCTGTCCACTTCCCCAGCTTCCAATCGGAGGAAAGAAAGGCAACAGGACTGGTTTCCCTCAGGGCTACAGACAGCGGGGAGGGACAGGGCCTCCAGGAAACACTTCTGAAGTATGTAGGATGCTGGTCGCCCGCCAAGATCAGTAGAGCTCACGTGAGCTCCTGGGAGCCATGCCTCTCAGCCTCTTCCGCCCCCATCCTACATGGTGCACTGCTGCTTGCCGGGCAGAACCAGAGCAGCCATGCTATCACCAGTGCCATCAGGATTACAAGCACAAAGAGGAGGATGAGGACAACCCAGGAACCATAGTTCACACCCTTTCAGAAACCCACTTTGTCAGCCAGGATCATGTTGGTGAGGTTCAGCATGTGAAAACAGCAAGACAAAGCAGCTCAGAACCTTCCTAGTAATGATGCCTCATAGGGATGCATCTACACTGCAGTCGGACACCTGCGGTGGGCCCCTGCCAGCTGGCTCGGGCTAAGGGGTTGTTTCACTGAAGTGTAGACATTCTGGCCTGAGCTCTGAGACCTTCCCACCTTGCTCCAGCCTGAGCCCAAACGTCTACACTGCAGTTGGCTTCCTAGCCAGGGACCTGTGAGCTGGCTGGCACAGGCCAGCTGCAGGTGTCTGACTGCAGTGTGGACATGCCCTCAGAGGCTCGGAGTAGTAGCTGCAGTAGCAAAGGGTATCACCCATTACCCTGCCTGTTTCCCCTGCTACTACTGTGACTTTTTCCTGGTGTCTCATCATCATCATCAATTCTTAGCCTTGCTCAGCCTGAGCTCTCGAAAGGCTTCACAACGGTGAAGGCAAAAACCAGCTGCGTTGTCAAGGTGGGGCAACGGGAGGCCCAGAGGAGCTGTGACTCTCAGCAAATCAGTGAGGTGACTAGAACTCAGGCGCCCCCGTCCTTTGCTCCATTCCCAGGACCCTGGTACCTAACTTCCTAATTGTCAGGGTGGTTAAACACTGGAATAAATTGCCAAGGGGGGTTGTGGAATCTCCGTCTTTGGAGATATTTAAGAGTAGGTTAGATAAATGTCTATCAGGGATGGTCTAGACAGTATTTGGTCCTGCCATGAGGGCAGGGGACTGGACTTGACCTCTCAAGGTCCCTTCCAGTCCTAGAATCTATGTTCCACAACCCACATAAAACAGTTTTCTCTGGATTGGATTGAAATGCTTTGAACAAAAGAAGGCCCATTCTCCCCTCTGGGAGATCAGCAAAGCAGCAAGTGGTGTATTACTTTGCTAGATGGAATTGTCTCAAGACACTTGCAGTAAGACTAAAAAAACCAGACAACCACAAACTATACCAGGGCAAAGAGTTCCATGACACATACTTGCCTAGATCAAACAAAACTTTTCCCTGTTTTCCAGTTCCAGCTTCTCACAGTTGGAGTTTTAGGGCATGGCTACACTTGCGAGTTACAGTGCATTAAAGCAGCCCCGGATGCCCTAATTTATGACTTGTCCACACTTAGAGCACCTGGACTCTGCAGCTGGAGTGCTCCTGGTAATCCACCTCCATGAAAAACATAACGCTTGGTGCGCTTTGGCTGAAACGCCCCAGCATCAGTGTGAACAAGGTGTTACATTACTGCGCTCTGATTGGCCTCTGGAAATATCCCATAAGCCCCTTGTCATAAACAGATAGCTAAGGGTTAATGTTTCTTTTACCTGTAAAGGGTTAACAAAGGGACCCAAACACCTGACCAGAGGACCAATCAGAAAACCGGATTTTTCAAAGTGAGGGAGGGAACTTCTGGGGGTATTTGTCTTTGTTCTGTTCTGTTTTGTTTTCTCTCGGCTGTGAGGGAAGAGCTTTTTTTTTCTATCTCCAAGCTTCTTTCTACCCTTCTGTTCCCAAGTTGTGAGTACAAAAGGAAAAGCAATAGGGGTATATTGTATTTTGTATTTACATGTGTGGAGTTGCTGGAATGTTTCAAATTGGATATCTTTTTGAATCAGACTGTTTATTCATATTTTCTTATAAGCAATAGCCCTGTATTGTCATCTTGATACAGAGTTTATATTCTTATGTCTTTTTCTTTCTTTTTTTTTATATAAAGCTTTCTTTTTAAGACTTGTTTGAGTTTTTCTCTCAGGATAAGCTCGGCAGCACCAGGGAATTGGTGGGAGGGGGAAAGAGAGATAAAATCATCTCTGTTTCCTTGTGTTTGAGGTTTGTCTCTTTGTGGAAGAGAGGGGACAGGCTTCTTGGTATTGTGATGTAAAGAGATTGCATCAATACTCTCAAGTTAGCCCAGAGAGGAAAGTCTGGGTGGGAGAGGGAGGGGGAAGGGAAGTGGAGTATTTCCCTTGCCAGTAAGACTCAGAGCTTCTGGGTCTTGGGGGTCTCTCCAGGGAAGGTTTGGGGAGACCAGAGGGGGCCAAAACCCTGGAAATTTTGGATGGTGGCAGCGAGATAAGATCCAAGCTGGTAATTAAGCTTGGAGGTTCATGCTAAGCACCCAGATTTTGGACGCTAAGGTCCAGATTTGGGACAGAGGCTTATGATACCCCTTAATTGGCCACTCTTGCCATTGTTTTGGAATCTCTGCAGGAATGCGGAGAATTGAATGCTTTCAAAGTTCCGATTCTGACGCTGTGTGGGGGAAAGAGGTGGGGGGAGGGGGGATCTGCTGCTATCTGAACATACAAGACAGCATGTTGACATGCTCTCAGCCCCCCCAAAAACCCACTCTGTCCCCCCCCCACACATACATACAACATACTCCCTGTCACACTCCACCCCACCCCTCCCCCATTTGAAAAGCACATTGCAGCCACTTGCATGCTGGGATAGCTACCACAATGCCCTGCTCTCTGTGGCAGGTGCAAGAGCTACTAATGTGGCCACACCAGTGCACTTGAATTTGACAGAGTGGACACATTGCAGCGCTTTCACTACTGCGCTATCCAAGGGTTGGTTTAACTCACAGCCCTCTACATCTGCAAGTGTAGTCATGCCCTTAGTGACACCCAGAGTATGGGGCTACATCTCTGACAATCTTGACTAATAGCCATTGATGGACCTGTCCTTCGTGAATTTATCTAATTCTTTTTCTGAACTCAGTTATATACTTTTGCCTTCACAAAATCACAGGGCAACAAGTTCCAGAGGATGACTGTGTTGTGTGAAGAATTACTTCCTTTTGTTTGTTTTAAACATGCTGCCTATTAAACACAGTAAGAAAAGCAAAATCCAGGAAAAGTAAAATATCATCTTAGTCTATATAATATGAAATATTTTAAACCTGTGTTTAAGTTCATGCCTACTTCATCCAGTGATTCTGGTAGGATGTAGTTTTTTAATTTTACATTAAGCCAAACCCAGTTTCCTGAGGCATCTCAAAACTATGAATATGGCTATTAAAACTACTTTAAACCATGTTGAACAAAAGGCTGCTATGGGGAGTTGTAGGTTTCAGCACAGTATTGTTTCCCTTTCTCTGAGTATCCCTCTGGGGCTCTGAGCCCGTTCCCTTGAACACTCACAGAACTCTCAGATTCACTGGTCCCAAAGACATACCCATGCTAACAGCTAAAAGTAGCAGCATAAATGTGGGGGCCAGGGGGCTAGTGCAGGCTAGCAACAGAAGTACATACCCAGGGCCCCCACTGTGATAGTACAGCCTTACTGCTGTGTCTACACTGCTATTTTTAGCCATTATGTCAGTATACAAGAGTGTAATTGATACCAGTCCAACTCCATATGCACAATCCATGACAAACAAAAGAACATTTTCTTTTAATATAGGCAGTTTTGTTCAGCTACCCACTGACTTCTGAAATGTTTCGATAACATATTAGAGGTATCACTCTTAATAGACACCAGAACAGAGCAAAGAACTTGCCTGTAACTGATTCCTGAAACTTAAGCAGAGCTTCAGTTGCACAATCTGTCAACACTTATGGGCCTACAGTATAACTGAAGAGTAAGATAACTCACTCACTAGCTAGCTATGTTGTTACACTGTTGGATTAATTTCACTCCTAACAAAGTAGCTCCTCCTAATCCTTCAAGTGTGAAATTTTAACCACATCACTGAAATTACTATTGCGTTACCATTAGGATTTAATGTGCAAAAACAAAAGAGATGGCTTTTTATTTTATTTTATTTTTTTTGTGGTGAACTATTAGCTATGAGGTCCATTTATTCTAAATGCAGTCATTTTAGTTAGTGTACTGGACTATTTTAGAATGAAGGGAAGAACTTTAATCTGCTCTTTATTCTTTATGGAATCCTCTATTTCCCTAATTTCATAGTTTTTAGCCTCTCTTGTTTTCCAACCCTCACGCTTTAGTTCTACCCATTTTTATGTGCACATATGTACTTTGGGATTTGGCAAACATGTTGTGATACAAGTGTAGGGAGTAAAAAAATATAGCCACAGCACTTGTGATAAATATATGCTATTGGTCTCACACAGAGCTTTTCTTTACAAAACGAATAGGTGTATTGATTAATAGTAATTATTCTAGTGTCAAGCATTTTCATGACAATCTACCAACAGACTGAGACACTTTTCCTGCCCTAAAGTATTTACAATGTAATTGAAAATAAAGAGAGAAAAAAAAGACTAGAGATAAGACAGCAATTAAGGTTAAAAAAAAAAAAGACCGTCTGGAAAGATTATTTCAGGCTGGAACAGGAAAGGAAAGATTCCTGAAAGATGTGAGTGGTAAGGAGGGATTGGAGGAAGGAAGAAGCTGACAACTGTCTGAAATGGAAACCATGACAAGCACAGGGGACAGAATAAGGCAGGAACAATATGAAGGGACCAGGAAGGAGAGAATAAAATGGGGAATAACAGAAAATGAGAGCAAAGAGGCACAGTAGGTAGGTAGTGAGAATATATAGGGCCTTGACAGTAAAGACAAGAAACTTGAATGTGATGCAGTAAGAGACAGGAATCCAGTGAAAGGGTTCACAAAGGAAATAACTTGGTTAGAACAGCAAGTTCCATATTTTTTTAAAGAAAAAAAGAAAGATATTTTACAAGACAAAATACTTAGGTGTGCACATACACTTGGATTTCCTCCAAGTGACCTAAGGTGCAGATTCTAGTTAAGGGAGCTGTTGCACTAACACTATCTGGGGGGACATTCAGGACCTAATTTTTAAAACTGTGCAGCACTGAGGCACACAATTGTCCCTGCACATTTCTAACGACCAAGCAACCATTGTTTCAATTTTGCATGCAAAGTCATATGTGCGAGACCCTTAAGTGTAATGCGTCATAGGCAAGGTCCAGACTTTAGATTCAGATGGAGTTTACCAACAGCTTTGGGCTGCATTCCCAAACCACCTGACTTCAAGAAGACCTGGCCCTGGTGTGCTGGAGCCCACTGGATGCTACCAGCCTTACATCATCCATGGCCACCTTAACAGTTTCATGCCCTCTTGAACTTAAGATGTGCCCATGGATGGTGTGAGGCCACTTATGGCCCCTGGTGTGGCAGGATTGGGTCTTCTTGGTGTTGGGTTGCTTGGGAATGCAGCTCAAAGCTGGTGGTAAACTCCATCTAAGGCTAAATACTGACAAGAGACTGCTAGTCAACAAGTACCCTAAGGGAAAGCTGAGCCAGACTTTTGGGGTACTCAGATCAGCATGGGAGCTGTGGTGTTGAGCTGCAGTGTCCTGGTTCACTACACTAAATAAAAATATAGGGGCCAGGTATGAACTGTCCAGTTGGCTCCTGCCCCCTGAACTCCCCCATAAGGCTGGTGCCAGTTGGAGCTGGGGTTTGTTTCAGTCCAGTGATAGAAAATCAATAGCCCAGTTACTGCAGCTAGGACCTGGTTGGATCCTTGCTAGTTCTCTCCCCACCCAGCCGGAGGAGGGCCGCTGACTGGACCGTACAACCCCGGGCTGGGGCCCGCCCCCTGGATCCCCTCAGCCTGGCCGGAGCCGCACGGGCTCGAAGGGGCGGCGGCCAGCGCAGCAGGGAGGCGGGCTAGGGGCGGGCGGTGCAGGAAGCAGCGGAGAACAACGAGCCGAGAAAGGCTGCGGCGGCTGTTCAGCTTCGGTGGGGGTGGGGGCGCACGTCGAGACTTTCTTTGTGGCCATGGCGAGCTCCAAGCACCGGCGCATCGGCAGCAACTCGGGTAGGGCAGGCGAGCCCGGCTCCGGGCGGCCACTCAGGAGCACAGGGAGGCGGAGGGGCGGCTGGGGACCGCGAGAGGACCAGTCCTGCCCTGCGCCCCCTCGGCTCGGGGGGAGAGACATTGTCTCTAGGGGCGTTGGGGGGAAGGAACCTAAACCCCATAGTTCCCACATGGATGGGGGGCGGCTCCTGTACTGCCTCTGTGCTCCGCTCCTGGGCGGCTCTCTGCAGAGCTTGGGTGCTGCGGGGGGCAGGGGAGAGGTCTGGCCAGGCTGGGCCGTGCAGGGCGGCGACCATCGCCCGCTTCTTGCCCTCGAGAAGGGAAAGCGAAAGGTGAGAGCGCAGGGAGCCCGGCCCGCCCTTTGTCTCCGGCTCTCAGCCCAGGGCTCCTGCCTCCCCAGCAACACAAACAGCTTCTGCCCCGGGTCCCCTAGGCGGCTGCCGCCCGGCCTGCCGCTGGCAGCCCCTAGGGCAGGGATCTGCTGTTCTTCGCTACACTCGGTGCTTAATTTGTAAGGAAAGCGGTGCCCCGGGCTCAGGGAAATGTTTTTTACTTTCATAACTGATGTGGCAAGGGAGAGGAGCTGGGACTATGAACTGCCAAGCCTAGAGGTGCCAGGGCAAGCTCAGGCACGAATGAAACATTGGTTATGCTGCACCTAGTCTTGCAGTGCCAGGCAAACCAGTGATTCATAAACAAGTGCCACTTTTGGTTGGCAGGGTTTCAAACAAAAGGCATAAAATGCCAGCTATCCGCTACTTATTGATATTGATCGAAGGAGCCAGAGGTGAATTGTTCCCACGCATACATTGCACACTAAATTAATAGAATGGGCAGTATTCATGCTCAGTCAAACTAGTGTTTTCTTAAAATAAATGTAAGCAGGTTTGCAGTGTATGACACCCGTAGTTATTGATTTAACAGTGCTTTTAAAAGTTATTTTATTTCTCTTCTAAAGAACGGTGTCATGTTTAAAATGTATAGCACCTCCTATTGTACCCTGGGCATGTAAAACTCTTAACACATGCATCTGTATTAACCAAAAATCAATCAAAAAGGAGTAGAACGCTGCAATGACTGTGTTCCCAGACCTCTTCCCCAACCATGTTTTCAGAACTGGTCTGAGTAGTAGATTGCACAAAAGATTGTTTGCAAAAAACAACAACAAAAAAATACCCCCATAAACACCAACAACAACAAAAAACCCCCAACCAAACAAAATCCCTCCAAACTCAAAATATTTACCAGTTATGCCACTGTTGTTACAGCTGTATAACCCCATGTGGACAAATTTATTTCAGTGTAAGGGTGTCTTTTCCAGTTTATCTTAACCACCTTCCCAAGCAACATATACTAAACCCAAAGAAGCCACTGTTGTACCAGAGTAAGGATTTGTCTATATGATCATTTTTGTTGGTAAAACTTTTGTTGGTAAGGGGTGTGAAAAAACACCACTCTGACCAACCTAAGTTTCTCCAGCAAAAGTGCTGATGTGGACAGCGCTGTGTTGGCAGGAGAGGCTCTCCAGTCCACTTGTTGGGAGTGGTTTAATTATGCCCGCAGGAGAGCTCTCAGCTGCCACCAGAGACCTTACAGTGGCATGGCTGTGGCGGTACAGTTGTGCTGCTGTAAGGTCTGTAGTGTAGATATACCATAAGACTGTTCACTTGGGGAATAATACCAGTTTAACTATATCCGTTTTAATTCACACTGTAGCTTATTTCAGAATAACTTTCCCATGTATACAAGCCCTTAGTTTGCAACTAACTGAGTGGGTACACAATAATGATAGGTTTTTATTTAATATTGCATGGATTTTAGGAGCACCCCTCCTTTTAAAAGAAAGTTAGGATGGAGTGGGGTATGGTTGCTTAGTCCTCCGTGCATACTATGGCATACTCTAGCACAGGCTAAAGGGCATCAGTGGCACTGCAGTTGATTCAGAATGAGATTAAGGAGAGTGTACCTTGCACTTTGAAATTTGCACCAATGCTGTCTGATACATTGCCCTCTACCCACGCAATCTGCGTCTTGCCATTGCAGGTACATTTACTGCAGATACACAGCTGGCTGTGTGCTCTAGCAACCAAACCAGGGGTCAGCAACCTTTCAGAAGTGCTGTGCCGAGTCTTCATTTATTCACTCTAATTTAAGGTTTCGCGTGCCAGTCATACATTTTAACGTTTTTAAAAGGTCTCTTTCTATAAAAGTCTATAATATATAACAAAACTATTGTTGTATGTAAAGTAAATAAGGTTTTTAAAATGTTTAAGAAGCGTCATTTAAAATTAAATTAAAATGCAGAGCCCCCCAGACTGGTGGCCAGGACCTGGGCAGTGTGAGTGCCATTGAAAATCAGCTCGTATGCCGCTTTCGGCACGTGTGCCATAGGTTGCCTACCCCTGAATCAAACCCTGCCATAAGGTTACAAAGATTTAATAGAATCATAGAACTGGAAGGAACCTCGAGAGATCATCTAGTCCAGGCCCCTGCACTCAAGGCAGGATTAAGTATTATCTAAACGATCCCTAACAGGTGTTTGTCTAACCTGCTCTTACAAATCCCCAGTGATGGAGATTCTACAACCTCCCAGGCAATTTTTTCTAGTTAGGAACTTTTCCTAATGTCCATCCTAAATGACCGTTGCTGCAATTTAAGCCCATTGCTTCTTGTTCATACTCACAGGTTAAGAACAACAATTTTTCTCCCTCTTCCTTGTAACAATGTTTATGTACTTGAAACAGTTATCGTGTCCTCTCTCAGGCCACGTCTACACTACGGATAAAATCGAATTTGCTAAAATCGGTTTATAAAACTGATATTATAATTTTGATTCATGCAGCACACTAGGCACAGTAATTCGGTGTTGTGTGTCCAGCTACCGAGGCTAATGTGATATTCTGAAGCGTTGCATTGTGGGTAGCACTTCCGTAGCTATCCATAGTTCCCGCAGTCTCCCCCGCCCTTGGAATTCAGGTTGAATCTTAATTGCGTGGGGGTTCGGTAAATGTCGTCACTCATTCCTTTCCTCTCGGAAAGCATCAGCGACTAATCCTTCCGCGCCGTTTTCCTTGGATTGCCCTGGCAGACGCCATAGCACGGCAACCATGGAGCCCGTTCAGCTTTTTTTTTCCGGCACCGTATGTTTTACGGATGCGCGGGAGAGAGAGGCGATACTGCAGCACTACACAGCAGCATTCACTGCTTTTGCAATGATAAACAGAGATGGTTACCGTTGTTCTGTACTGTCTACTGCCGGAGAAACTGGCAATGAGATGACGGTTATCTCTCCCTCTCTGTACTGTCCGTCTGCTATCATGAGTGCCCCTGACTGAAATCAGCTGGGGCGCAATGCAAAAGCAAAATTGGATTGACTCACTTGGGACTGAGTCATCCCTCCTTATGGTTTCTAAAAAGTAGAGTCAGTCCTGCCTAAATAAGGGCAAGTGTATTAGAAGACAAGTGTACAGAGCACAGCTGCTCTGTGTCAGTATTCACAGGGGGTCCCCTGCAACAACCCACCTGTTGCTTCCCTCCTCCCCACCTTCTTGGCTTACCTGGTGGCAGTCCCCCCCCCCATGTGTTGTCATGAAGTTATAAAGAATGCAGGAATAAGAAACAGAGACTTGTTAGTGAGAAAAATGAGGGGGAGCAGCCTCCCGGGGCTATGACAGCCAGGACAGAATCTTTTCTTTACACAGGAGAGGGAGGGACTGAAGCCCCCAGTTGCTATGATGAAGATGCTTATTAGCCGTTCGTGCTATCTACTGGGAGTAACCAGGATTCATTCCTCATGATATTGAGCAATTATCAGGCATGCGGTTCTCCGAGGATGGTGGCAGTCCTACAGCACCGTCTACCACCGGGGAGGGGGAGAATAGAGGAGCGGATACTGCTCTCACTGCTGTAGCATCGCGTCTACCCAGCAGCATTCAGTACACATAGGGTACATTGAAATAGTCAGGAATGATCTTTCCCTTTCTTTCAATGTGGTGGTAGTGGGAGAAAGAAACTGAGAAGCTGTTCCCTGAACCACGCCAGACACGTGTTTGAACTACAGACATTCGGGAGCTCAGCCAAGAAGCAAATACTTTTCAGAGACTGGCGGGACTGTGGGATATGCTGGAGTCCTCAGTACCCTCCCTCCCTCCATGAGCGTCCATTTGGAGTCTCTGGCTTCCCGTTACGCGTGTCCACGCAGCGCTGTGTTATCCTGGAGTTTTTTTTCAAACGCTTTGGCATTTCGTGTTTGTAACGGAGCTCTGATACAACAAGATTTGTCTCCCCATACAGCGATCAGGCTAGTATCTCCCGTCGGCCATGCATCTGGAGCTCTTTTTGGATTGAGACTGCATCACCACCCTTGCTGATCAGAGCTCCACGCTGGTTCAAACAGGAAATGTAATCAAAAGTTTGCGGGCTTTTCCTGTTTACCTGCCCGCTGCATCCGAGTTCAGATTGCTGGTTCAGAGCGATCAGTGGTGCATCTGTGGATTACCGCCCGGAGGCCAATAACGCGATTTCCGTCCACACTAACCGTAGTCCCATAGTTAATATCAAATTTATGCGCTACTCCCTTCGTCGGGGTGGAGTACAGAAATCGATTTAAAGAGCCCTTTATATCGACATAAAGGGCATTGTAGTGTGGACGGGTACAGCGTTAAATCGATTTAATGCTCTTTAAATCGATTTAAACGCGTAGTGTAGACCAGACCTCAATGTTCTCTTCTCCAGACTAAACAAACCCATTTTTTTCAGTCTTCCCTCATAGGTCACGTTTCTAGACTTTTAATCATTTTTGTTGGTCTTCTCTGGACTTTCTCCAATTTGTTCATATTTTTTTTGAAATATGTCACCCAGAACTGGACACAATACTCCCAAGTGAGGCCTAATCAGGGTGGAGTAGAGCAGAAGAATTACTTCTTGTGTCTTGCTTACACTACTCCTGCTAATACATCCCAGAATGATGTTTGCTTTTTTTGCAACAGCGTTACATTGTTGACTCATATTTAGCTTGTGATCCACTATGACCCCCAGATCCCGTTCTGCAGTCCTCCTTCCTAGGCAGTCATTTCCCATTTTGTATGTGTGCAACTGATTGTTCCTTCCTAAGTTGAGTACTTTGCATTTATTTTTATTGAATTTCATCCTATTTACTTCAGACCATTTCTCCAGTTTGTCCAGATTATTTTGATCCTATCCTCCAAAGCACTTGCAACCCCTCACAGCTTGGTATCATCCGCAAACTTTATAAGTGTACTCTCTATGCCATTATCTTAATCATTGATGAAGATATTACAGAAGATGAAGATATAACAGAACCAGACCCAGATCCGATCCCTTCAGGACCCCACTCATTATGCCCTTCCAGCATGACTGTGAACCACTGATGACTCTGGGGACGTTTTTTCAATCACTTATGCACCCACCTTATAGTAGCTCCATCTAGGTTGTATTTGTTTATGAGAAGGTCATGAGAGATAGTGTCAAAAGTCTTACTAAAGTCAAGATATATCACATCTACCACTTCCCCCTAGCCGCAAGGCTTGTTACCCTGTCAAGGAAAGCTAACAGGGTGGTTTGACACAATTTGTTCTTGATAAATCCATGTTGACTGTTATTATCTTCTAGGTGTTTTCAAATTGATTGCTTAATTATTTGCTCCATTCTCCAGGTACAGAAGTTAAGCTGACTGGTCTGTAATTCCCTAGGTTGTCCTTCTTTCCTTTTTTATAGATGGACACTATATTTACCCTTTTCCAGTCTTCTGGAATGTCTCCTGTCTTCCATGACTTTCCAAAGATAATTGCTAATGGCTCAGATTTCTCCTCAGTCAGCTCCTGACACATTGACTTATGCCTGTGCCTGTACCCATAGGAAAGAGGGAAAAGGCATTCCTGGTGTTAGAGGAGGGCCCCATTGTTAGTGAATCTGCTTCAGATGAATACAGCTAGCTTGTGATGCAATAGACAACCTCTGGCATTCAACTCATACCCTTGAACAGTCACCACCCACATGTTAGGAATCATTAAGTATAGCATCTCAGGTTGTTCCCTTCACGCCAGTCATCTGTTTTTCTTCTTTCTTATTCTTAAGCCCCAGTGAGATTCTCAAAGTAACCATTTCCCCCTACTCCCATCTTTCCAGTGAGGACTGATCCAGTTGATGTTCTCAGAGCATGCATACTGGTTCAGGTCCTGCACAAAATACATCCACAAGTACATGCTTGTTAATCTACACAGTACACCCATAGTTAGGGCATTCACCTGGGACGTGGGAAACCCAAGTTCAAATCCATCCTCTGTTTGATGTGGCACAGATACTTGAACCCAGGTCGTCACATCCCAGGTGAGTACCTTGGCACCTGGATAGTGGGTGTTCCTCTCCCAATCTTTCCTTTGGAGCTGTGACACCTTAAATATTTTTGGAGCAGGACCTTGAACCTGACTCTCCCACTTCCCAGGTGATGCCCTAAGCAGTAGGCTGTAGAGTCACTCTGTTTCTGGGGCCTGGTGATATAGGAGGCATGAGTTCCTGCTTTAAATTACCTGCTTGATTTGCAGACAGGATCTTCCCACATCCCAGATGAGTGCCCTAATCACCGGGATATGGGATAGACTGACCTAGAAACACCCCACCACTGCTTGTCCATGGCTATCTTTTGTGCAGGGCCCTAACTAGAAGGCATGTTCTGAGAATATCTACTGGCTTGGTCCCCTTTAGGAGATTGTTTGAGAATGCCACCAGGTCTTAGGTGCGACTAGGACTTCAAGCAATTTGGTAGCACCAGCAATTCCCGTAAGAGAAAACAACCTAGGCCTCAGTAAATACACCGTTACTGTGTGATTGCAATAGTTGTTTTTAGTGTCCAAGGATTCACTTAGAGTTAACCAATAAGGAATACACAGATTTGAGTAGCAGTGAGCTTTGAAAGGAATGTTGTCACTTCATTTGGCCCAAATTTTAGATATTGTAAAAAAGAAACTTTTAATATGAGATTTTCAAAGGAGCCAATGGAAATTTAGGTTCTCAGATCCTACTGAATTCCAAGGAAGTTGAGTACCCCTCCAACTCCCTGATATTCCTTTGAAAAATCCCATCTTTACAAGACTTATGACCAACAGAACATTTTCATTAATTAAAAAATTAGAAACTTAAACCCAAAAATACAAATGAACAGTTCCTAGCAGTGTTTGCAATCCAAATACTGTAGAGTTTTTCTAATTGAATATGTGAAACTCGAAGTAAAAATGATCAGAAACTGATAAAAGAGAAACTAAATTAAGAGCAAGCAAGAAGTCCTCTTTAGTTTTCTTTAGCCTGAGACCCAGCAAACAGAGGGTATCTTACCTCAGTCAGATAAAACTCAACACACAACATGGCTTACTTCAGCACAGTTCACCAGGAGATAATTCCTTTGTCTTAGCTGTTCTCCCTTGAAGCTTATTTGTCTCAAGTCCGCCTGCCTGATTCTTTCTTTCCCTTCTCTGGGATAATGAGGAATTCATTAATTCCCCACAGCTTGCACTTCCCTGCATATCCCATCAATAAGCACATGTAGCAGTGGCCCTTCCTAAAGAGGAAGGTTAACTTTTCCTTGTCAACACTGAGCTAGGCCCAATATCCCGATCACAGAGACCTTAGGTATGTTTTTTGGGAGAGGTTGGCAATTAAGTGGAAACTTATTTTGGAATTTCCAAGCTAAGGAAAGGTAGTTTTTAAGGGAAACAATAATGTTTTTAAGGGTTGAGTGTACTTTGGCTGAAGTGATACTTTTTATCAGCCTTAACTCCAGGTTTGCAGGCAAAAACTGTTGTGTGTCTCATACACACATGCTCTCTGTAATAGTTCTTTTGTTGAGGATTCTGAACTATGTCGTTACTGCTAAGTTCAGCTATGTCTACATTAATACTTTTCAGCACTTCTCCCATCATTAATTTAGCGCTCTTGCTGCAGTTCTTCTGATGGTAGCCACAGTGGACTTGCTAGTGTAGACAGGCGACAGGTGTTTCCTACACTGTTCCAGCTAACCTTGACAGTTAGACAACATGATGGTAAAAACACTGGCAACTGGTCTACACTAGCATTTCCACCATTGCTGTCACCAGTGGATATATACCTGTGCTAGGTCAATAATAGGAGAAATGCTAATGTAGACAAGGCCTTCATGACTTGATTTCAATGGTAGGGTATTAATGGGGCAGCAAAGGGCAAAAAATAATCATAAAAGTTAACAAACATGGTCCATCATGCAGACAGAGAGTATCTGAAACACAGGTAAGATGATATTTGGCTGCTTTACAGAAGGATACTATTACAGAAACAAATTATGAAAGGGCGTGAGGTGTGTCGTATAAAAATGTGCTCATATTTTCTTTTTTGCAGCTGATACATTGTATGTTATGACAGTGACGTTGTGGTGTTTTCAATTGCAGGGCAAATCCAGGTGGATAGTGGGCCTGCCAATAGCAAAGGTACAGTAAAGTGTATTACTTTCATAAAATAGCTAGGTTAAAAAGAGTATTGTGGGCTGTCACACTTTTGGTAATATGGATTGTGAAATATCTTCAGATCTATGGAGACACTAACATATAGGTGGGAGAAGATGGGAACAGGATATTGTTGACAGCTTTATCTTTAACATCTTTAGAACAGTAGGTCCAGCTCTGTATTCCTTGCACCCTCAATAGTTTTATTAATTTCAGTGGGAGTTTTAGGTGTATTAACACAGCTTATGTACGTATTTTATGCATTTTAGCAGAAGAAAGGGTGTGAGTTGTTTGAATGTTTTAGACTTTTTCTGTTAGTTGGATGTCCTTATACCTACATCACTTACTAAATTGTTGAGTGACACAGCTAACCTCAAAAAAATGCTTAGTTTCAGGCTGATTGGATTATGTATTTAAAAAAAGTGCTACTATGTGCTAGAAATTAAATAGTGTATTCAAAAGCGTGCACAGTTTTTGCATGAAATTACAAAGGCTGTGTGTTAAAATAACCAGATGGACAGCTTGTCAGTTGCATATGCAGTGTCCATGATTGCAGATATACAATTTATGCATTTGTATTTTTGCAGTTTTAAAAATCTGGTCTTTTGAGGTCACATGTTTAAGAATAGCAAAGAGTCCTGTGGCACCTTATAGACTAACAGACGTATTGGAGCATGAGCTTTCGTGGGTGAATACGAATGCATCCGACGAAGTGGGTATTCACCCATGAAAGCTCATGCTCCAATACGTCTGTTAGTCTACAAGGTGCCACAGGACTCTTTGCTGCTTTTACGGATCCAGACTAACACAGCTACCCCTCTCATGTTTAAGAATGGCCTCCAAAACTAAATCCATAAGGTTGTGCACCCAAATGAGCATTAATGCAAATAAAGTGATTTCATGCCTAATTATCTGGCCTGTGTATGAACTGCCTTGTTTATGTTAGCAAGTGTACTTTACAAATGGTTGCCTGTGCTCAACATATGAGTCCTTAAAAAAGAAGTGCTGGAATGCATTTCCAGAACTATCACTCATATGTGATAGTAATGGAACCCCACCAAAAAAAGTACCGGAATGGCATTCTGGGGTGTTGCAATGTGACTTATTTAAGTTTAAATTTGAAAATCTCCCACTTCCTAAGATATCAAATTTTCTTTTAATAACTGGGTTAGTAATTCAAACATCCTTTGGCTCTTTTTATTATAGGTGGAGACCAAAATGTCACGGAAACAGATGCCCTTGAGAGAAGGTAAAGGCCTTTGTTTTAATCAGAACAACTAAAGAAAGATAGCGATGTGAAACCCATTTATGACTTGGTTTTTTTTAAATCTTTGGTAAGAGCCGAAGCTGAGTACCCAAGAAAGCCCCCTAACGTTACAGAACACGTGTATCAAACTCCTACGTATCAATGAAGTAGTAGTGTTAAGTATTATTTTATTATGGCACCATCCAGAGGTCCTAGTAAGGATCAGAGTTCCATAGTGCTGGATAGTGAACATATATGTACAGTAGGAAGGGCTAAATTAATAAAGGGGATTTAGGCATTGCAACACTAACCTCCTTGGCAACCTGCTATCGAGTGGAATTCATGGTCCCAAGTTAGGTAATCGGGTTTCCCACACAATGCATGGGGAGAGTTAGAGTCCTAAGAATAGGATTCACTGGAGCCAGCAAGCTGATTAGGGAGCTACCTAAGATAGCCAGGAGTGAAATGCAGAAGAAAGAGGTGTGTTTAGGGCCCAGATCCACAAAGGGATTTAAGTGCCCAAGTTCCTGACTGAGGTGCTGTTGTGATCCACAAACCCCTGCTCAGCTACTGCCTAACCCTATAGGCGCCTAAATTTACTTGGTGCCTAACTTTTGCTGTAAAGGTCTGTTGGTGCAATAAGTTTCTCTTTCTGAGTATGCGCACTGCTGCCTTACTCTATGCTGGGATTTAGGCATCTGGATGCCTAATCCTCCAACCAGGGGAAGATAGTTATTCCCCCAACTCTCTTGCTGGTGGGGTCAATGTAGTAGAAATAATCAGAGCATGCCGACCAGATCCAGCCCCACTTAAAATCCAGCTAGAGGATAAGGAGGTGGTGCTGCCACTCTTACAACATTCAGCCCAGTGGCTGGTTAGAGCACTTGTCCAGGACGTGGGAGACCTAGTTTTAATTCCACCCTCTCTGCCTTGAAGGGGCAGGGGGGTGGGGTGGAAATTTAAACAGGAATCTCCCACCTCTCAGAAGAGTGCTCTTACTTCTGAGATATGGAATATTCTGGTGGGAGTTTCTCTCAAGCTCTCCTATTGAAGCCCTTCCGCTTTGTATAAATAGGTTTAGTCGCTGGGACAGAGAGAATGATAATGACTCTTCTAATCTGGTAGTTAGGGCATTCACCGCCTCTCTCTAGCCCAAAAAATATTTATTTAAGCAAAGTGGAACAGCTTCAACAAGAGTGACTGAGGGAACCTACTTCAGAATACTCAATAGCCAGTTGCTGAGGGCACTCTCTTGGGATGGGGAGACTTGTGGTCAAGTCGCTGCTCAAAAGCAGGGGGCATTCAATCCTGGTCTCCCACATCCCAGATGAATGCCCTGGCTATTGGGCATAAAAGGACTAGCTCCTCGTCAGTTGTGAATGGTGCCTAAATGTTGGAGTTAGGCTCTTAATATCCCTTCTGAATCTAGCTGAAAAAAATCAAAACATTTTGTAAATGTCAAAACAAACTATTTCTACATTTTTTTCAACTAAAGCAGTTCACAAACTCAGCATTAATTTGCCAAAATATTTTGGTCAGTCCAAATCTGCATTTTTTCAGTGAAAAAAGTTTCAGTTGAAAAATGTAATCCAGCTCTTAATATTCATGTGTGTGAACACATCCACCCACCCACCCCTCATTGCTGCCACTTCCCCCATTACCTGTTTTGGGAGCATCTCTTTGTTCCTTGTGGTGGCTCTGCCTCCCGCCCATGAGAAACAGGTGATGCATGTCAAGAATAACAGGGATAGGAGAGACAACCGGCATGAAACTGCATGGATGTCACCACAACACAATTCTTTGGGAATTGAGCGCTCATTTGAAATTAGGTTAGTGCATTAATTTTTTTTAATAGAGTATTTATATTTTAAAAGGATTAAAGTAAGAGGTACATTCCAGATATAACTTTATGGAGGCAGTGTGTATGTGATTAATAAGGAAGAAATACAGGGGAAACTATGCCCAGAACCAGTTCTACAGATATTGAGATGACATGCAAGAATTGCATATGTCCTCATACCAGCCAATTTCACAGACTTCATTCAACACCCATTCTCCAACTATTAGCCTACCCATCAATTAACTTTTCTCCTCATCGTCTTTCTTCCTGCTAGATAAATCCAGGACCCAAATGGCCCTGGTTATATATTTAGAACAGTCCACAGAATTTCATTGCAAGTCTGTTCTGCTTATCAGAACAATTAGCATATATGTATTATGGGCTAGTTAGACATATGCACATACAATATTTGACATATTACAAATCCATATAATACAAATGGTGGGAGACAAAGTGTGAGAGAAAAGTTGCTCCTTCTGGCACATAGAGGCAGCACTATAGGGAATAGCGACTGAGAAACAGCCACCAGCTGTGTCTTTGTTTATTGAAAACATGACATGGTCAATCCTAGGGTGCCAAGTGTGATAGCCCAGATCGGGTCACACTGTCCTACAGCTGGCTCCAGTCATGCTAGCTATTTTTGACAGGTAAGTATTTGGTTTCAGGTCTTCTCAGGTGGAATGTTTATTTTTGTTCCGATTTCATGGAAGAAGCTATTTAATATGCTTCCTAGTGGGTGTTCAAAAATAGCTTTTTAGTATGCATCTCAAGTTAGACAAGGATTACTGTTTCAGTCCATAAAATAATTTCTTTCTTCAGTAGATTCAGATAAGTTGTATGCACCAAATATTTATGGCTTGTATTCAATTTTATTTTAAACTGTGGCCTAGTGTGGAAATTTATTATTTAGAAGTCCACAGTGTCGCTGCTCAAGTGATTTGGAGGCTATAGCAGGTTATAACCGACATAGTTTTCCTATTGGTGGAGGTTGAATGATTAAGGAGAAGAAAAATGCCCTCTCTTTCTCTACCTTTTCCCCCATTCTTGATTTTTTGAGTACTGAGCATGGTGATGCTAAGAGCAGAAATGCTGAATAGTACAGACTTGTAACTTAGTCACTGGTATTAAGGACATTTTGATTTCTTCTTGCTTGAGTTATTTGGATTACTTGCGTAAGCATGGATGAAAATCTCTCTCTGTCCCACCAGCATAAGAACCTAACATCGCAATGTTGTCTTCAGGAAACTTATGTGACTACTTAAACTGCCATGTTCATGTTGCATATGATTCAGTAAACAGTAACTTCAAACAAAATTCCAGTTAGTGCACACTTACATTATCAAAACATGTCTGCACTATGACTTAAAATAAGAAGTCTGGCTAAACTGTGAAACCTGGAGAATCAGTACTGAGTTCCAACTCCACTTTAATTTATCATAATGTGCCTAGTTATTGCATTTGCAGTCATCTGTCCTGGAATTCAATAGATAATCCAAGCGAACAATGAATGTTACAGATACATCTTTTTAAACTCAGAATTTACTGGCCTTTATCCACTGCAGCCAGTTCTTTAATGATATTTTTGAATGACTCATTTAATGTGCCTGAGATTTTCAAATGTGACTAGGGATTTGGGTACCCAACGTCTCTAGTCACTCTTGAAAAATCTTGGCCGCTGAACATATGTAGGTGAACTAATAATTATTTATTTGTTGATTGAAAGGCATGTTCTCTCTTTGTTAACAGCCAACCATTTGATCCAGCAGCACACTACAAAATGAACCACAGGCGAAGAGGGGTTGCTTTAATCTTCAATCATGAGCAGTTTTACTGGCACTTAACACTGCCAGATAGACGTGGCACACTTGCAGACAGAGACAATCTGAAACGCAGGTAAGATGATACTGGGCTGCTTTACAGAAGGATACTATTTTTAGATAAGTTAAATAAAAATATGCAAATCAAAGTGATTTGTCATGGAAATTATCTAAGCAGCTCTAAAATAACTGATTTCTTTGACATAATTGTGACGTAAAGATTTTGCACAGTGCCCCATGATAAAAAGAGTTAAATGCCTACTTCTGCTCCCTTTGAAATAATAGGCAGAGCTCCCACTGATTTCAGTAGGGACAGGATCAGGCCGTATGCAAATAGACTGTTGAGGTACAGGCAGCCATCAGGGTGAGGAAGACTAAGTGGTGATCTTAATTTTTAAAGGCTTTTTAGTATTGTGTGACTAAGCAGACAATGTATTTTTCTGTCTCATCATGAGAGGGAAAAAATGGAACACATTTTTATAAGTTAATATAGAAAAAGGGTAAACTTGATTGTAACATCACAAACTGGTAGGAAGTGCCAGGGGGAAGGGTTAGTAACTGAAATTACTTTCAATACACTTTTTGTAATTGATTAGATTTCAAGCTGATTGTGCCCATTTAATATTGTTTGGCAACATTAGTTTATCTTCTATCTCTAATACATTCAAGCCCAGTGATGGCTGGATGCAAATGTCTACTGTTGAGATAGAAGTTCTAAATATGAGAGTCTTAAAATTGTGCAGCTTATGGTAGGAGATAAATTGACTTTTATTGATTCACATCTTGCACTTTCTGTGATTCATTAAACCAGTAACCAGTTTGAGTAAGTGATGTGAAGTTCAAATAAATCTGTTTTAATACCTTATGCCGTCCAATAACAGTATTTCAAGGACAGGGTTGTAGGGTAAGCAGATGTGCTCTATGATACAATTTCAAAAACTGACTGAAAAGTTAAGGAAGTTAAGAAGCCTTTATTCTTATTCACTTAGCAAGTGTATACAGTTCTAGCTGCTAGCAGATGGAAAATAGGAAACTAGTAGTTACCAAAAAGGAGCTTCAGTGAAGCGGGGCAGCTCTGCAGCCAAATGAAGCTCTAGGAACAATTGTGCTGTACATCCGTATGTTGATGTAGCTAACTCAAGGAGCCAGTATAGTCTAAGCTTAACCACATGCTATTCTACAACAATTTAGATATTCAAAAAGGAAGGGATATGTGACTTATAGAAAACACCCATGTCTCGTAGCACTAGTTGTCTTCCGCTGTGGACTACCAACAAATTTCAGACTCTGCCAACACTGACAATATTAGATATATAGAGAGACATAGTAGGTGAGGTGTGTGACAGGTTGGATCACAGAAACCCCCTTTGGACTGCTACCTGATGTGCTGGGACTACCTCTGAGCCTGTTTTCCCTGGCAGCTTGGGACTTCAGAATCCTGCCTGGTTGTGTCGGACATGCTTGCCGGCTGCAAACACAGATCCAGGTCTGAACCATGTCCCCCACAAGCTGCAGGGTTGACTGAAAACAGCTTAAGTGGTGCTTCTGTCTCCAGCACCCAATGGGACCCAAACCCCAAATAAATCAGTTTTACTCTGTATAAAGCTTATACAGGGTAAACTCATAAATTGTTCGCCCTCTGTAACAGAGAGAGAGATGCCCAGCTGTTTGCTCCCCCAGGAATTAATTACTTGCTCTGGGTTAATTAATAAGTAAAAAGTAATTTTATTAAATATGAAAAGTAGGATTTAAGTGTTTCTAAGTAATAACAGAGCAACGTAAATTACCAAACAACATAAAACAAAACACAACACACAAGTCTAAGCCTCATAGTCTAAGCTTCTTTGGCAGACTAACCGCCTTCTAGTCTGGGTCCAGCAATCACTCACACCCCTGTAGTTACTGTCCTTTGGAGGGGTTTCCCAGGGAATTATAAAGTCTTTTCTCTTGTCCGTGGAAACCCTTCTCCTCTCCTGTGTAAAATCCTCTCCACAAGATGAAGTTTTGCAGTCACATGAGCAAGTCACATGTCCATGCATGACTCAGTTCTTTAAAGGCCGATGCCACATTCCCAGGAAAGCTCAGATGTGGATTGGCATATTTCAAAGTGCATTGTCAGCTTAAGTGTTTCTTGATTGGGCACTTACAGAGAATAGTCTTTTCTTAAGAAGCTGATCAAATGCTTCACTGAGGCTATTTAAAATCAAACAAGTATATAGCCAGTATTCAGAACTTTGAATACAAAAATGACACATGCACACAAATAGGATGAATATATTCAATAGATCATAACCTTTGCAGAGATGTGTTACATGGCATATCTAGCATAAAACACATCCCAGTTATGACATATTTACACTCATAAGCATATTTCTATAAAGCATTATGGAGTGCAGTGTCATAAGGTGTAATATTTTTTATTGGACCAACTTCTATTTAGTAAAAGAGAGAAGCTTTCAAGCCACACAGAGCTCTTCTTCAGATCATCCCGACTTGAAGAAAAGCTCTGTGTGGCTTGAAAGCTTGTCTCTCTCTCTAAATAGACGTTGGTCCAATAAAAAAAATATTACCGTATTATCTCTCTAATATCCTGGGACTGACACAGCTATAGCTACACTGCATATAGTATTAGATGTAGTAATTAGAAACACATGCCCCTCTGAAGAAGGGATAGCAAACCCACTATTCCATTCACAAGAAGTGCAATTCCACAGTGATTTTTGTTTTAGCCTATGGAACTGTGCAACAACAGCACATCATGGTGTTGAGAAAATGAGTAAAAATGGGTAAAGGACCTAGGCTAGGCTGGCATTGACCTGATGTCTAAAGTAACCAGTTACAAGTGTAGTAGATTAGCACAGAGCTCACAAGGGAAGTGGCTACACGTAACCTAATCAAAAGCGTAATACAGTGAGGTGGCATAGCCTAGCATCAGCATATTTCAGGACATGATTAAGTTTTTATATTGTTTATATTCAATTTTCACATATTGGTTGGTTTTCAGACAGGTCCGTGGGGGGAGTACCTCAGTTATTTGTGTTTTCTGTTGCTCTTAACAGAATTCCTATTTCATAAGAACACCTTCACTTTATAAATTTTTTTTTTTTTTTTTTGTTCTATGCATCTTTAAGACACTCCTGGGTATCAGGTTTGGGTACCATTACATGCAGCAAATGACCAGAAGTCCAAAGTGCAGATAACGCGATGTTTATTGGGGTTAGCTTCCAAGCAAGCATAGTCTGAAGCCCTTCACACCAGTCGGGATTTATGTCTATTCCAAAGGGAGTAAGAAAAGCTGTGGCATTTTTAGCATAACTCACAAAGGATACTTATTAAAATGCGTGTGTTTAATGATAGTTTGACAGAGCTTGGATTTGAAGTCAGATGCTTTGATGACCTTAAAGCAGAAGAGGTTATGCGGAACATTTATGAAGGTAGGAGATCATGTAGTAGGTATGTCTTAGCTTGCTTGCAGGAGCAGTTCTAGATAAGATTGTATTTCTCTGTCATTGTTAAGACAAGTGCACTGTAACCTGGATTGTTTCCCTTCTAGGATGAAATCCCATAACATAAAAAGACTAAGGAACAGAAAATAATTTTTTATATCAGTAGAAACTTCATTTGTATTGCATTGCAAGTGTTGGAATTCCCAAGATGCATCTATGACCAACAGAAGTAGTGTTTATTAAGCATCTCTCTAACTTCCAGTAGACTGGATCCTCTGCTTGTATCGATCAGTATAGTTCCAGACTTCAGCAGAGCTATGCTGATTTACAACAGCTGAGACGCTGGCTCAACGTATTTCAAATAAGACTGATTTGAGATTAAATGGCTAAATGTGGTTCTGAGTGGACTAATGGTGGGGTGTTTAATAAATACTCTAAGCTTGCATAATCATCTAAACACAGTTCCACTATTTTAGTGTCAAAGGACAACCACAGTGATGCTGACTGCTTTGTGTGTGTGTTCCTGAGCCATGGTGAAGATAATCACGTTTACGCCTATGATGCTAAAATAAAAGTTCAGACAGTGACAAACATGTTCAGAGGAGACAAATGCCCGAGTCTAGTAGGAAAGCCGAAAATATTTATAATACAGGTAAGATCTCTGTTCTTGAATTAGTGAACTTTTTTCCCCAGTGGTACAGAGGACAGTTTTTTGGGATAACTTCTTCTCATGTGGAAAAGGCGGTGGTTATTATGACACTTCCAAGAGGCAGCATGCTACTACCTGCCCTTAGTGAGAGGAAGTCTTGTCTGTGGATCAGCTTGTCTCCACCAGCCTCTGGCAACACACGAACTACCTCTCAGGCCTCTATAGACATAACTCTCTCTCTCTCGCTGCAGGTTAAGAATAGGCACATACCAACTTCATAGTCCTCTGAGCATCCCTCTGGAGTGCTCAGCCCGTTCCATTGCATGCTACTCAATTTTGCTACTCCCAAAGCAGCTTACTCAAGTCAACTAGGATCACCACTCTGCTTAACACACAGCAGTTAAATATGTTTAAAGTGAAAACAAGAATAAGTTTATCATCAAAGAATAGAGATTCAAATAATAGAAATTAAGACTATTGGAAACACATGGTTACGTATAAAAAAGTCATCACACGCTTTGTAGAGCCTAAACTTAACTCTCAAGATATTTCCCGATCTTCTGCATGATAGCTTACCTCGGTGCCTTTCCCCAGCATATTTCAACCAAGGTGGCTGAAATCCCCCTTTCATAAGGTCAAGACTGCAGCTTGTCTTCATGTATTGAAGGATGCTTGAGTCTCTCTCTGCACCCCCAGATATACCAGACAAGAACTTTGATCGTCACCTCTTCTGAATTCTCTTCAAGCTCTTCATTAGCATTTACCTCAATATTCTAATAGACTTCTATTGTAAAACACACAGTGGTCCACTAAGGAGAAAAACTTCTCCAGAGAGGAGGTACTTGTTTCAAAACATGCTGCCTTTAGCTACAAGGCCTAAAATATATATTTTTCAGCATTATAATATAATATACATTATATATATATATATATATATAACATCTTGCAATGGTTGACATCCAGTGTGACACAGCTTTAAATCAGAGACTCTACGTGACCTCTTAAAGTGAACCCAGGGGATCGCTGTCTCTCTGTGCCCTCTGGCAATTGGCATCAAGTGGTTCTTGGGTTACAGTTATATAGCCTGGGTTGGAAAATCTTAGCTAGTGTACAAAAGCATTTGAGAATCAGTTAAATTGGATTTTTTGCTGCGCTAACTAAAACAGGAAGTAATCACGTAATGAAGCTGCCAATGAGTCACAATGGTAAAATTATACTGATACATGAAAGCCAGCTCAAATCAAGACTGCGCAGGATAGATGGCCAACAATTGTCCAGTCATTTTTTGGGAGAAGAGTTGGTGACTTCAGCTCAGATTTTTAGGTGACCACAGCTAATGCCTAGATGCCAGACTTAGGAAGGCTAAAGACTGAATGGGCAAATTCCATGAACTATATCCTTGCCTCATCAGATGGTTCCCTCCTAGTCAAGATTGAGGTCCCTTGGCCTGATGCTGTTGGGAGTTTGTACTGCATGACCTATGCTTAACATTTTTGTGTTTAAAAAAAATAAAATCAAGCCTGTATTTGGAGCTTGATTAGTCCTGCACTATGTTGGCCTTTCCTGGCCTTTTAGCAAAGGAATTCTTGCCCCAGTGGGGTCTCAAATTGGCTGCATAACTCAAGATAAGTGACAGTGGCCAGGGCCTTCAGGAAATGAGTGGCCTCCATTTGCAGCAATCCTGTGGAGACCTGGCCGCAATTTAAAGCTCCAGCCCCTTTATAGCTCCTCTCCTCTAGGGTGAAACCTCCTTCATACACAGAGTCCTGGCAGAATTAAACCTGCTGTTCAGTATCTTATACCAAGAGTAAATCCACTTTGGATTTTAGAGAAGTAAGAGCAGCAAGCAGGGGAGAAGTTCAGTATCTCAACGGGAAAATTAATTTTTTAGAGGCTCCTACTAATGTTGTAGACTCACCCATAAAACAAAAACTAGAGCCATGACCTAAAATCAGTTCCACCCTTGCTGTAAGTTCATTTTAAATGCAAACCAAGACATTAGTAGAAGGTAGTGCTGAACCCCTTGAAACGTTGAAGGCGGCCATGAGGAAACTTGCATCTTATTGAGTCCCCCACTCTGCTTCACTGACAATGCCAGCCTCATGCACCTGCTTCTCTCACAAGGGTAGTCCCACACTTCTTTTCAAGCTGCTGCTTACACAGAACACCCTCCCTGAACTGATCTGTAAGGCTACTACCCTCTTCTCCTTCCAAAAGTGGAGAATAGGTCAGTATGGTGCCCATCACTATTAAACAGCTTTCTCTACCACTGAAAGCCCTGGGGATGTACAAGCAGGACAAAAGGTAGTTCTTTCTGAACTTAGTCACATAAATGAAGAACATCTAAACAAACAGGAAGCACTTTTTGTTCTGTGATGGCTAACTGTACTTGGCAGATGAGAGGATTCAGCAGCTTTTTCTCCTGCTAGGCATGTCGAGGAGATAAACACGATGACCCAGTCATTGTTCAGGATGCAGTGGACAGTGTTGTAGACAAGTCTAATGTCAATGAAACTGAAGTGGATGCTGCGGCTATATATACTTTACCTGCTGGTGCAGACTTTCTAATGTGCTACTCGGTTGCAGAAGGTATGTTGTTATTTTGCACTTAAGTTTCTAGCATCTAACTCCTGCAGGAGTTTGGCAGCTGTATCACTGCTGTTTCACTAAATATAGTAGGCTTGGAGAGTTTCTTCATCACACAATCAAAACAAGAATTCAAGTTTCTTAAACTCACCACTTTGCATGTCTGCATTAGTGGTGTTGTCTCCCCCACATGGTGTAAAGGCTTGAGAATAAATGAAAATATGCCATTTAACTTGCAATGTTTAAATGACTTTGAACGCAAAGCATACTGATCACATCCCTATCAGTGAGCTACCTGTCAGAAGGAAATATTCTTCTGCACTTCTAGCATCATGTCATTTGGATGTGATTTCTTAAACCTCCTAACACAGATGGGTGCCCTCCTCAAACCATCTCATTCCCAATCCTGAAGACTCTCCTGTAATTCAATAGTGGGTGAATTTACAGAACAGTTTTTGCTACTGAATCAATATTCCATTCAACTTAACATTACCTGATGTTGGAAAGGTATAAAAATATTAATACAAAATCTTTTTGCAAAAATATTGTATAAAGTCAAAGGGCAAAATTAATCACTAATGTGCAACTCCACTGACAGAAATGGAATTGCACCCATTATAAATTATGAGGTGAGATTAAAAAGACTGGCACTTTTCAACTTGAAAGAGAGACAAAAAGGGGGGAGGCTATGATAGAGGTCTATAAAATCATGAATGGTATGGAGAAAAAGTATTGTTTATCTCTTCACATAACACAAGAACCATCGGGCTCACCTGATGAAATTAAGAGGCAACAGGTTTAAAACAAACAAAAGGAAATACTACTTCACACAACACACAGTCAATCTGTGGAACTCATTGCCAGGGGGGTGGTGTAAAGGCCAAAACTATAGTATGTTCAAAAAATTCAATAAATTCATGGAGAGTAGATCCATCAGTGGCTATTAGCTAAGATTATCAGGTATGCAACCCCATGCTCTGGGTGTCCTGAGCCTTTAACTGCCAGAAGCTGAGAGTGGATCACTTGATCACTCACTTGCCATGTTCTGTTCATTCTCTGTGAAGCATCTGGCAGTGGCCACTATTGGAAGACAAGATAGTGGGCTAGATCTACCATTTGTCTGACACAGTGTGGCCGTTCTTATTAATCCCAGGTTAAATCTGATCATACAAATTTGCCAAAGTACTGTTTTTATCTCTAACATCTGAGTACCCAAGATAGCATAAACAGTGCAGAGACATATATCTAAAACTTATCTGCAGTCCATGAACATGACTGGCAAGAAATAAATTGTGATATTGAAAGTTATTAACTGTGGCTTCTACTCTTCAGTTAAGGTTAAATGGAGTCCTATGCTCTTATTTCCCAATAGGTTACTATTCTCATCGTGAAACTCTAAATGGCACCTGGTATATTCAGGACTTGTGTGAGATGATAAGAAAGTATGGTTCTTCCTTGGAATTCACAGAACTTCTCACTCTGGTTAACAGGAAAGTATCTCATCGCAGAGTGGATATGTGCAGAGACATTAATGCAATAGGAAAGAAGCAGATTCCTTGTTTTGCCTCAATGCTGACTAAAAAATTACACTTCCCTCAAAAATCAAAGTAGATTTGCCCATCTGTGAGAATGGCATCTTATTCAGAATCACTCCAAAAATGAAAAGTATCTTCATCACTTAATCTTGTAGTCTAGAAGATCACTGAGTGAACGGGTTGTTCTCTTGTTCAGTAGTTTATACCATGATTTTCGATGGAGCTAGAGTACTGCACAGTTATTCACATCACATCATGTATTTCCTCAACAGGCCTATTTTCAAAAATGCTGGGATCAAATTTCAGGAGCCATAATGTAAATACTTTAAAAAAACACCTTTCTATATTAGAAATTATTGCTTTGTTATAATAAATCAGCATTGCAGCAACAGCAATCTCAGGGACTTTTGGGAGAAATAATTGTAACACTGATTTCTGTGTAATAAAAATTGCAAGGTGCTTAGATCCCATGGTAATGAGGGTCACACAAGTCAAAGAAAGAAAGCACTTTTTAACCAATTTTTAAAAATGTTCTGACTTGCACTTGAATGACACTGTGTCTATTTTCTAACTGCATTCTAGCATTTTGTAACTTTTTTCACAAATTTTTAAAACTGCATTAGAGTATAAAAGCTTTTTTTTGCACTGACATTAATTTATGAGGAGTGCAACTAAGGTATATTTGTAATTTTTCTGTATCTTAAAAATATTTAAGATCTACAACACATTAAAATGTGCAATGTATGTTTCACTAGACTCCAAGCCTGTGTGATATTTTGCCTTCAATTTTAGGGGAGGAACTGAACATCTATGAAGCACTGCTGTGTTTGGGCTCTTCCTTACTAGATCAATACTGTCTCTTCACTGAACTTTAAAGAACTGCTGTAGTTAGAAAAATGATAGTATGGGGTTCCATTGATTCTCTCTCTGATTTACACAATAATTATAGTCAGTTCACAATCTAAGAGACCTACCATCAATCAAATAAAAAAAAAAATACAAAAAAAAAAACCACCCACCCCCAAAACACTATTCTTTCTGCCTTTTACTTCATCAAGAACAGCCAACTCAGACTGACAAATTTGTTCTGCATTATTTTAAATACCTCTTAGAAATTTGGAAGCCTTCATTGCTTGGTCAAATATTTTCCCACAATCTTTGAATTTGGGAAAATAACGTCTTTAAATAAAATGTGTATTTAAATTTATAGTACCCTGAACACTGCATGCCAAACTTTAATCTATTACTGTAATAGCTCCCTGAGTTTATACTAGTACTAGTCAGAAGAGCTATGTACAAATATGTTCTTCAGCCCCCTGAAGATGAGCATACATGTGATGCTGTAAAAATTTATACACAATACAGCCTGAATTAAGAAAAACTACTGGTGACTGACTTGGTGTCTGAAATTGTTGTTTTAGATTTGAGGTACCATATTATATAAATGCCTGAGACTTAATGTATAGTCTATACTGACATAAGATTGACTAGTTTTATCATTAATTTTATTCATTCAGTATATAAATTGCATACAACTTGATTACGATAAATGATCAAAGCATTGAACAAATGTATTTCTCTAAAATGAAACTGAGCCAGTCCCCCCGCCCCCCAAATTTGTTATTAGATGTAAACAACCCTGTATATTCATTCTAATAGGTATCGTTCTAAAAATTAATTCTTGCTGTGTAACTTAAAATCAAATAATACAGAGGATCTTCGTCTGTGGTTTCTGTGCTCTGATTTTGTCAGTTAAGACCGCACCACTGCCAGAAGTTAGAGCCATGGAGAGAGATCCAAGAAATGGTTTCCTTAATCCTGGGTCAGGGATTCTCTCAGTTTGGGGCCTTAAGCAACTCATTTAACGTCTATACGGTTTAGTTTCCCCATCTGTAAAATGTGGATAATACTTACTGACTTTCATAAGTGGCAAGAGGTTCTGGCTGGAAGATGCTGCAGAAGTATATAAATAGAGTTAATATCACAAAATGAGGGCCATCTTTTTGGCTCTGATTCAGGATTACTTAACCACATGATTTTAAAGTTCATCTCTGTTCAGGAAAGTACTTATACACATGCCTAATTTTAAACATGGACTTTCCTGAATTGGAATTTTAGACAGGAGACCTGTTAAAGTATAAAAATACATTTGACCATAAATACCAGAAATCTTTCCATGACATACCAATTTTTGGATCTGTTCCTCTGCTGTTAATAGTCCCATCAAAAATAGTAAAATGCTGCAGTACACTAGACCACCACTGACTCTTATGCCGACATCAATTTATTACAAGATCTGAATACATATTTTGAAAGACTTCTTTATTTCAGGAATTATTTTTTAAAAATCTAATGATATAATAATTTTAATCAACATTTCTAGTAATGTTCAGAACTACAGTGGTCAAAAATATTCAGTTTGCAACATAGAAACTAAATACTGGAATCAGTTTTGCAAACTACAATTCAATTATGAAAAAAAAAAGTTAGTCTCTGTCATTAATTTCCTGTATTGGAAGTTGCAGATGTAGGGGCTGATGCAGGCGTCTCAGGGACTCTTCAACCTGTAAACACAAGAGAGAATTAAATGGAAGATGTTCTGTGTCCATATTTATCCCTTTCAGTCACCCCTAATTTGCACCTTCCTTTCATACTCTCGATATTCTTTCCCTGTGTTTTGCTTCTGAGAGGACCCTAACCTTATAACACAGATTTCCCACAATAATCACAAGTGCAGCCTCCTGGTCATATCACTCTAGGGATTACCATCCAAAAACAATTCCTGCCCTCAGTGAGTTAATCTGTCAGCCAACAGTCCGACCAACGGGAACTGCGGTCATACAGATGCACAAACATCCTCCTTCAGGCAACTGAATGTAGGACCCCATGCATAGTGCACGGTCACCTTCAGTGCAAAGCCTAGGAAAATTTATAAAGCCCATTTCCTACAACAGCAGAACTGAATTATTTTACATTCTCTAGCATAAATTGCAAAATTCACACTCCAGACTAGTGTCAGATAGTGAAAATATTTTAAAGCCTCAGCCTTGATAAAAGGAACTAGTTTGAATCCTGCATAATTATTTTTAAAAAATCTTAACTCCATCCATTCACTAAGAGTTCTTGATCAAAAACCCAATAAAGTTAAGGGAGAATTTCCATTTACTTTAACAGGCTATAAATCAGGGTCCTTTTTATTTATTGTGGACTGGGGAACTCTCTCTATTTCTCATGGAGCAGTGAAGATTTTTCCCATTCCATATCACTGCTACTATGGAAGATGGAGGCTGGAGAGAAACCAGCTTATCACTGTTGAGCAACACAAGTGAGTGACTTGTTTTCACCCTCTCCCCCAGCCTCCACAGGCTGCCTGAACAGTGCTGCACATTTCCAATCTTAATTCCTTCCTTCCATCTTTTAAGGAAACTCCAGGTAATCTGGTACATATGCACATTTTTTAGCATACAAAATAAAAATGCATCAATCAATCTAAAAGCCACTTTCCAATTAGCTCATGATTTATTGAAAAGTCTTAAATGGTGAGACCGCAGCACCATTCACTTACACCAAGAGACTTATTAAAATACCTCTGCCAGTGCCTCTTTTAGCTTGTTATACTGTTCCACATCAAATTGTTGGCTTCTCGATTTTCGGTAGAAGTAGTGGAGAAATTGCCTGTCTTTAACATCTGGGTAAACATAATCCTGACAGACAGAAAAAAGAACACAAATGTTTGGGTTTTCTGGGCAGGCAGAGGGTTAGGAGTGCAAAGACATTTGTACAGATGGAGATAAATCAAACTAACATATATCAAAAACAACCCTATTTTTCCCAGAGGAAATCTAAACCATGACAAATAAATGACCTTATTTTCAGAATGGCTGACCACTCACAGCTCCGACTGGAGTCGATAGGTGAGATTGTCAGAGGAGACTAAGGAAGTTGGGCTCTTGACTCCCTAAGGCTCGTTTGAAAATCTAAGACAATGGCAGCGTCTGAAAATCAGGCCATTAGTATTTATCAGTTTATCCCAGAACTACCTCAACCCTCCTGAAAGTCAGCAGAAAGCAAGAGGAGCAGAACTAACTCACAAACCCAGCTCTGAACAAACTAGCTGAGCTCCAAAACCCAGTATCCTTCCCCACCTGATGTTTCATATTTACTATAGGTTCCACATGTGCAAGTACTGGATATTCACCAACTATGTCCATACCAAACAAAACAAAAACAGAGGAGTGCATTATTGAATATGCAGCATGAAAAGGAAAACGAGTTACTGTCCAACTATGTGCTTTACAGTACACTGTAGGATCCCAAACATTTAATGGGCAACAATGTTAGTTCCTTTATACTGTACAGGAATTGATGGCCATTTCTACATTCTGCACTTTGTCCAAGTTCTGGGGTTTTGCTGTTCAGGAACCCTCCTTCCCCATCCTTTAAACATGCCTGATTCCAACTCGTGACTTCTCCTTTGCACATCCAAGAGCAAGAAAGGAAGATAGGCTACTTAAGAAAAATCTGCATCGTGCTCAAGGAAATAAAGTAAAGCTATTCCAGGAAAAACAGTTGAAACATTTGCCAACCGCCTGGCCTCCTGCATCAAGTGACATACGAACTCCGTATGAGATACAGTTACCATCCAGACCACATACAAAAAATTGAATGAAAAAGAGAAGTTTTCATTTTCAGCATCAGATAGCATCCCCCTGGTCACTAATTGCAATCAGGATTTTTAAGTGCAGCTCAGATGAGCAGTTTGTCCCTGAGCTACATTAAAAACAAGTTCCAGCCTAAGTGCAGTTCTACATAACACACACACAAGCTTTTGATGTTTAAATACATAGGGTAATTTATTATGGAAATCAGCATAAGATGACTTCAGACACATTTATATAATGGGACTTACCTGTTTAGTGAGTACAAAGTAAGCATAGAATGCCAGGGCACTCCCGTAAGTGATAAAGTAGGTCACTGGCTCCATTATATCCCATGAATAGACCCACCACGTGAGCCAGGCCAGGGCTCCACCTTGAGTGGACAGTAGTGCTAAGCCAGTCCATAGGAGCGTATTGGTCTTTGCATCTGCACTTGTTGCAATTTTGGCTTTCATCTAGGACAAAAACATTATTCATTCAACATGCAGATATTAATGTCAGACATTCCTCTGACACAAGGGAGAGAACATATCCCACTATGTACTTTCCGCCTGGATCAGAGCCGGCATTCAAAGACTCCTGTTCACTTTACTCCTGGGGAAATTCTGTACCAAAAAATTAAAAATTCCATGTCAAAAAAAATAAAAATTCTGCACACAATATTTTAAAATTCTGCATATTTTATCTGTCAAAACAACACAATATAATCATACCAGTTTACATTATTTTGGTAATTTATTTCAAAATATCTGTCGGCAAGTATGTCTATAACAATGCAGACAAAAAAAAAAAAAAAAGATTCTAGGCATTTATTTTTTTGACAAATATGCTCTGTAAGGAATCAGTACAGAACTTTGAGTAATTCATTTAAATTACAATACAGAACTGTATTTCCTGCATCTATCAGAAGCAGTGCAAAGGCTTGTGAGTGTCAGGAGTAACAGAGAAGCTGAGGGAGAGGGAAGGAGCCTGGAGTGAACCTGGAGGGTTGTTGGGTGTGGGCAGAAGTAGTACTGAACAGCGGGTTTGGGGGGGGGGGCAGTTGGGGAGGGAGGAAGAGGGACAGGATTGTTAGGGAGTTGGGGAGCCTCCCCCATGCAGACCCTGGCTGATCCTAAGCCTCTCCCATTCAATCAGGCACATCTGCCTCTGTCCCTGCACCCTCCCATCCCAATGGGTCTCTGCAGCCTCCCTCCCTTGTTCCCATGCACCCCATTCCCATTTAACCCCTGGCTCAGTGCTGTCACCCCACTAGCTCCTGAGTCCATGACCCAGGCTTGTCTCTCCAGACTGTGACACTCCCCCCCTCCCCCCGCACAACCTAACCTGGCTCCACGGACCAGGTGCTATGATCAACTTCTACTCCTGGGGGAATTCTGTGCCACTGCGTGCACACAGAATTTTTTTCCCCACAAAATACATTCTGCCCCAGAAGTGCTGCAGTTCCATCTTTTGCCCACCAGAGGCTGCTGTGGCACCAGAACAGGCCACTGCATTCATGCTGTTGGCTTTTCTGGCACTACAGTGGCCTCTGGTGGGCAAAAGGCAGAACTGCAGCATTTCAGAGGCAGAATGTATTTTCTGCAGAACAAAATAATATTCTGTGGGATACATGTATTCTGTGCATGCGCAGAATTCCCTCAGGAGTATCACTTGCAGGATCTCCCTGCCCAGAAAGGCTTTGAGTTCACTCCCTGCATGGAGTACGGAGTATGAGCTCTGCTAGGCCTCTATCTGGCCCTCCATCTACAACTTCAGGACTCTACCAATTGGATTTGCATGCATCAGTTGATGCTTCCTGATTTTTCAGAGAGGCACTTTCATAGCAGCTCTGAGATTGCTGCCTTCAACGTGAGGTCTGTTCACATCCCATCAGACTCTTACTGGTCTCCTCCTCCTTATTCATCACTTCACGTCACTTCAGCTTAGTCTGTCTTAGATTCGCCATGTTTGCCCCTTTCCTAAGTTAAGGTCATCATTAGTCAGATCCAACTGGCTGACTTGGTGATAGCATCATCACAGAAAAACAACACTTTTTTAACTCACTAATTATTTTTCTGTGATATCCCAACATCACTCTGGACACCCAACCAGGTTCAGACAAAGTAACCAGGCAGTTCAGGGTAGTGCCAGCTCCCCATAATTTTTCTCCAATTCTAGAAATTTTCAATAGGATACGCCACGAAACAGGAGAAGGAGGAACTGGGTTGGAAATAATCCTGCATATGGACTGGCCATCACCTACCTGTCTGACAAATAAGGAGGGTGTGGCCCATTCATTCATACTGGTGCTGTCACATCACGGAAATTCGTTAAGAGAAATTTGTTTTTAATATTAAAAAAAAAAAAATCCTTCCCAACCTGCTCAAGGGGTACCAGCTGTTCCCTTAGGTGGTCCAGTTTCTGAAGCAGTTCTCTCTCTCTCCTTAACTGGTGGTCTTCTAAATGAAGGGCGATGAACAGTCTATGAACCAAGGATTTGATATCTTCTGCTTCAGTAGCATGCTCTCTACTCCACTTCTCTGAAAAAAAGACCACGGTTGTCATAAGAGAGACAAGGTGGGTGAGGTAGTTATCTTTTTATTGGACCAACTTCTGTTGGTAAAAGAGACAAGTGGTCGATCTTACACAGTGACCTCAAGAAGACCTCTGTGTATCCTCGAAAGCTTGTCTCTCACCAACAGAAGTTGGTCCAATAAAAGATATTAGCTCTCTCACCATGTCTCTCTAATATACTGGGACCAACATGGTTGTCATGACTGGTAAGATGTATCAAGCAATGCTCTTATAAGAAAAAAAAGTCACTGTTTTAAGAGCGTTTATATGAGGCCACAAACTGAGGCTCGAAGGGGAGATGAAGCCAGACTTATTTTTTGTGGGGACTGCCATGGCCCTTTTTAAAAAAAATTGACAAAAATATGCCTTGGAACAGATGTAACTGGATAATCAGATTTATGAAGACTTTAACACAGTTGTGGTTCTTACCTTTTACAGGGACTTGTACACTATAAGTTGTGTTGTTGATTACAAGTTTGAAGTCATTCATCAACAAAATTTCCATCAATGTTGTAGTAGGGATCTTGCTACCATCTGCAGGAGAAAACAGGAAGGCTTAAATCCCTAACACAAAATTTACTTTATTGAAGAAAAACCTGCATTTGCATGTGCTCGCATTTCATTTGAACTATTTGGCATAACTCACTATTGCCAGCAGCCTCCCTTTTATTTCAGTTTCAAGGACAGATACTGTAAAGATAAAGCTATATGTAAAGATTCTCTTTACCTGTGTCAAGACCTTAAAATTCTCCATTTTACTTAACACCAAGTCTTGTTTACTTTTAACCATTTCTTTTTGCATTTTGTTTAGTCTGGAAAATTAAACTAGTTAGATCAGATTCACTTTCTAGACAAAGAATGGTTTTGCGGTTACAACACAGGGCTCTGCCTCAGGGGATCTAGCTCCACCAAACTAATTGAGGGACCCAGCTATGTCAAAGTTTCTCTGTCTGTTTCTGTTTTCTCTTAGTTGGAGATGATTCTGTTAAGCTCTCAGAAGCATTGAGAGGCTAACATTGCAAACATTAATGTTTTGGATGGAGGATACTATAACATAAGACTGTAAGACCTTAGAAATTCCACACAAGAACTCAAGGATTATGATGCAAAAGTTATTTACAACCTTAATTACAGTATCATTACTGTGGCTCCATTTCTCTTTAGTTGGGATTTATTGTTTGAAACCAGAGTATCAATCACTGAAGGAAGAAAGATGAAGATGTAATTCCTTTCCATGCCAACTTTTTACTATTAAGTTGACTGCCTCTTCAGCATGGCTGTAGAAGTCCTATATTTTCAGTCCTCATTCACACACACAATTTTGGTTGAACCCTGAAGATGATTTGTTGTAAACTAAACACACCTCACTCAGTCACAGATTTGTTTTCCCTTGATGAGTTCTTCTAGCTGAGCATAGAGAATTTTGGCATTCTTGTTCTCCAGATTTTCCTAATCAGTCAGTACAGATGGGAAAATTTAGTGCTTACACTTCTAATACATTTTTAAAGCAGGCTTTAGCTTTGGTTGGGAGCGAGGGGTGTGTATATGGAATAATCTTATTAAGGGAGGTAAGGAGGCAGAAAGGAGACCGTGCACTGGCCTCTGTAGAAGAGAGTTCAAACTCATTCTCATCCTTTTGTACATAGACTTGTGGAAGTACTTATTGGCCCACCAACAATGAAAAATAAGGGTAAAAAGATTAACAGTTCACATGAATCTGAACAACTATTGAAGATTGCAGACAAAGGAACAAAACAGATACAGCATAGGAAAGACTATGTGCAGACAGAGGACTTCTCTAAAACAGCGAAGCACTGAAAATATTGATAAATGAATGGCATATAATCATCATCACTGGAGTGTAGGACTGTTTTGTTGTTCCCCTCCACCTCAATCCCATTTGCTTCCATAAATCTATGGTGCAAACTATCGACTTCAGTTTGCTTGTTGTACTAATGATCCCAAATTTAGGAAAGTACGTAATCACAACCTTAAGTCCACTCCCAATGGTTTTAAGGACACATTGAAGTACTTTACTGAACCGGGGCCTAAGCACCTGAAATAGACAGACTGCCCAGGAGATGTAGAAGAGTTCAGAGAAACAGGAAATCTGGGCTCTGGTTCTATCTCTGCCACTGACTAGCTGTTTGATCTTACCTCCCATTTCCTATTAATAATTTTGAGACTCTTGGCTGAGAGGTGCTATGTGAGTGGGAAGATAAAAGTATGATTCCTGACTGAGCATATTGCAGGTTTTAGCCTGCCATGCTACACTCCCAGACTTTCCATCTGTCTCCATGTGCCTGCTGTAGAAGCACACTGTAGATAATTCCACAACTTCACTTTCTCGTTGGCATGCTGCTGTCTGGACCCATTTGGCAGTATCTGCTGAGATTTCTATTAATGAGCTCAAGAAGCTGACACACCAGCTGGCTATCCCTACCCACTCTATGTGGGTAGGGTGACAAACTTGGAGCACCATCACTTTCATCCAAAAAATTTAAATTGCGCACATCCACTCAGTTTTTCAACATTTTACAAATGTCACCTTACTAATTTACATGTAAATGAGCTTCTGCAGTCTCATTAAAATGACATTTAAGACAACAATACTTCAAAGAGGAACACTTGTTTGAAAGCGCCAGACAGGATTTCTTTTTCATATTTCATGCAATATTGAGCTATATTAACATGTCTAATGCTTTGCTAACTGGAGGAAAAACAGAAGAGCATTGGAAGCCTGAAAAAAAAACATACCAATTTTCTGTACAAGGCAATTTTTCTTCTCATTTATCATACTGCAGGTGCAGAGATGTCAACAAAAAGTTTTTATTTGTCTAAATTTATACAGTGCTAGAATTAGATCAACAGAAAAAGTTAAGTAAAGTAAACAAGCCACTTCAGGTTATCTTATCTTTTTCTAATAGTGTTAGGTTAGATCTTTCTACTTTCATTTTATCTACTAGCAAAAACAGGAGAAATATCTGCATTGAAATCAAAACTTCCTGGGATATTCGTTTCTTGTTTTGTTTTTTTTTAAAATACATGTGTGTCACATTTTAAAATGTAATAATCCATAGTGTTTGGCTAACACGTGTCAGTATAATATTAATTTCCTGATAAAGAAAATATAAAAAGTTATTCTTCATTGTTACAATTACTTGGTATTTGAAGGTGTGCAGTAGAGAAGATTAACTATGTCACAACTGTTAAATAAATTCAAGCCAGATACTTTATCAGTTGAGATGTTTCCATCCGTGAAGTTAGCCATATTTCCTCTAGAATTGGTAGGGACATCTGCAATTTGTTATTGAAATAGCATTGTGCACTGTATCAACACAGTAACTGCGAAGCTTGAACTGAAGTGAAGAATGGTTGGTTAACATTAAACTTTCTCAGCTTAATACATAGGAATTGGATTCAGCAGACAGTTACACTTGTAAGTGTAATTACTCCATGTAGACTCCACTAACATCAATAAGACTTTTTACTGGGGTAGCTGTGCTCACAGATGCACTTTTTGCAGGATTGTGCCCTGACTTAGTTGTTCGCAAAGATGGAGGATAGCCCCACATTACAGCATAATCTATTGTGAAAGCTCACATATGTCCTAGTTCAGACAGTTCTGAGGGTAGCAATTTGTTTTCTTGCTTGCAGAGAATAAGAAAGCGTTACAGAATATAACTTTTGCAATGCCTGTATTTTATTCACATGCTCAAATAGACAGACTATTGCCTTCCTTAAATCAATCCATACGCTTTATGGATTCAGAGGATAAAAAAACGTTCTAAGACAGGGGTAGGCAACCTATGGCACTCATGCTGAAGGCGGCACGCAAGCTGATTTTCAGTGGCACTCACACTGCCTGGATCCTGGCCACTGGTCCGGGGGGCTCTGCATTTTAATTTCATTTTAAATGAAGCTTCTTAAACATTTTGACACCTTATTTACTTTACATACAACAATAGTTTAGTTATATATTTTAGACTTATAGAAAGAGACCTTCTAAAAACATTAAAATATATTACCAGCACGCGAAACCTTAAATTAGAGTGAATAAATGAAGATCTGGCACACCACTTCTGAAAGGTTGCCGACCCCTGTCGGGGGGATGAAAATCAATTACAAAAAGGATATTAAGAGCCTATTTTGTAGTTCAAGTATGATATGCTCTTTTACTCTGGAAAGAAGAAAATCTAAGTTCCTGCTTACAACTGTAAAAGTTTGTAAGTGGTAATATACTACTTCAGAGATAACAGTGTTCTTATAGTAGAGCACACCACAGTAGTGACAGGGTAGTTCTGGTTGAAAAAGGCACCTTCATTATTAACTTCTATTTTCAACAGATTATTAAAAAAAAAAGTTCCCTGATTAAAAACATCATCTCTGGCTCATAAGCACAAACTTTCCATTAGATGTGAAAAAATAAAATGTCTCATTCATAGTCCAAAAACTGCAGAAGATGCACATTCTAATAACTTATGCAGTGGTTTTGTGTTAAAGGAGTGTTGTGCCAATAGCAGTCTTTGTTACCACGATGTATGTTTTGTTAAATTAAAACACTGGTAGAGAAATAAAGATACATAGCAACATTTTCAAAAGCGTCTAAGTGATGGTTCAGGTTCTCCCAGAGGCGGATCATCCAGAGTAGGCATCGACACCAGAATCAGGTGCCTGGAAGAATCTGTCGCTGTTTATCAGTAGCTCAGTAGGCGTGGTGATTTTGTTTCTAAAGGATTTATGTGGGCTATCTTCAGGACAATGAATTTTGCTTAGAGTGCCCCTGATCAGTACTGAGTTTTTAGGGCTGCCTTGGTGCCAGTAATGTTGGGGTCTACTTCCATGCCCAGTCCTTTATTAGCACCATCTTCTGTGCGCCAGTCTTTGGAATCGCTTGTTTATTAGACAGGGTACTGTATAAGGCTGGCTTGCCTGTTAACAGGACTCTAGAGCTTGTCTCCTCAGGGTCTCATGAGACATTCACAGGCTGCTCCAGAAGATGGAGCTTCAGCCTTATGTCCTGTGACTTACACATTCTTGTGGAGAATGACAGGTGCACCAAAAACCGACTCAGCATACATGACTCTCCTAAACAGAAGAGACATTTGTGTCCATCTTTCAGGGGAATGAGACCATCACAGGACATACAGGGATTGAAGCCACAGGGTGAGTCCACCATGTTAAGTAGCCTGTAGAGGGGGTCTGTACAAGGAAGGAGCTGGGGTGGGGGACAGTTTAACTATCAATACTCAGTCCAGACAGGTCAATATAGATCATGGCAGTCGTATGTTGAAGAATCAGAAGAGTTCTGAATGTTTGTAGAAGATTTTTGGGAAGGTTTAGTCAAAGCTAAGAACCATCATGTTGGACAACTGCCACGTTTTGCCTCATTGCCATGGGCGGTAAGAGACAATTGAGGCAGAGTCGCGGTCACTGCACCCTTTATGTTTCTGAGACTAGAGAACTGCAGTTGACAGTCTTCATAGAAGAAGTGTGTTTTAAAGAGGTATCTGACAGAAGCAGCTTGGCACACAGCAAGAGAGGGAGCTGCAGAACTTCCTGGTGTGAAGGCCAACATGGAAGAAGGCACAAAGATAGGGAATGGTTTAAGGCAGGAGGGCCTGAGCTCAAAAAAAATGATAGCAATATGTAAGATGAGGTGATAACAGAGTTATGAGAAAGCACAGTGTTGGGCAAAGGTGAAGGTGAGACGTTTCAACCTGCTGGAAAGGCCAAGAGTAGGCAATGAAAGAATTCAAAGAGCAACATGACCTGGTCAGAGTGGCTGGTAAGGAAGATTGTTTTGGCAGCAACATTTTGAATTGATTGTAGGGGTGTGAGGCGGGAATCACGGTGGTCACAACAGTCCAGTTTGCATTAATCTGGGGCAAAAGACAATTAAGCCACAGGACAAGGGCTTGGGGAGGGAGAAATCAAAGAGGAAATCTTTTAGGCCTGGTCTACACTAGCGGGAGAGATCAATCTAAGTTACGTACGTAGCTGAAATCAATGTACTTAGATCTACTTACTATGGTGTTTTCCCTGTAGTGAGTCAGCTACTGATGCTGCCCCGTCAAGTCCGCCTGGGAGTACAGGAGTCAATGGGAGAGCGCTCGATTTATCGCGTCTAGACTAGACGCAATAAACTGACCCCCGCTGGATCGATTGCTGCCTGCCGATCTGGCGGGTTGTATAGATATAGCCTTAGAAACATACAGGAAGAATAAAGAGGATTTTGCAACAAATTGGACATAGGGGGAAGAAGAGAAGAGGGTCAAATACAACACTGAGGCTGTGAGCCTAGGAAACAGGAATTGTAGTGGAATTGTTAACAGAGAAAGTAATACAAGAGCCTCAATTTTCCCCACTGTGATCTGGGCTATCCAGAAAGAGATGCTGACAGACAGAAGGAGACAGGATACGTAGAAGAGATTGTGGTGAAGAGGAATATTTTGGAGTAACAAACAATAGAAAGATGAGAGGCCATCAAGGGAAAGCACATATATGGGGTTGAAGGAAATAAAAGCAGCAGACCAATGGCAATATTTTCTTCATTAAGAGGTTTTAAGTTTGTAAAACAAAGTCACTAACCCACTCAAAAAGTCTCTCACAACAAGCCTATGGGATAATCTCAAATTGCTTATTTAAGGGTCATATACTCATCTTTGAGCAAGTCCTTAGGAATTTCTTCATTCAGGGAATTATAAGAATTGAGATCTTTGTTCCACAGAGGATTTTGTTGCCAGAATCATGGAACTCACTTGGTTTTGGTTGCAGAACACCACAAGACAGATTTCTTACCATGAAAAGAAAAGCTGTGCCTCCAGCTAAATAAAGCCTCACCTATTGTTATTCTCAAGTTGTCTCCCAACCTTTACATCATACTCACAGAAACACTGACAGACACAACTAGTCACATAGAGAGAGACTCTCTCCCAACCCAGTGCAGCGACCTGTAAGACTACTGGTAGGAGACATATTGGGAAAGCCAGACGCATTAAAAATCCCTGTAAAAAAAGATGAGCTTTTTGAAGACTGTATCAAAGAAAAGTACCAGATCATAAAAAGGTTAAATTGACAGATCCAAATTCTGTATTTTTAATCAGGCTTCTCTAGGGAGATACTGAAATTAACCCATGAAGCATCATTAATTTATGATGCTCTTAAGGAGTACTAACAATTAAGAACCACCCATCCTCTTTAGTTCTATAGAATTTGATCAATGACTGAGAAAAAGAATACTGCCCAAGGCAATTACTCTTTAAACCTTGTTTAAGAAAGGACAAGTTCAGGTTATTTTAAAACAGGCAGCAGAGTTCGCAAATACCTGTTGTAAAGACTTCTGCCCTCTCAATTCCTTTATCTTCTTTCTGTATATCCTGCAGGAAGGTCCCCACCCTTGTTAACATTGGCTTGATGGTAAACTGACAGCGCTCTTTTCTTGAGGGTAACATAAGGGTTACCACAGGAAGGCCATATCTGTAACTGACAGTTACTTCTGAAAAAAAGAAATGAAGCCATATTGTAATGTTTTAAATTCACACTTGCTTTTAAAAACAGAAATGTTTAATACAGAAAGACACATAGTACTTCTGCATTTGTTCAATGTACTGTACTTAACAACATAATGCTTCATACTTTAACTTTTGGAACACTATTCATTATCAACAATAATTAAGACCAACCACATGACTGTGAAGCAAGTCTCCTTCCCATTTTAATCCTGGGGCAACAAGCTTCAAAAGTCACTCAAGAAGTCATTGACAGGAATAAAAACCCAATCTCCTGACTCCCAGTTCTGTGCAGTAACCTCTCACCGTGGCTGAATGAGAGATACCTGCGGCTATGCAACTGAAGTCACGCACATTCGATGTTTCTAAACATGTCATTTTCAGAAGGCTGGAATTGGAAGCTCAGTTGATTTGAAAAGAGAAAAAACTTACCATCAGATGGCACCAGTGTGCCATAGCATGCTGCTTTATGGTGCTTCAGATTTCCAGTTTGCTTCAGATGCAGCATCTGCAACAGAGATTTTGGCTTTAGGAAAGGGTTGGGACAGAATGTTTCCTTGGTGAGAGGCAGTCGCCAGCCCAATATGGTAATTACTGAAAATCTGAAAAATCATCTCCTCAAGTACAAAAGGCTTTAGAGACTCTGCTTGCTGGGCAGGACCATTCCTATTTGTCCTAAACAAAGTGCAGTTAGGTTATAGGCAACAATTTACAGATACTCTTAATCTTTCAACCAATATGCTACTAATATCTTAAGATGAAAGCACTCCTCAGAAACAGAGCAGCACTTCTTTTTGCATTAGGTAGCACACTGTAAATAACTTGAAATGTTTCTACACTGTCATGGCTTGTAGGAGAGAATATCACCACTCACTATGCACACAACTGCTTGGAGTAAGTCGTGCAACTTATCTTTTATAACATTATTTGCCTCTGTTGAATGAAAAACAGCATACTGGGTACATTTAAAAAAAAGGATTATACTCTAAATAAGTAAATCACTAAATGGTCCAAGGTTACTCAGTGTATTTCATAATTTTATAGCGGATTTCAAACACAATTACTGTTTGCACTACAGTGCAATTCAACTGCTAGTGCAACAACTTGATATCTTCATCACCATATACCCCATTGAAAGAGACCTACCAATATGTAAAAAGCCCCATTGTGTTACTGCGATGCATGGCCAGAAAGGGTTAAACATCTTGCAAAATACCCTCAAAAGACATGTGGGGAGGTAATGGTGGTGTTTTTGTGTATTTACATACAGGGCCATCCCTACCCCTTCCCCTCAGCTCCCACTCCTGCCCCGCCCTGCCCCGCCTCTTCCCACCCCTGCTCTGCTCCACCCCCACTCCACCCCTCCTTCCCCCAAACCCTGTTCCCTGAGCTACGGGTGCTGGGGGACTGCAGCAGGGGTCGGAGTTGGGCCCGCCCTACACTCACTGGGCAGCGGGAAGTGGAGCACCCTGGCTCCCAGCCACACCGCTGGTGAGTGCTGAGGGGTGGTTCCCCTGGCTCCCACGCTTGGGGGGAGAGGGGAGCAGAGTGGAGCAGGCTGGGGCTGGGTTGGTCCACTTTTCACGGGCCTGACCCCTGCTGCCTTCCTGTACTGGCTGCTCTAGTCTCCCAAAGCCCTTGGGCGCAGGCCCCTACCCCAGGGGGGCTGCATAGGGCACCAGACTCTCTAGGGATGGCCCTGTTTACATATGTACGAGTAAAGCCCGTCTATGCGGTATTCTGATAATTCAGAGATCAAAAGAACATCCTAGCATTTAAATCAGGGGTGGGCAAACTTTTTAGCCTGAGGGCCTATCGGGGTTCCGATCCTTTGGGATTGGTAGAACCTTTTTTTATATGATGAAATAAGATTTACAAAAATTTTAATCATATTTGAAGGGGATACTTGGCTGGAGGCCTGAGGCTGGTTCACTTTAAGGGAACTGTGTTGTTTGGACTTCTGAGTAACCAGTAAGGTAATAAAGACACTGTTTTATACTGGCTTGGTAAATCTAAGTATTGGACTATCCAGCAGTTTTTGGGGAATTGTCTGCCCCATGCTTTGCAGTTCATCCTAATGGAGTGACCACAGCTGGCTCCCCAGTAGGACCCTGATCACGGTTACCTTTTGGAATGAACACACAGAGTAATCACAGCAGATGTTTTAACCTGAACAGTGTCACTAAAAATGTCTACCCCCCTGAAATACAGGTAAATAACTAACATGCCTCACACAAGGCTTGTCTACACACAAAAAGTGCTTTAACTTTATCGGTATAGTCAAAGCAGTATAACTCCTCCCCTAGGATGGATCGAGTTAGATTGGTATACTGTAGAGGTTCTTAATACTGGTATAGCTTTTCCCTTCTCATATGGGAAATCGCTAAGCTATAGTCACCTTTATGCAAGTACCACTACAATTACATTATAGATTGGGTCAGTATAACTATAGCTGTTTGGGGGAGGGGGGGACCCTTGCCCCCATAATTGAAAGTTACAAAAAACAGTGCGAATCTGGACTAAGTAAAGGTTGAAACTTGACAGGGAAGGAGGAAACTGCATAGTTTGGGGTCAGTTTACCAGATAAAAGGAGTATCCCCCGGAAGGCTTGCAACACGCTTTGCCTGAGGCAGCTATATTTCTGCTTTCAGTACCTGCAAGTTAAACCCTTTATGAAACACATCAAAGGGGATTTACAAAAGAATAAGGGATACGCCCCACAGGTAGTAGACTGGGGACTTGATTATTATGTTTTTGTATTTAACTGAATTGTGAGCTTTCCATTTTTGGATGATGAGCACCCTTTAGGTTAGCAAAAGGAATAAAGAGTGTATCCATACTGTGTGTTGTGTGTTTCATTTGTGGGTGGTGGTTCGCAGGGTTTGGATAGGAGTTTTGTGTTTTGTATCTGCCCTCCTGCAAACTGGGATTTTCAGGGTTTTAAAAAGTGAGAGGTTTTCAGGTTAGAAAATTCTCAGTTGCTTGTGACAACTGAGTCTAGACAGTGGGCAGGAACCATACATTAAATACAGAAATATCTTAAATTATTGTTTAAAAAAAAATTGGTGGCTGCTTGCCAGTCCATGATTGCTGCATTACAGTTTAGAACTTCATAGCAATAACATGGACTGAAATCGTCTCTCCCTGCTCCAAAAGCACAAACTCCTTCCATTTGAGCAAAAGGAGACTCTCTATTAGCAAATAAGGACCTATGACACAGCTAAGCAGTTCTGGCTCCATCCAGCAGAAGACATGCACCACACATGCAGCATGTGGCATGATAGTAGAAAAAAATGTAAGCAATTCATACCCTGGTTTTTCAGAAAAGCTTTTCTAAGCAAGACAAAACAAACAGACTAATATGTCCTCAGTAATCTAGTATATAATAATCACAATGCATCAGGAATGTCTCCCTGGGAGCTACTTAAGACATGCCTCTTTGTGTTGATATATGATGAGCAATTACTTCTGCTCATTAACAAATTACCTGTGGTTCATCTTGTCCTGGACATTGTACCACACTGTTTGCATTAAGGTGCACCTTTAATTCTTTTGTTAAAGATTTTTGGCATCAACTTTGTTTAGACAGTGGACAACCTACTCAATAATAATCAGTTGGAAAATACTCATTCACTTTATAGATGGCTTTGTTGGAATGAGTTCTATAGAACATATGGGTGTATTCTTTATATGACTGTGTGTATTGTTGGTAATCCACTGGAAAAAATCTTTGTATACTGTATTTATAAAGATTTAAATGCAATTTTGTCAATAAGATAAAATGGATATAATTTGGATCTGTTAATGAAGTAATGTTTGAGTGAAACAAAAGGAGTAGCCTCACAATACATATTTTATATGGTTTCTCTTTCTGCAAAGATTTATTCCTGTGCTTCTCCCTAGTTCAAAACAAAGAAACAAACCCTTTTATTATATCTTTGTATTTCCCTCCGGAAAAACAACCTGTTTATAATCAAACATGATAATATTTACACACAGAGAGAAAGAAAAATAAATGGAGGTAATTCAAGTGGCTTTATTAGCTTTAGATTGCAGGAGAGGTTATTGACTAAGAGTGAAGTCATGCTTTAGGTGATAAAATGGTTTGTTAAATGAGAAAATAGCTGAAAAGGAGTAAACAGTGAGTAGTTATAACTGGTATCTACTCAAAGGAAAGAGGTCACTAGAAGATTTGCCATAGGGGTTGTTTTGTGACTACCCTTGTGAATAAGTCATATTTGATCAGAATATAAAACATATGACAAAGGATTGCTGCTGATGCTGAAAACCATGTTCTAATAAACAATATGTAGCAATGCAACTAGATTCAGAAGGAGTGGGAATATTAGTTAAGCAACTGTCTCTGTTTATGCACAATGCTTTTTAATGTACAAAAAACATAATAGATAACCCTGGGAGGGAAAACAACCAGCAGACAGTGATGATAGTTACTCCACAAGACAGTTATGGAGCAGATTGATCAAGAAAGATTTATTTGTAAATGCAGACTAATCATTAGTCACCTGCACAGTGTACATAGCTGCAGTACAGAAAGACATAGGTACATCAACAAAGGAACACAATTCAAATCAAGCCAAGTGATTGTTTCTGTGCAAAGCCCAGTTTCTCTGCATGGGAAAAACAAAGGGGTGAGTTAATATCCTTGCTCTGCTCAGGATTTAAATCTGGGGTTCCAGATGTGATTTCAAGTACGAGTCTCTAGCCATTAACCTATCCCTTCCAGCATAAAGCACCGGGCTACAGTGATTGCAGTTCGGAAAGGTCACACTGGTACAATAAAAGTGAATATCTTTTCAAACTCCTTGCAATTCATTTGTCACTGTTTTTAAAGAGCCATGAAACCATCACACATTGTAGAAAAAACAAGAAAAGGCTCAAAATATGTGAGAGTGTCAAAAACCCTACCATTTTATTTCACATTCTGATTCAACGATAAAGATTAACTTCTTGGAAGAGGTAACCCTAAGCATGTTAGGGATTTACTGCATCCTAAATTTGATTGCCAGACAGTAACAAAAATGAAACATGTTACATTCTATCATATGCTTCTTTTGGCTTAATCGAGTATCATGTCTTCTGTTTTTAGGGTAAACAAAACCATTTCGCCTAAAGCACAAACACAAGCGAATTAGGGGACCCAGTTACAAGACTCTTGCAATGTGATCCTAACTATGTTCTGTAATCAGTCAAAAACTTGTGAATCCAATTATGGAACAATGTTAATTGACCCAGCTATGTTACACATTGCAAGAGTTACGGACATAGTGGCCAGCCATATTACAAACAGACCCCTTACACCAGTGGTTCCCGCCATGGCGCCTGCCGGGGCATTTATGTACACCCACCTAGTGCCCAGCAGGGGAGAGAAGCCGTGGCCCCGCGCCTGCCAGGGACAGAGAACTCCGGGGCTGCAGGCTGCGGGCACCGGTGTTCTCTGTCCCTGGAAGGCACAGGGCCACGGCTTCTCTCCAGCTTCTCCAAGGCTGCAGATAGCGGGCGCCAGTGTTCTCGGTCCCTGGCAGGCGCGGGGCCACAGATTAAGCCGGAGAGAAGCCGTGGCCCCGCGCCTGTCAGGGACAGAGAACTCTGGGGCTATGGGCGCTGGTGTTCTCTGTCCCAAGCAGGTGTGGGGCCACCTAGAGCCCAGCAGAGGAGAAAAGCTGGGGCTCCACACCCGCTGGGGACAGAGTACTCCGGGGCTGCAAGCACCTGTGTTCCCTGTCTTCCCAGCTTCTCTCTGCATTGCCCAGAACTGGAGCCAAAAACAAAAACAAAAAACCACTCTGACTCTGCAGAATGGCTGGAATGCCGCCCCATAGCATGTGCTGCCCCAGGCACGTGCTTGCTTCACTGGTGCCTGGAGCCGGCCCTGCATGTGAGTAATTGTTGGCGCCCGCCACACTCTTCTGAAAACACGAATGTGCTACTGGCCACAAAAAGGTTGGGGACCACTGCCTTACACAATTCAGGCTCAGTGGATGAGCTCTCACAGTGAGAATCAGAAAAAGGTTTAAACAAATGTCAACCAATTATTTTGCTGATATAGAATATTTTAATTAGAATTATTTGACTAACAGATTAATACATTTGCCTTTCTGGAAACCATGCAGGCTTGTCGCTATTATATCATGTCCATCTAGGTGTTTATAACTCTCTTTACTTATTGGTTTTAGTCAATAAGTCTGGTACTAAACCCACAGGCTCACAGACGAAGTAGTTCCCAAGATCACCCTTCATGTTTTATTATTAAATACTGAACGACAGAGACCACTTTTGCTACCGTTCAGGAGAATAGCTGATATTAAATGAAAGACAGCACATTTTTGTTAGCAGTCCAGCCACTTCATTAAGTTCCTTCAGAACTCTTGGGTGTTTGCGGTTTGGACCTGGCTACATGTTGCTAATTAACGTATCACCTTGTTCTAGACCTCCTCTTTTCGCACCTCAATCTGACAGTTTCTCATCTTTATTACCTGAAAAGGGTGGCCTTTGGTAAGTCTCTCTCCAGTATCCGCTTTGATGAAGACTGATGCAAAGAAATAATTTAGTTTCTCTACATTTTCTGATATTATCTTCCTCAATTAGTCCCCTTTACCCATCTGGTGGCCCAAAAGACCCACTGAATTTCCTATAGACATCCTACTTCCAATATCCTTAAATAATGTATGGGTTAACAACACTTTAGGTTCATTGTTCTCCAGATGAAACTGGGGGGTTAATGTTACATTTTACCTGCCATAGTTTACATTCATTTCTGTTGACTTCACTTGGGCTGAATTTCCATTTACTAAAAGATACCTGATTGTCTAAAATTACCACTTGATGCTTGGCTATTTAACAATACCGGTTTTGACTTACCATCTTTCTTTCTTTTTCATTTAGGAGTCTCAATGCCTTCTGTGACTCAGTGATGGTGTCCGTAAACAACCTCCAGCCTGGGTTTTAATTGCCTTGTTCTTGACTGTAAAACATCTTTGATAAGTTTTCTAATTTATTTATTGTAAAGCTCCATTTGATGTTAATGCAATAGTTTTGGGTACAGTTCCTTCTCTGAGAACACTGAGTTTACTTGTAATGTGGTCAAGATTCCTTAATTATAGTTGAGCCACTATTTACTTGAGCCAGCTCCTTTGTGTTACTTAGTGCTATGGTGAAAGGAGCCTGTCCTCCGGTGTGCTTCAGAATTAGCTGTTTCAAGAATCAACTATTTAAGCTGTTGAGAAATTGCTTCTCCAAACCTGGTCTCCAGATTTATATTGGACCAGTTTACATGCAGGTAAGCTAAAGTCATCCCTCATTAAGACGATCTCCCTAAAGCAATACACACTTAATATTAGAGCTGCCCAGGAACCAGGATTTCCATTCCACAGGAAATTCTGACATTAAGATTCGATTGTGTTTTTTTTTTTTTTTAATGTAAAGCTGAAGTTTGAAATTTCCTGTTTAACAAAAAGTCCAAAAAAAAAGAGTTTTGATGTGCCACTACTCACATGATCAAAACAAAATATTTCAAATGGTTTCAGTTAGATAAATGTGTCATTTCCATAATCATCATTTGTTTCAACATCATCATTTAGAGTCAGTCTGTTTAGACTTTTATATATTAAAACATTAATTTTAATATGTCTATATATGATATTTAATTTCAGTGAAGAATCAAAATGAAATGAAATGAAATGAAACGTCAAAATGAATGAGAAAGTTGAAATAATTCACTTTGCCCTTTTTCCCGCTGAAAATGTTGTGGGAGTCCATATATTCCAAATAAATGTTTCTTTCCTATGAAACTGCATTTTTTGACAGAAAAATGCTGCATCGTGAATTTTCCAATCGGCTCTACTCAATATATATTTTCCTGATTCAGAGAGTGTCAATAGTATAATCCTATTAATGTATTCCTCAGATATGGGATTTTATCAATAATTCTGAGAGTCAAATGTGCAACCTTTAGAGAAATTAACTGCCCCAACACATGGCTATAGTATACACTGTACGTGCTAGGCAGCCTTTATTCACATTCCTCTCCTTCCCAAAGGCAATGATAATTTATTATTCTACTTTCCTCTTTCAATACAACACAATGCATTGCTAAACATAAGCATTTTAGAAGCATTTTAATTACATTGCATTTAAAATATATCATTTTAATTACACTCCATTTAAAATATATCTTGCTGTGAGCCTTTCGACAGTAATGTAGCATTAGAGCTCTTCCTTCTTCATATGAACAGGTGCGTCCCTATTACTACAATATCTCAGGTGCTCCAAATTGTCACCCCAGCTTCTCATTTAATAACAGTTCAATTCTCTTAAAATGTCTGCTTGAGAAGCAAGGAGGAAGAAAACCTAGAAAAACTATTTGAGAAATGAGGGACTGGACAATTGAAAGGTAAGTTACATGTCCTGTCCTTCAAACTGTGATCACCCAGCACCAAGTTGTGTCCCCAGCATGAATCTCTGCATATGAATCTCATCCAGCCTGTAGAGGAAGAGAGGAGGGAAGAAGAGTCACCTGCCTCTGTAGTGCTGTTTGGTCTGCTGAGTCAGGGGTTGGGTCTAGAGCAGGCATGCATCAGTCCATTTTCATTGGGAGCACACACATCCCATTCCCTGCCCACCATGTTGGCCCCACAGTGATGGTTAAGAAGCAGCAACATCAGCCTGAGTTATTAACATTTTCTGCTGGCTCCTTGGTGTTGGTGATGCAGCCACATCAGGGTGGAGAGTGGGGAAGGTTCATGCAAGGGCCCCAAAGCCAGAGCAGTTCCACATGGATTTTGCATGGAAGGCCCAGGCTTCTTCCAGATCAACCCAGGATTCTCCTGGATTCCAGAGGGTCTGTGGGGTTCACTGGCAGCCCATAGCCTGTTCTATGGAAGAAGGAGCCATCCCCACCTCAATGAGATGAAGTGCAGGAGGAAGTTCTGCAGTTTTCCTCCACTATAAAAGGTACATTGCCTCACTGCTTGATTGCTAACAGCCCAGTGAAGTTAATTCACTAGGACTGAAGTCAACTGATTACAGACTTTCCTAGAAATTCATCTATCCCAGCAAACAACAACAGGCACGCTATGTGAGAGGTTTCTATACTTCTTAACATTGGATTAGCTAAGTATAACAATGCTTCTTGTAGGTTTAAAATATTAATATGTAAAAAAATAAAGTGAGATTAATATAAATACAGCCAGCTATTTATGAGTAAGTAAGTTCTCAATATTTTACTGACAAGTTTTAGCATCCCCAACGCACAGTGACACATTATTGGAGTAAGAGACTGGGGAGATGTGTGCATGCATGTAATATTAATTGCAATTTTCTCCTCTAAGAGAAACAAATCTGGAAAGCAATTCATGTGGAATGACAAGACTGAAGAACCAATAGCTGTGATTTGTGACCTAGCCAGTACTCCAGAAAAAAATAAAAATAAAATAAGAGGTTGCACATCCAAAGTCAGTACTGATCTAGATACCTTATTCCAAAATGGATCGTCTTTCAGACAAAGTTTATGACAAGTACAAGTGGAGTTACAATTTACAAGTTGTTCATTAGACCGATTTTATTTTTTCTAATGTTAGTTTTTTGTTAGTAAGAAAACATATGTATAAGGGAGCAAGATATTATGAGCCCCAATGACCACCCTAACAATCATTTTATATAACTGTTTATTTGAGCTATGGAAATGCCTCCCTGGTTTGCATGGCAACCCCTATATTAACATTTCAATAATTTCTTCGTGCATTTATTGACCAGAATTTTCATTGTGTTCTCTGAAGTTCCTAGAATTGATTTAAGTCACCATGGAACAAGACATTTTTTTTTTTTTACACAATTACCAATTTTGTTCCAGGAGGCTGGTAAATTTGAGCAATTTATCAGCTAGAGGACATTTTTTTTTTTTTTTTTTTAAAAAAGATCATTCACTCTCTGAAATAATACTGTTGTATACAGTTACAGTTTCACCCCAGAAAAGATAAATGCCCAGTGCTCCAAGTGTCAGGGCTGGTCTATGCTAGGGGAGGGGATCGATCTAAGATATGCAACTTCAGCTACGTGAATAACGTAGCTGAAGTCGAAGTATCTTAGATCAAGTTACCTACCATCCTCACGGCGTGGGATCGACGTCTGCGGCTCTCCGTCGACTCCGCTACCACCATTCGCGTTGGTGGAGTTCTGGAGTTGACAGGAGCACATTCGGAGATCGATATATCGCATCTCATCTAGACGCGATATATCGATCCCGGAGAAATCGATTGCTAACCGCCAATATGGCCGGTAGTGAAGACGTACCCTCAGAAACAGCCCTTTTCTCTTTCCTAAGAAAGTAATTGCTGATAAATTCTCTTACCGTTCTCAGCAACAACAGTTTGTGCATCACAATAGGAACTAGTACGCAAATACAGTAAAACCTCAGAGTTATGAATGCCTCAGGAATGGAGGTTGTTTGTAACTCTGAAATGTTAACTCTCAACAAAACTTTATGGTTCTTCAAAAAGTTTACAACTGAACATAGACTTACTACAGCTTTGAAACTTTTTTTTTTTTTTAGTAGTTTACGTTAAACACAGTACTGTATTGTATTTGCCCTTGTTTTTTTGTTTTGGTCCGTGCTGCTGCCTGACTGTGTACTTCCGGTTCCAAATGAGATGTGTGATTGACCAGTGTTTGGTAACTCTGGTGTTCGTAACTCTGAGGTTCTGCTGTATCTTCTCCCAAATGGAATATTTTATTGTGCTGTTCTGAATAGTACGATGAGGATTCAACTGTACTGTACAGATCTAAGGTTCAATCTCAATTTATTGAAGAGCTACAGTTTTTGTAATCTCTTTTTGCAGGTGTAAATCAAGGTTATAAAGTAACAACAGGGATCCTGGCAATCAAACTACAAAGACTCTATAGAACCTTTACAATCTATTTTATTCACAGGGCTGGGGCTGTGTTCCAGAGGGAGGCTGAAATCAGGATGAGTCAGACAGTGACAGGAAAGGATCATTGAAGAAAATATATTTGCTTCTAATCAGGAGGTAAAGTCTACATCTGAGAACTGCACCATCTGTCTTTGAACAGGATTCTCAGTCAAAAAATAAATTTGTTGTAACAGACAGGAAGTGTTCAGGTTGTTCCACAGAGTAGATCTCTGTTCTTGAGGTCTGCTTCCATGGACAAGGACCTTGACCAGAGAAAAGCTGTTGCAATCTTTGACTGTAAAACTAATGAAAAGAGACTGTTCTTAGAAACAGGCTTAGAGCATGTCCTATCAGATAATCAGTCTGGGTGCTCCTCCCTCTGCAAAGGGTTGGAAAAGAGCTTGGCATAAGACATGTTAAGTGGCTCCATTCCTATTAAAAAAAATAATTCATCTCATCTCTAGCAATAGCGAGTTCTTCAGACTGCCTTCTAAAGTAAAGCCATAATTTTTGCCTTTATATGTATTTCAGCAGAGATAAGTTAACAGAAAAGAAAAATGAGTGCAAACCATCAGCTTAACCTGTTCATCCAATGTTTGTTGCTTTACTGACATTCTACCTAACTCACTCATTTTTCTTCTGAAGAGCTTCTCAGATATCTGAAGCATATTCTAGAAGATAGTAAAACAATTCTGAGTAGCAAATCAATTTGTTTTTTCTATTAAGTGACATCTGTTTAGTTATTTAAATTGTATTAAAAAAATTCAAAAAGTTTTTTTTAAAAACCCCTCAAATGGAACAAAACATTCAAATTTTATTCAACTCAAAATGAATTTTACACTTTCTGGTTCACTAAAATTGTTTCAAAATATTTGCATTTTGGACCGACTGGCCCCCCCACCCACTGTTTTAATTATTTTTTTTCAATAGCCAGCGCAAAAAGTTCTTTGCAGAGCTCTATCGTTTACAGTTTTATATTTTTCCAAACTTCACATTTCCAGAACATTTTACTACAAGTTTTGATAAGTGATGTGTAGAATCTACTATATCAGTGCATTATCTTAAGGGGCTGGCCCACTTAGAATGTGCTAGAAGAACTTTTATCCCAGATGCAGGCGTCCTTCTCCATGGAAACATGGATCTTGGAAACAAATGTAGGTTTTGGTTGAACACTTTTTTTTTTTTTTACTCTGCTTCAGAATCACTTCCTTCAGGGTCCTCATGTCAATGGGTCAGATGGCAAGGTCAATGCTCCCAGTGTGTCTGATCCATGTTGAAGGAGAAGGAACCACAACCTGTTTTTATTTGTTGCACATGGACAGCAGGACAAGTCACTGACACTCCAGACACATGATGCAGAGCGGACAGATGGATGCCTGAAGCACCTTATAGGGTTCTGCTTTGGGTTTCTGTTTGGTGGTAGGAAGCACGTAAAGACGAGAAGGAATGGTGGACAAGGAGACATAATGTACAGACAGTGAAGAAGAGTTAAACAGTGAAGGGCAACAGACCTGACAGAAGAGACAATCAAGGAATAAAAGCACCAAAAGAGAAAAACATGGACAGAAACCCATCCTGTCAGGAGGTGGGGTTGTCTTAATCCGCCAGAGAAAACATGCACTGCCACAGAGAGTAGACCAGGCACTGGAAAGTGCAGGAGTGTCAGGAACTAAAGTAGTGGTTAGAAAGAATTATCACTAGTGGAGCCACTCTCTCCAGTGACAGTTATCATGCAGCTTTTCATCTCCTGCTGCAGTCACAAATCATCTGAAGATAATCTCCCCGGGACCACCAAAACCATATTGCATTAGTCATTCATTACTGAGGTGCACTTGGAGCAACTTATTTTTCTCTTCTACAAAGCCACATTCACCCATCACCCTCAGCACAAACAATCATCTTCATCTTCTATCAGATACATACTGCATATCAGCTTTATTTAAACCATAATTCAATAAGATACATAGGCACGTGCCTAACAATTAAACACAAGTAATCCCAGCATCCTAATGTACCAGGCCCATAATCTTCTCTTCCCCATTCTCTCTCTCTCATTTAATAAGGCATCAAAAATTAATTTACTGTAACCCCATGACACTAAAAGAAAATGGGCCATGAATTTTAATTGTAATCTAATAAAATGCATTTCACAACAGTTGAACTTCTGCTTTATCATTAGCATTCTGCATGTACAAACAGTACCATGCACACCAAAAAAACAATACTTCTTGGCCACACAGAATTGTTTGCTGCAGATCCACAAACAGTTGTGCAAGCTTCCATTTCACTCTTATCAACCCCAGCTTTACAAACCGTCAGCTACTGTGGACTCCCATCATTCCTTGACCAGGTGTCCCAATTTTATCAGGACTGTCCCAATATTTACTTTTTTGTCCCACGTCCCAACTGATGTTCAGTCGGGACACAAATTGTCCCGATATTTTGCCCTCTGGAGCACAGGCAGAAGAGGCTCACGCCTCCTCACCTCAACTCCACCCTTCCCCGTATTGGATCCCTCTCCAAATCCCTGCCCCCTCACTGCCCTATTTGATCCCTCTCCAAATCCTCACCCTGGCCCCGCCTCTTCCCCAAGCACGTCGTATTCCTCCTCCTCACCCCTCCCTCCCAGGCTTATGCTAATCAGCTGTATAGTGGCGCAAGTGTTGGAGGGAGCGGGGAGAAGCAGGATGCGGCAGCCAGCTCAGGGGAGGTGGAGGCAGAGTGAAGGTGAGCTGGTGTGGGGAGGGGAGGCGGGGAGCTGTCGGTGGGTCCTCAGCTCCCACCAATTTTTCCTATGCTCTGGCGACTCTTGGTTGGTTTTTTTTGCTCCTCTGCCGGCAACCCCCTCTCCCCCGTCCCAATATTTCACATCTCTTATCTGATCACCCCACCCTTCCTGCTTCATTGCTCTTCAGATCCCACCTTTAATTTACAGTAAGGAAGGGAGGTAATCCCAGTGGGAAACACAAGATAAAGTGTAAAATTGTAACATTCTACCTGAACACTTACACAGAGTGAACTGACAAGTAAAACATGAGGGACAGATTCTGTGATGCTCCTCTCAAGGGACACAGCACCAAGGTCATGGGAGGCAAAAACCACCACCATCTGATGTGGTCCCCAAGGTAAATTACAGAAACAAAGAAATCAGAATGTCTGGTTTCTAAAGATGCTTCTCTCTTTTCCCTAATGTATCTGCATTTCAAGGCATAACATGTCTCATGGAAGTACTTTAAATCTGGAATTTAATGAACACCACACAACTGTCATTTCCTGAGTGACTAGTACTCCTCTACTGCTTTGTTTTTTAATAAGATCCTCCATTAGGCCAGCTGCATGCAGAAGCCTTTCCAAAGAAGAAAGGACAATGTTCTTTTTGTCCCTTTAACAAGTGATGTAGGACACAGGGCCTGACACACTGGATCAGGTCAATGATCAATCTAGTCCAATACCCAGTCTCTGACAATGACCAGTACCAGTATACGGATGTAAGGTTCAGCAACTCTTACAATGGAAAGTTACAGAATAACCTACCTATGATGAAAGTCAGTGGTTAGCTTATGCCCTGAAACACCAAGATTTAAAACCCTTATAAATGTTACTGTGGATGTTTTTGAGGGTCACGGAAGTGGCTAATACTTTTTTGAACTTGGATAATATACAGATCTTAGCAGTTTATTAGAAAAAGGATCCAAAGAGCGCTGGAAGGAAGCCACAAAGAGCCAAAGCAGCAAATGTTTGTTGGTTGACAGAGGAAAAAAAGAGAGGCAGAAAATTTTAAGGAAAGTTTGATTGGAAGTAAGACACAAACTCAGCACATGCTTTGGAACAAAATTGGGGGGAGGGGGGGATTTTTTAAATTTAGACTCAGAGGCTAAAATGTAACAAGATTAGCCTATTTAAAACATCAATCTAAGCTTGGAATTTATCAAAACCTAGCAGCCGATGAATGGGGACAAACAAAAATTCCAAGAAAACAAACCAGACTAGAGAAAGAAGAAAACGAGATTACTTACCTGTAACTGAAGGCTCTTTGAGATGTGTGGTCCCTATCTGTATTCCACTGAGGGGTTATGCGCTTGCATCATACATCTGGAGCCAGAGCTTTTGAAAGTAGTACTTGTTTAGCGGTCCACACATATGTCCTATGCCACCTCGTGGTCTCACCCAAGGCGATGAATGGCACTGCGGGCTGCTGGCGTCTCCAGTTCTCTCTCTACCACAGGGCTGTTGACCCTGCAGCAGAGGAGGAGGGTGGGATTGGAATGCATATCGAGACCACAAATCTCAGAGAACCTTCAGTTACAGGTAAGTAACCTCGTTTTCTTCTTCGAGCTATGGTCCCTAAAGCATTCCACTGTGGGTGATTAACAAGTAGTACCTATGTGGGAGGATGTTGTGAGGAGATTGTGGAACAGAAGACTGCTGCTCTGAATGAAGTGTGCATCACAGAATCATGCACTATATTGCACTTACATTCCAATTCATTTATTTTATAATTGTATGGTTAAAAAAAGAAAGTATGCAATTTTTCAGTAATAGTGTGCTGTGACACTTTAGTATTTTTATGTCTGATTTTGTAAGCAACTCATTTTAAGTGGGATGACATTTGGGGTAAGCAAGACAAATCAGACTCCTGAAAGGGGTACAGTACTCTGGAAAGGTTGAGAGCTACTGGTCTAGGGTATTGGCTATTCTCCACAGCAAATCCTCGAACTGGCGATAGTCATCTGGTGGGAGGAGGTAATTGAAGAGGTGGCTGCATCTGGACAAGATGAGGGATGCCTCTCCAGATCCATTGGGCTAATTCCTGAGTCATCAAGAACTATGTTGGAATGCCTACCTGATGAGGGTTGTGAAGTGACGGAGTCTTCACGAACTGAGTGGGTTTGTTTGGAAAGTAAATATTGGGGCCACTCCAGTCTGGCCAGCCCGGTTGACCCTGCTGTTGCATAGCCTGTGACAACAGTGCCAGATACCAAGTCGGCCAATAAGGCAAGGTGGGGAACTGCCACGTGCTGTTGGAAACTTCCGGTAGTTGTGAATCTGGAATGGGGGCAGTGGACCACATCGGACATCTGTATTGTCAGAATCACAGGAGTCAGAAACCTCACCAAATGGCGGTGCCATCAGAACAGCAGGACAGGAGGTGGCAGGAACAGCGGGAGAAGGGTACCTTTGACTTGGTGATCAGATCAGGGCTTGTGGAGACCATAGTCCCTCGAGTGCGAATAACTCATGGGCACCCAAGGCACTTCTGAGGGGTCAGTGGTATCCATTCTGCTGGAGGAGTCAGTATTGGGAACTGCAGTTGTCCGGATACCGATGGTTCCCAAGATGCTGGCGGAGTTGCTGGTCCGTAGTTGGTACTAATGGGTCCGGCGATTGGTGCAGCCATTTCTTGGTCTAGTGAGACTTGAAACGTATGGTTCCTTCATAGTTAGAAGTAGTAGAGAGTGCCGAGACCTTCTTAGACTTGGAGGAAGACTTACTGTCATGCTTATGCACATGCTTCCTTGGTTCATGGCTAAGCCCTAGTGTGGGGTCCTTAGCAATGGTAGTGGCAGAGCCTGATGGAGGTTCTGTAGCCAGAGGACATTCTTTGCCTGTTCAGGCCAATGTACAGGGGGATTCCCTGCCCAGGATCTGATGCTGGACCCCTAGCAGCCTCCATAGGGTGTTTCCTGAGATGGAGAGTGTGGTTCTCCCGAGCACAGGCAGGAAAGGAGAGGCAAATACTGCACCTGGACGTGATGTGGGCTTGCCCCAAGCAGTACAAACAGTGCTGATGCTCATAGCTGATGGAAAATGAGTGAGGGCAGGAAGCACAGCATCTTTGGCATAATCCACTACCCAGGCCCAGGTACTGGAGGTGGGGATGTGTGGGAAGTTTGTCAGGGAACACCGTTGAAGTGGCATCCCAAGTCCTAAATCAGGTACAAAAGGAAGAGAACAAAAAGAAAATGCAACCCCCCCTCCCCCCAAATCTAAGCTACAAACAGCACTAAGGAAAGCTTTGAAAAGTGCATCACAAGGATGATAGGAGTAGAAGCTCCGACTTGAGTCATGTGACTGTGATAGAAAACTAGAGCCTCCGGTGGTCCGCCATACCCTCTCTCACCTCAGGCAAGACCATGAGGTGGCGCAGGGCACATGCGCAGACCGCTGAACACTACAGTTCCTCAGTGGAATACAACAGGGACCATCACTCGAAGAAGAACAGAACTGCTTTGAGAGATGAGGGCACAGAAGCAACAGCAAACCCAATAATAATCAACAGGTTCAAGAGCCTCTTGCTTCGCTACACTCCGTGGAAAACAGCTGCAAAAGGCCGGTTTATAGGCATTACAATAGCAACAGTAACATTACACTTCAGAAGGCAGCTTCATTCTAAGCCTCTATTTTCGGGGCTTATAAATATTCTAGACAATTTAATCCCCTCTCCCCTTGATCTGAAGTAGCTCAAATCTAACGATCTTCCAGACATACTCCAAAGCCCATATATTTACTTGGAAAAGGGAGAATTGTTGGGAGAAATTGTTTTGTTGGTGCAATAGCTCCTGTTTTAATAGGATTGGGTTTTTTTGAAGTTATGTCAAAGAGGCTTAGACAGACAGTAGTGCCTGAAATATAGACAAATAAGGGAAATTTATCATGTTTAAGTAAAAATAAGTTTACATTTTCTTCATATAGCTAGAGCTAATCAGATTCAGTGAAAGTAACTGCCGATTTAATTGAAGTCTGAATTTTTAATAAATTGATTGAACTACACGCACACAGTTTCCTGCACAACTTAGATTGGCTGTGGAAAACAAGTCTCTTTTCTCATTTTGATTCATTTAAAGCTTCCTCTGAACCACATGTGAATCATGTGAATGGAAGGCAGAGTGATGAGGTTCTAGGTGATTCAGAAGATAAGCTTAGACAGTATCTATCTTTCCTCTTTTACTGTAGAATGTTTTAATATGCTGTGATATTTTGCAAAATACTAAGATGAATGCATCTGATGCTTCCGTACGCTGTAATTTTTTAAACTAGTTTTTAGGAGTACTCGCTATGTTGTTTAAATATAAAACCCAGAGTTATCTGTGGATTATATTAAATGATTCTCTCCCCTCGCACTCTCCCCCCAAGTTATTGGGTTGTTTTTTTCTTTATGTCTTCACTATTGGTTGCTAAATCAATAAGGTTATTTATTACTCTAGCTGGAAATGATAACTATATTTTTAAAGTTCAAACAGTAATGATATATATTCCTCAAAGAGGACTGCACAGGGTCATATCAAGTTTGAACAAAAAGGCTTGGGGAAAAAAAAAAGTTAACAATTGTTTGGAACAAAAAAGTTACACATTGATATTTCCAAAGTAATTACTGAAAACACACAGAGCTGCACAGATCTGGAAACAGTGGACCAAATTCTGCTCTTCGATACAAGAGTTCAAATCGTGATTTGCTCCACTGAAAGCAATATAGAAGAACACAAATTGGCCTAGTAAGCACACAGGAAAATAGACACCACCATATTTAGGTTCAATAAATATTCATTCATTGAATGAGTTACATTTTAACAGTTTGTCTTCCTAAAAAACACTCAACTCCCCCCACTTCCACATAATTAAAATATAAAAAACCCTGTGTTACTGTACCATTATGAATGCAATTCAGGTGATTAAATACTAGGGTTCTTAGAACAACCATATCTGACACTTTCTTCACAAATACCATGATCCTAAGCTTATCATGTCCCCTAATGCAAAATGCCACACACAGTGCATTCTCACTACCCATATACCACTATCCTAGATATTCAAGTATCCAGACACTTTGCTTATTCCTGGGAGATGTGGTGCTTGATGGCTATTCCATGTTTCCAGTTTACGTAGATTGCAGATATTAGAGGAAAGCAGAATGCATAGGCTACTTTTTAAAAATAGTATTGCATCTTTGCAAACAGAATGCAAACTGGTAACTGAAAGGCATGCAGATGATATGACAATGAGCCTGGTATAAATACTTGACTAGGAAAAGTGGATCTGTTTAGGTCAGGCTTAGCTAATGTGCTAGCTAAACCTGACAAACTCAGCCTTTTTCCTAGCTAGAGAATAAGCTAAAACTTGCCTAGTTAAAGGAGTTACCTTGCATCTATGCTGGGGAAAAGCTGAGTGGAGATTAAGTTTAAGTAACACAAAAGCTGAACTCAGATTAACCTCAACTACTTCTCCACGTCAAGACAAACCCCTGGATAGATCAGATAAGTAATTAAAAGGACACCAAAAGGCTAGAGAATGGGTAAAATCTTTCTGATATTACGAGGGACATTAAAATTTCCAGGCAGACACTGCAACTGGCAGAAGAAAAGGAGACTAGAAGCACTGAAACACAAAAGCTTAAAAAGATCGTCAGAGTTAAACCAGTATCTGCTCATGAGCTTATGCAAATCAGAAGCAAAGGCATTCCCTTACGTGGAATATTAATGAAAGAAAAAGCAAAGTACTCAGCTAGGCAGAGTTATGATCGGTTATAATTTCCAAGCCTCAGATAGGAATTTACACTGCTTCCAGGAACATACAGTATTCAAGAAGTTAAAATTATGGAAGAACTGAGATCAGGTGATATTGAAACAGTTTAGTACTTTTGTATCAGAAATTTAAAAAAAAACTGTGGAAGAATATGAATCAGCTCTTAGCAAAGGCAATTTAAGAGACTTTAACCAAAAAAGCAGAGATTCACATAAAAGGCATATGACTTTTTGATTCAGCACAGCTGATCACTATAACTCAAACTTCAAGTGCATATACATGCCTTTTTTGTGAGGTATGGTCATGGTACTAGTTAATGGATGGCAAAAACACTTTTTTACAGCATGGCAGAAGTAAAAAAAAACACAACCAAACAAAAAAAACCACAACACCTCTTTGTTAATATGCTCGGATTGAAAAAAAAAAAAAAAAAAAAGTCTGCTTCTAGACAGCTTCTCTACCCACCCTGGAGGTGGTGGTAAAATCACTGATTGTTCTGCCCCCAAACACGATGTTCTGTATCCATCTTAGAGATCCAGCAGATACAATTTCTGACTTATAGAGAAATTCTGGGGGAAAAAATTCCTGTGTTAGCTGAAGGCCATGTGAATTCATATGCTGCTCCCTACTAACACCTCTGCCCATACTAGCTACACAAAGAGGGTTGGGGGATGGAGTGAGGGCAAGGCCACAACTCCAACCCATACCCTTTCAAAGGTGGAAGACCTCCCAATAAAGCAGGTGCATACCTGCATTTGTGGGGCACCTAGAGTCATTTTGTTTGACTAGGCCAGAAATCCTCCTGGGGTCCTTCGCTGCATGGTTAGTTGTACCCCATACTTCTAAATGTACAAGTCAGCCCTTTTACTTTCAGTTATTTTCCTAATATGCACTGTGTCCATCTTCATTTTCTCTCCTAAACTGTTTCTGTGCACTGAGAGACAACTGCTTCATTCTATTCCAGAACCAAGGGCATCAGTGGTGGGTGAAGCTATTCCTACCTAGTGTGTACATATCCCATTGAGTTTGTGAAGCTCTCAGGGATTCTTTAGGGATGGAAGGTGCCTGTTGTAAAACCTTTCTTTACCCCAGGTTATGCCCTGTAGTGTCCAGTCTGCACGGGGCTTTTAGAGCTTCCCAAACATTCGCTCAGAACAGAGCCTGCGAGTTCCAATTCCCTCCACATGCAGTTCCCCTTCAGCTGGACAACTTGATCCAAAGCCCATAACAGGCACGACATACAACTCTCTCCCTCACACCCCTTCAGAAGTTCAGCAAAATATAGAATGTATAGACTAAAATGGTCTCTGGAAACTGGAACAAAAATAAATACTCACCATGCTACATACGTAGACAATCATTCACTTGAGTCTGTCCATTCAGGCTTTTTAAAAATAGATATAATAAAACAGAAATTTATCCCTTACATCAGGAAGTACACAACTGAAATACTAAGGATTTCATGAAGGTTTCCAAAGTCTTATTCTAAAGACTATTACCACAAGAAGAGATAGTGAAAACTAATACAAATAGATCAACACATTTCTCATGTTTCTATGCCCTGGACAATGCAACACTCATTGCTGTGCACCCTCTCTTCCCTACTTGGGATGAATGAATAATTGGAATGTTAGTGTCTCACTTTTATTATTACCACCACCACCTCAGCCCTTTGAACTGCAGCCAAATAAGAGCTGTTCTATTTCCTTTCCCTCAATTAATTCAGTTAGGATACTTACATCAAAGGTTGACGAGAAGATAGCTCTTGGGCAATGCCCCGCACTCTACACATACAGTATTTTAGGAAACTCATCTTTGAAACGTTACTCTACTTAAACCAAAAAGCATTTGCAACCCTGCATATTGAGTAACTAGTAATCAAACTGGATCACAGAATGCACACACTAAAGCTCACCAAGGTCACCCTTAAAATTCCCAGTCACCTAGCCTCCAAAATCCAGGACTGGAAGTGTGTTGGGGTTACCTGACAGAGGTCATCAAGGCTGGTAAAAGCCAGAGTGTAAACCAAATGTGGATGGCCGGCTGCAGTTACACAGACGCTTAGGGTGTGACTTGCATGTCAGAAAGGTGTTTGCGAGCAGTCCAGGTTGGGAGCTACAACAGTAAGGTATTGCTAGACACCCCAGGTTGCAGGCCAGGGATGACACAGCCCCTCATTGGTTCTGATTTCACCCTGGTACAGAACTGGACCCTTAAAGTAGGCTAATACAGACAGACCACCACATTTGTTGTTACATCAATCCATTTACTAGTAAGTCAATAACTACTCCTAGAAAATCAAAAGCGAAGAACAACTAGATTTATGAATGTGGAATTGAACTTATGGTGACTTTCGGCTCTTACAGATATTACTTTTTCCCTTTTAGTGATTCTTCCCTGAACGTCGAATGAGTACTTAGACAGCTCATACCAACAGCAGTCATTGATAACAATTCCTTCCTCTAAAAAAGGACTCTAAAATATCTGCATCTGTATCATCATCATCATATCAGTAAGATGGATGCTTAATTGTTATAAATATTTGTTCATTGTTGCATTATAGAGTTCCAAAGTGATCCGACTTTCGCAAGCTAAGTTGGCCCACAGGGAGATACTTCAAGCCCTGCTAACTCTGTCACATAGAAAGAGGGGGTGACAGATTAATCATTAGTGACCTTTTCAAGAGCATGGCCTTTGCTTAAAATGATTGCAGCAGAGAGGTGTGGCCTCTCTCAGACCTTGACAGTGAGGGATGGCCAGATGACCCCCTGGTGGGTGGAACCAAAAAAGCCACGTCCACCACGCTGGAAGCAGAAAGGACAGGACAGGAACAGGCCTCGTAGCTCAGTCTAGGGGAAACCACTGAGGGAGGCAAATGCTTTCAACCCGTTGAGGACTTCTACTGCCCCAAGGATTCATCCAAACTGCCTGAGCTACCAGACATGCCTGATGTTGAGGAGCATCTGGGATTACTGCTTGCTCCAGGGGAGACGGAGGACAACCCAGAGATCCAAGGACACAACAAGGACTACGGTCCAGTAGGGTTGCTGCTGGAATCCAGTTCAGCGTGTTGTGGCTGGATCCCCACTGACCCAGTAGTAGACCACTCTTCCACTGTTAGGGCCATAGGCTGAGATGCAGTGGAGATGGGTAAGCCTGAGTCCCCTTACCCCTTGCCACCTCACCTGCAAGGTAGCAGCCAACCCACCTTCAGCCACCAGGCCTGTGGGAGTCTGCCATCTGCTTGAGCCTCCTAGACTGTGTTGGGTGCTTGCCCCTTGCCTGAGGGCTGACGCCCTACACTGCTGGTAACCTGCCCTGTCTGAGGGTCTGGGTTCCCAGACTGTACCTGGCTCTACCCTGCCTGAGGCTGGGCTTTAAACTATTGGTACCCTGCCCTGTTTGAGGACTTGGGCCCTGGACCACTCACAGCTTGATCCTGCCAGAGGGATCGAACACCATGACTGCTAACTTCCCCCTTTTCTAAGTCTTATTCCAGGGGCATGGCAGCCAAAAGGTACGGTCTCCCTCAGAGACTGACAGCAAAGGAGGGCCAAACATGCCTACATGTTTACAATGATTTGTTTTGTTTTTTTTACTTTAACACATGCTTCTCAGCCTGTTACAAACCATTGTTATCTTGCAGCAGTAGCAGACCAACTGGATCCACTGATCAGGGCCAGCCCAAGGCGTCTTGTCACCCAGGGCATAAAAACGTTGTCTGCATCCCCACTCCAGAGGTATAATCTAAAAAATAAAACAAAAAACTGGGGCTGGGGGATGGCACCAAACACCCAACAGCATTTCTGGTCAGCAAGGCTGAGTCATCCAAGCTGGAGAGCAGTCCAATGGAGCTGACCAGTGGGTGCAAGGCTTTTAAAGATGCGGTATGTAGAAAAGGAAGCAGGTGGAGGGGAAAACAGTATTTTTGTTTTAAATCTATAGGTTCTACTCAACTTGATGATGCACTGAAGCACCTCCTGTTAACAGTGGGACTCCCCTTGCATGCTCTAAAACTTAGTCGGGTCTCCCTGTGTAGGGTCAAAACTCAACCTCTTTTGGGGGTGTTGACTTTATTAACCACAAAAACTGAACAATTAGACATCATGAAGTCAAATCAAAACCTTCTCCCTCAAGCCCAACTGCTCTTGGGGTTCGTTAGTCAGCTCACAACTTAGGTCATCTCTGCATTTCACTCAATGTCCATGTTGGGATTACCTCACTCAGAAGCCTATTCCCCTCGGTAGCAGGAATTTCCTCCAGGCTTCCTGTTGCTGGGCAAATTTCTTGAGAATACGAATTGTGAATATATACAATATAACCTCCGGGGGAGGCGGGGGGGAGAACCCTTTAGGGGTCTAAGTATGTGTGTGTTAATTCAGTAAGCATTTTGCCATAGAAACATCCTGCAATGGACTTGAAACCAATTGGGATTCAGAATGCCACATGCCAGTACTTGGAGATGAGACTTTTATATTATAGTAGGTGCACTCTGAAAGACATTTATTAACTTGAACGTTGATGAGTCTCTTTCTTCTATGAACAGGTAATTACATCATGACAAAGCCAGAAAGGATAAGGAGAAACAATAATAAATATAAACAATACACATATTCAAAGAATGGCCCTTTCTGGAAACATTACCCTTTGTTAGGGGATGCAGTATTCTTCTTTAAATCATATTTATACATAACTAGACATTCAATGCTCCGCATCAGCCACATGGGAAACCAACTCATTTGATAGCTATCTGCCCACAGACACTAGGATTAGGGACAATTTGTAATAGCTAGTGCATTGTAACAAAGCTCTAATGGTAAAATAAAAGCTAAACTGCTTCCTTCATTTTAAGGCTCCTATAATAAGAAAAAAACCTCACACACACAAATTTCTGAATCTAGTTCATAGTATGCAGGAGTCCATCTCACTAAAACCACAACCAGAACTGGCACTTCAGCAAAGAATCAGACTTACTGGTACTTATTTATCAAGCTCTTGTTATCTTGGTATCTAAACCCAGAAGATGGAATAAGCATAAAACATCAACTACCCTCTCACTATCAGAAACAATCCCTCCAGCTCACAACTAGGACCATGCATGGTGCGGTAGGAGTGCATTATCTCTAGATGTTATACAATATACCAAGTTTAGATAAAGGCTAGTCAAACGACTGCTTTACTGAACTGCTCATATACAAACTTACCTCCCAGCTTCTCCCTGCCTCCACAAGTGCTTTTCCAATTGCTGTTTCCACTAGTTACTCTGCTCACTAACTTGCATTACAGAGAGTGTGCCATGCTACATCTCTAGATGTGTCACTCTATTCACAAGCACTCAATTCCCTGTAAAAACATCTTGATACAGGAAGGTTATTTCACCTTGGTTTCCAAGAGCATTAGCCATCATTGTAATTTAATTGTAAGATCATTCTATATTACCCACAATGCACATCTCACAGGGAAAATAAGATAACGATGCTGGCTGAATACAAATGATGCCTTGAAAAACCCTCTCTCTCTCTCTCTCTCTCTCTCTCTCTCTCTCTCATCAGCTTTGCACTAGAGGCCCATAAACCAGCAGTCAAACTCAACCAATAGCTCAATTCTTTAAAAGCCTGACAAATTATAAAAATAGACACTTGAAAAATTATTACCATAGAGCTTTGTTCCACCTTACTACCTTTATTAGTTAACTGGGCATCTGCATGCAGATTAAACTTGTTATATTGGGGGGAGAAGGCGGGGGAAAGCTGTTTTCCACACTTTGCACAGAAGAGGCCAAAGCTTAAATCTACAGATAAACCCAAGAAGGCTGCAGACCAAAGACAGAATTTGCAGTGAGATCAATTTGAAAAACAATTGAGACTGAAATATAAAATAGATTTTTATCATATGCAAATATTTAAAGGAAGTTAGATGAAAATCTGAGGTTGCATTTTCTTGAAAAATTATTTGAAAGAAAAGGGTGTCTCAAAATATTTTTTCTATTTCATATCAATGATTTTTTTAGGTGTGGGGAGAAATTTTAAACTCATTTGTGGCATTGGAAACTCAAACCAGTGAACATTGTGTCTGAGTACCAGAGTCTGACCCTGACTAGAAGTGAGATAAAACTGATAAATGTGAACTTACAGCCCAGGCTGAGCAAAATGCAAAACAAAAGTATTGTGAAGCAAGTTTTACACAGATAACGTCTTTAAAAGAAAGCGACTGAAACTGACAGCGTCCTTTTAAATACATAGACAGACAAACACTTCAAAATCACAACATGCCCTGTAACTACAAGTAACGAGCACAATTTAAACACACATTTCCAAAACACAGGAAAACTATTTTCAAGCACGGTTATCCTCCCAGAAGTAAATGAGCTGTAACATTAAGATTCCATGTGTAGGCATTGCAGAAATCAAGATAATCTTTTCCATTTATTAGGGAGAAACAACAGGTCATTACTGCCATCATCTGCTATCGGGATATAACCACCACAAGGTTGGGCTTTTGCTAACAACCCCTTGTTGCCATGGATAATAAAAGCTCAAATATTTAATAACCCAGATTCCTTTTATTAAAATTTGTACATCAGTGTGATACTGAGGGAGAGATCTCAGTCTCAATAGCCACTCCCACTATAGTCCCTTTTAACCCAAAATTGCCAGTTACAGTGATTGAGTGAAATAAAATATGTTTATACCTGACAGTGTGCACAATGCTGTGCGAAACATTAAAAACAAAAGCAGGCTATGCACTAAAGTGTAGTGAGTTCAAACAAGAAGTTTAAAAAAAAAAACAACACAAAACACATTGCATAGACCACATTTTAATACAAAAATTTCCTTAGAGATCATTCTCCCCTCAAATTCACAACAAACGTCATCTCTCTCACTATCTCCTCCACCAGGTAGTGGGCATCTGAGTGTGTAGAACATATAAAAGAAATATTGGCATTTAGTGCTGAATGAGTGAGAGCTATGCTCATTTTTCTCTCTCTCCATGGTGTGAGTTCCATAGTTTAGGCCCAGTCCCTACGAAAGCTGTCTCCATGGTTCACAAGCCTTCTCTATTGGTTGACAATTTCACTGTGACAGAAGATAGTTGTTGGGAGAGGCCCTGGTCACTGAAGGAGAGGTGATCTCTCAGGTATCTAGGGCCAATCACACTGAGATTTTTGAATACCAGAAGAATGGTGATAAACTCTAATCAGTGTGGAGACAGTGCAGAGTATGCACCAGTGACAAGCTTCCACATTGGTCACTCTCTTTCCTCTAAAATGTGTGTGCACACACACTCACTTTCCATAATACGGAAAAAAAGATTCTGTCCTCTCAAATATGGGCTAGAGTCAAGTTAAAATCAAAGTGAACGCTGCAGTGTTACTAGCACTACAGTTTCAGATTCTGGGTCAGGTTGTAGCCATGTCACGTGGCCCAAATACTGAGATTCAAGACTATTGCAGTCTCCATTCTGGAACACTCTTTCATCTGTTTTTTTTTTTTTTAATTAAACATTTTTCATTAGAACAATCCAACTATAAGAACAAAGATGTGATTACAGATGTAGAACAAAGGTTTCTCAGTGTCAATACTGTACATCACTTTTTCATACAAATATGAAATCTAGGCTTATAAAATGCTCCCTGCACATAACATTACTTCTCCATCTTAGAAGCAATTCAGAGTAAAATAATCGCCTTTTTATTATCCTGTAACCTCATGGAAAATCTTTCCCAATCTGATCTGACTCCAGTTGGAAAAGATGCAGATGGAGAACTTGTATGACATAGAAGGGTTTCTTCACATGTTGGTGTTTGGTTTTTTTGGGAGGGGCAGAGGGACGACAGGGAGGTGGGTGAAGGAAGATGTCATAGTTGGGTTCTGCCAACCATAGCAGGAGAGACAAATTGAAAGTGGTAATATCTTTTATTGCACCAGCTTCTGTAGATGAGAGAGACAAGCTTTCGAGCTTACACAGGGCTCTTCAGGGACCGTCATGTATACAATACTGCATACAACAATAGTATGGACCTTCTCAGAAGTAAGTTTTCCAGCATGGTCAGAGGCAATTTAGGTAAACAACTGAGCTGCACCACACAAGCCTGTAATTGACTTGGGGTGAATGAAGGGGTCCACCCACGTGGAGTCAAATGTAGGTCAATTAAACTAGGACTTAACATTCAGTTATTTCCAAAAGGTGATCGTAGGAAATCTGGGTAAATTTAAATTACAATTCATGTGAATAATGGTGCAAAATTTTAGTGATGTCAGCATGGAACAGAAACTGCTTGAAAACAGTATTTATACAAAATAAAAAACTAGTGCCTGTGGTGAGAAAAACTGTGTTCAGAATACAGTGGTTTGATCAGAAGATAAGCAAAATACAGAAACCATGAAAAGAATAAGTAGATTTTTTTTTAAATTAGCGTAGGGATGAAATGCCTACCTCTGCACTAGACATGTTTATTTCCCCATTTTATTGCACAAGAGGAACGGTACAAGAACTGTCATAATATATTATTTTTGTTTATATGTTTACAGCCAAGAGCACCACCATAATTGAACTGCTTTAGAACAAAATTGCTTGGAGGTACCTGAGCCGAAACTCAGGAAAGCATTGATTGTTTTGTTGTCTGTCACAAAAGAGTTGTTGGCTATGCACTAAAGTGTAGTCAGTTCAAACAAGAAGTTTAAAAAATTATAACACACTGAATAGACCATTTTTTAATAGACACATTTCCTTAGGGATCAGTCTCCCCTCAAATTCACAATAAACGTCATCTCTTTCACTATCACCTCCACCAGGTAGAGGGCATCTGAGTGTGTAGAACATATAAAAGAAATATTGGTATTTAGTACCATTTCTTCATCCCTTAACAAAAAACAAAGGATTGCCTACATTAAATTTCAGTTCATCCACAGAACAGTTCCCCCTAATTAGCACTAGGAAGCAAGCATGATCAACACATGGCACATTTCCAGAGGTATACATTGGGACCAATATTTATGGGGTGAGGCTTTCTATGCCAGTAAACAATATGGTATTTTCAACAGGGTTTTAACACATCTGATTTCCCTATGGAAGTTTTGTCAGTGCTAATTATCATGTAAAATAAAACTGCTAGTTAAATTCTCTTACTTTATTCACCCTTAAAATGTTTTGAGGAATTTTTATACACCACAGCGATAGGCAACTTCCATTTAGACAGACTAAATGTGAAAAGTAGGCTAGATAGAAGAGTGGAATATACAATTGCTCAAGTTGTACACATGAATGAGAACTAGTCAGCTATTTATCACAATATTTACTCTGCCACCTTAAAGCTTATTTACTAATCTGTCAGTTCAGTTTTTCACTGTCTTGCACCAGTGCATTACAAGATACAGATCAACAAATCACTTCAGAAATAGATTAGATTTTAAGACCAGAAGGGATCATTGAGAACCCTTGATCTAGATCATCACAAACTTCATTGCATCGCAACCCCTTTTTGACAACAAAAATTACTACATGACCCCAGGAGGGGGAAAATTGAAGCTTGAGCCCAGCCAAGCCCCACCACCTTGAGGGGTGGGGGGCAAAATTGAAGCCCCAGACTGGGGTGGGGGGATGGGGTGCACCTTGGGCTTCAGTTTCAGTCAGCAAGTCTAACACCAGCCCTGGCAACCCCATTAAAATGGGGTCATGACCCACTTTGGGGTTGCAACCCACAGTTTGAGAACTGCTGATCTAGATTGGATCTCCTGCATCGCACAGGCCAAAGAACCTCACCCAGTAATTTCTTCATTAAGTCCACAACCTCAGTTTGAGCTAAAACATCTTTTTAGAAAGACAACAAGCCTTGATTTAAAGACTTAAAGTTGGAGAATCTACCACATCCCTATGTAAATGGCACTAATCGTTACATTGTCACTTAAAAATGCGCATCATCTTATTTCTAGTCTGATTTTATTTAGCTTCAGCTTGCAACCACTGGATCTCACGATGCCTTTGTCTGCTAGATTAAAGAGCCATTTACTACCTGAAATCTCTTCCCCATGTAGGGACTTAAAAAGCATGATCAAGTCACCTCTTAGTTTATCTAAGAGAAAGTTAAGTAGATCAAACATCTTATGTTTATCACTACAGGGCAGGTTTTCCAGACCTTGTTTCATTCTTGTAGTTCTTTTCTGAACCCTTTCCATTTTTTAGCATCATTTTCTAAATGTAAAGCACAGTAGAACTTACTCAACGGCATCTCTACACTTGCCATTTAAAGCGCAAAAAGTCCCTTTTTTGGCACAAAAGCCATGGGAGTGTCTACGCTTGCCAATGGCTTTTAGTGGTGAAACTCAGAACTTTCACCGCAAACAGAAAACCACCACCATGAGAGGCATATAGTTTTACCAGTGATACTTTTGCAGTGATTTCCAAGTGAAGACACATTATTTCTGTTTATACAGCTTTTAGCCTCTGGAGGATATCCCACAGTGCCTACCTGACCACTCTGGCCAGCAGCTCTGCTGCTCTGATGCCAGGTAAACAGGCATTCATCCCTCCCTCTGTAAAGCCCCAGGAACTTTGAAACTTCCCTTTCCGTATTCTTGGCAAATGCTCACTTATCTGGCTAGGTGACAACGGCTGCTCCTTGGAGCAAACATACCCTGCTTGGAGCAATGCTGAGTTACTGGACCTGATCAGTGTTTGAGGCGAGGAGACTGTGCGGGGACCGAGGATGCCTGTGATCACCCTCCACTTCCCAAAAGTCCTATCCTCAAAATGAAGAGAGCTGCAAACGTAAACACGATCTGACTCCTGTGGAAGTAAGTGAACACAAACCAGAGCTTTTCTTTTACTGGTTCCTCGTCACCGGTGAAACTGACAGCACAAAAACTCTGCAAGTGTAGACATAGCCAGTCTAACTAGTGCCTATACAGAGGTACTATTCCTACTTAATATTGCCTATGTAATTTTTCCCGATTGGATATCCATGGTTTGCATTTCCCCTTCTGTTTACAGCATCACACTGGGAGTTCACGTTCAACTGATAATCTACCCTGTAAACGCAGTCAGTCCCTAGCTTGTAAGTGTGACCTACATTTTTCGCTCCTATCCATATGACCTTGCATTTGGCTGTATTAAAATGCATTTTGCTAAAGCAAGCCCATCTTGACAGATTACTGGACTGGCATGCAGAAGACTTGGGTTCTATTCCCAGCTCTGCTACTAGCTCGTTGGGTGGCTCTGGGCAGGTCATCTCTTTGTGCCTTAGTTTTCCCGTCCACGTAAAATGGAGCTAATACTAATGACCTCCTTTGCAAAGAACTTTCAGATTTAATGATGAAAAAGAGATCAGAGCTGGATATTATTATTAGCAGCAGTATCAAGCGATCTAGTTCAGTCTGTATAATTGACCTGCCTAATCATTACTTATCACTCTACTAATTTTGAGTCTTCTGCAATTTTTACTGGTAATCATTTTATATTTTCTTCAAGATCATTGATGAAAATATTGAATCGCATTGGGCCAAGAACAGATCTCTGCAGGACCTTACTAGAAACACCCCAACTGGATGCAATTCTCCATTTATAATTACTTTTTGTGATCTACCAGTTAATCTGTCTTTAAATCCATAGACTGGACATGAATAAATTCAGAGAGGGTGAAGACTAATACCTGGGGAAAATCGATCAGGTTCCTTCCAACCTTGTGATTTTCCAACTTAGAATTTAAATGGATTAATATGCATGTTTCTATGCAGCATCTTTCATATATCAAATCTGAAGACTCTGCTGATAGTTAAATGTAAACTAAAAAGAGAAGAATAAGTTTTAAAGTGAGATTTTTTTGTTTGATTTGCTTTTTTGTTTTTGTTTGTGCATTTTTAAAGAGAACAGCTCACTAAGGATTGAGGGAAAAGGAGAAATATTCCTTCTGCTACTCCACACTACTGTTCTCCATTATATATATGATTGCATAGTTTCTCACAAAAAAAAATAATAATAATAATAATAATCACATCTCAGCTAGACATCTCAGCCTTTGTCAACCCAACCAATGAGCAGCTGAATTCCTTTTTCTTCTGTTTTGAAAATCTACTGGCTACAGAGATGGGCAATTTCCAAGTAATCAGCAATAGCTCTCTCTAGCATCATTCAACAAAAGGAATTCAGCTGAAGGCGAAGTCCTTGCTCATCTCTGTTCTGTGATTAACGTCATAAAAGTAACAGCAGAGCATACTGAAATAAATGCAAGAGCCAAAGATTTGTAAGAAATTAACCCATTTACTGACTTCAGGGGACTAAGTGAATCAGTATTACTAGGAAAGGCAGGCAATGTCAAAACACTGTCTCACTTATAAGGGAGAAAAAGATGTATTGTTAGCCGTTGAGTTTTACATTTAGCCCAGTGAAAGTGCAAAAGGGAGGAACTGAAATGAATAACCAGCATACAACCAGTGAACAAAACCTAGGGCAAACTGAAAGTCATCCAGGTCCCACCACTTCTATTGTGAGGTGCTACTTGTGCAATTTCCTCTATCCTCTCTCCCCTCCAGTATGATTTCCTAAATTCCTTGCAGGGAAGGAGTGTTTTTTTACCTACATTTTTCTTTTTTGGGGTTGTATAGGGAGGAAGAGTGTGATAAAGTAGAATGGCCTCTCTGACTGCTGCTGTAGAGGCAACTGTGAGGCAGGTAGCACCTGGACTGAGTGTAGATGCAGACTTTAACAGAGTGGGCCACGATGTTCATTCTCTCATGGAAATTTCATATTTGTTCTTTCTTCCTTGTTTTCTTTAAACTGAAAAAAAATAATTAGTCCTGCCTTGAGTTCAGGGGACTGGACTAGATGACCTATTGAGGTCCTTTCTAGTCATAAACTTCTATGATCATAGAAGTCCCTCTGGTTCACCCTCCCAAGCCCCATACCAGGCCATCCCATCTTCATAGCTAAACAGCGTCTGTCAAGGTTTTTTTCTCCACTTTGAACTTTAGAGTACAAATGTGGGGAACCTACATGGACCCTTCTAAGCTTAATTCCTAGCTTAGATCTGGTAACGCTGCCACCAGCCAAAAATATAGTGTTTGGCACACTTCTGTTCCCCCAAAACCCTTGGGTCTTAAAACAAGGAGAAATTAACCATTCCCCTCTTTCTCCCCCCAGACTCTCCCCTCCCTGGGTTACCCTGAGAGGCTACACTGATCCAAACTCCTTGGATCTTAAAACAAAGAAGAATTAACTCTCCCCCTTCCTTTCCCCCCACCAATCCCTGGTGAGTTTAGACTCAAGCCCTTGGATTTTAAAACTAGAAAAAAAAATCAATCAGGTTCTTAAAAAAGAAAGCTTTTAATTAAAGAAAGAAAAAGTAAAAATTATCTCTGTAAAATCAGGATGGAAAATGCTTTACAGGGTATTCAGATTCATATAGACTAGAGGGACCTCTCCCCCCAGCCTTAGATTCAAAGTTACAGCAAACAGATGTAAAAATCCTTCCAGCAAAAGGAAAAACATTCACAAGTTGAAAGAAAACAAACAAGACTAATCCGCCTTGCCTGGCTATACTTACAATTTTGAAATATGAAAGACTGATTCAGAAAGATTTGGAGAGCCTGGTTTTACGTCTGGTCCCTCTTTGTCCCAAGAGCGAACAACGAATCAAACAAAAAGCACAAACAAAGACTTCCCTCCACCAAGATCTGAAAGTATCTTGTCCCCCCATTGGTCCTCTGGTTAGGTGTCAGCCAGGTTTACTGAGCTTCTTAACCCTTTACAGGCAAAAGGGACATTAACCCTTACCTATCTGTTTATGACAGCATCCCACTCCTATAAAGACTTATGCAGATGCTCAGCTTTAAGTAAGTCTTTGCCAGATTGCACTAGATGCAACTCCTTCCAGGCCAAAATGACTCTTATGCTGGCAAGTGAGGGTCTTATGCTGGCAAGAGAAACACAATGGATTGCCTCTCTTAAGCTTCTGAATATGCTCCGCCCACACGGTACTTCCAGTACTTGCTGGTCAAGGAGAGAGCTTGAGTCCTGAACTTGAATCCCTCATATCACTACCAGGCCAGCTCTTTGACTATTTTTTATTCCTTGATTGCTTTCCTGTTAAATTTAAATAGTTTTCCGTTGCAGTGTCTCTGTTATGCAGTGGTAATCCTAGCTGCAGTTTGGTTTGGCCACAAGCAACCTAAGAGTTCACAGCTTGGGGGCTCGTTTTTGACCAGCTGAACCTAGAGGCTCGTATTTTGTTAGTGATGAAGTGTAGCTTTTTTTCCTCCAACGTGCAAGATGTTCTGAAATTCCCTTCCCTGTATCTGGGTCATCTCTTTTCCTACACCATTATCCTATCTCTGAAAAGTATTGAACCATGTAGCTTTTTTTTTTATGGGGGGGGGTAAATTTTGTCCTATAAATTACATTTATTGTTTAAACTCATATTGTAACTGTTGTACACATCGGGCCAGATTCTGAGCTGGTACACACTAGCATAACACCACTTTGATTGTATCCTCAGCGGCTATAAAACATCACCGAGATAATCTTCAGCATCTGCTGAAAGGACAGTGATATTCTAATGATAGTTAGTTTGGTTTTTTTAGTTACTTGATCTCTCAACAGCACACTGACCAGCTATGTAAAAACGAAGACCTAGCATGTATCACAACACTGCCCTGGCTGCAACCCACCACAGTTAGTCAGTGTAGTAACAAATACGTAACAACATAAGTTCATGACAGGAAGAAAAGTCAGTAAACTAGATGCAGAATTTTAAATGTTCCAATGTGCCATACACTTCCATTTATCTGGCATGACGGTTTTCAATGGCCTGGAAGCTTTTCTCAGAATGCATAAAGAAGGAAAACAACAGTTTTGAAGGTTTTCTTCGTTGCAGAAAGCTCAGGGTTTTGGATGCCTTCTCTACTGCTTTACTCTAAATCTGCTCCACTCACATCAGAAACACTCTGCAGCAGTAGAGCAGAAGGAAAATGGATACATATAGCTCCCTTGGGCAGCACGTGAACCACTGGCTCGGGAGGCTAGCTCCCAGCCCCTCCCCTTCTGATCTAGGTCCTTCTCCTTTTGTCTCCCCCTCCTGCCAGAGCCCAGGGCCCTCCATCATGGCCATGGGTCCCTGCCCCAGGCTAGCGTCCCCTGCCCCAGAGCACCTCCAGCCCTGGAGCACTGGGAGGACGGGCAGGGCACAGGGCCGGCTTCAGGCATTAGCCGACCAAGCACGCGCTTGAGGCGGCACCTTGGGGTGGGGTGGCGCTCAGGTTTTTTGGTTGGTTGGTTCATCGGGGCAGCGCTAGAGGGTTTTTTGTTTTTGTTTCGGTGGCGCAGCGCTCGGGGGGCGGGGCTTTGGGCGGCATGGCACTCGGAGGGGGCGGGGGCATGCACAGTACTTGGGGAGGCAGGGTTTCAGGTGGCACTCGGAGGGGGGGCTTTGGGCGGAGGTTTCAGCGGTGCGACGCTGGGGGCGGGCTTCGGCAGCGTGGCGCTCACGGAGGGGGGTAAGGCGGAGCGGCGCTCTTCTTTTTTACTTGGGGTGGCAAAAAAGTTAGAGCCGGCCCTGGCAGCGCAGCCCCGGTGCTCTCCTCCCCTCGCCCCAGCCCGGGAACACCACGAGGCGTGGCCTCAGCCCCAGCCACATGGGAAGTGGCGCAGACTCGCAGAGCGAGAAGCAGGAGGGGTGGCTGGGGAGGAGCATGGGCAAGGCTACACCTGGATGTTTGGGGAGGCTCAGCCTCTCCCAGCCTATGATAGGCCTCAGCATGGGTGGTGGGTTTCTGTCCTTTGCTTACCTTTTCTTTACAAATTTAGCCCAGAACCATACAGAAAATGAAAGCGAGGGATGCACACTGGAGTTAGCTAGGACCATAGCAATATCAAGGGAAAAGCCCCCAGCTGTTAAACAGCCCCAGCAACACGGATAGCATTCCCTCCCCGCTTCTGGAGGCCAGGCCAGGGGTCCCTCCTTCTGTCCCTTTGCAGGAAAAGAGAAAGGACAATATACTACTACAACAATACACATTTAAAATAATAAACAACCATTTTCCTTCATAACATTTAAAGTTTTTCACATATTTGGATCAGAAACTGAGACTATTTCATGTCTTATTCCCATTTTTTCTCTTAAAAAGCACTGAGGAAAGTCCTTTCATACTGCTCCCTATGTTTAAACTGTGGCTGAGGATTAAGACAGCTCCCTTTCCATTATGTTCTCTGCTCCATGAAATCTCCACCCATTAAGGAGACCACACCTAGGAAATGACTGACTAAAGCAGTGGAGTTTCTATTTATGACTTACACTGTTAGCACAACACAGTCTCATTTGAAAGCTTTCATATGCCAAGTTGTAGTCTCCAAGAGAATGTGGCTTGCCCGGGGTTTTGGTGCTACACTGTCATCAGGCAAAATGCCATAATTTTTAAAAATGGTTCAAAAAATTATCTTTTCAGTCATCTGTTTCCTATTCCTATTTTTTTGGGGGGGAGTGGGGGAGGAGAAGAGAGGAGGAAAGCCAAGATTCTACTAATAACCACTATACGATAGCTTTTTGCAGTTTGTAAATGCCCACACATACAAATGAGAAACAGAAATTCTAGTTATGCTTTTCATGTGAAGTGACACAAAATGTTAAGGGTGCTGCAATTTCTGTAGGGGAATGTTTAAGCCCTAAAGCTGCATGCCATTGTCTATATATTTATTCCTTTATCATTGTCAGAGGGGGGTGTTTTGATAGCATCACTCTGAAATGGACTTAAAATGTGACATTTGCCACTTACAATAAATACCAGCTACCATCAGCATTTACCAGTTTAGAGGAAGTGAAGGATGTGTTACCATGTAACTAGACTGCAGTATGTGATCATACACATTTTATATGAGTAAAGATTCAAAAAGTCAGATTTATATTGCAGTAAGTAAATCAATGAAGTCCTTACTTCACAAACCGCATTAAGGTCACATTTTAAAAGCGTACCATTTACATGAGTCAGCTCCACTGGAAACATTAATATTACATCAAAACATGTTTTTATATAGCCTCCTTGGGTTTGGGATGGAGTAAGAACTAACTGAACAATTAAATTGGCAAAGGTATCAGAAGTCCTTTATACAATGACTGGATTCTGATGACCTCCATGGTGGTGCAGCCTCTTTGTACCACGTTGCAGGCAATAATAACCAACTGAAGGAGCACTACCTAATGTGAGCCCCAAGGAGCGTGGAGCTGCCACAAGGGCTCTTTTCCACCAGTAGTGGAAGAGAGAAAATGGGATATTGCCACCCCTAATGACACCAACTCTGGACTGCATTTTCAGCCCCCTATGGCCTGCATAGAGCAAAACTGGAATCAGAGTAGCCATATGGGGAGCTCTAAAACATTTGCACAGCACCCCTGGCCTTGTGTTCTTTGCAGTTTAACTGTGCTGTGACAACTTTATCTCGCACGGTAGTTGTAACTAACACTTCAGTTTCTGAAGCTCCTAAAAATTAAACTGTAGTAGAACTTACATTTTAATTCTTTCCAGTATGTTATCATCAATAGCTGGACTCACAAGTATTGTATTAAAACAGCATCTTATTCTAGTACATAACATATTCTGAACCTAGCATTTGCCAACAAAGTAATGAACCTTTCAAAAGATTTTTAGTGGACTTTGTAAGAGAATGTGGGGGGGATGTTTGACTTCTTAAAGCATATCTATCTAAGGTAATTATATGGCCCCCACTACTGTGATATCTGAGCATCTCACAATCTTTAATCCCCACATCACCTGGAGAAGTAGGGAGATTGAGAACTGAGACAGAGATTAAGTGACTAGCCTAACATCACACAGGAAACTTGTAGAGTACCAGGAAACTGAACCCACATCTCCCAAGAGCCAGACTATTAACCATTGGACAACCCTTCCTCTTGTATGAGCTGAACAGCAGTTTGTGTTCCCTCATTTTACCATCCTATGTTTCAGCCTAGCAGGCAAAATTGCTCCCAGTGAGTGGGATAAATATTCCATTCCAACCCACTGAATTAATTTAATAAAATGTCAGTCACTTATTTTTAAATTTTAAAATCTTAATGTTTTAATCTTACACTTTTCACCATGCAGCATATTCAGAACAGAGTGGAACTACTTAAAGAAACATTTTTGGCCTCGTCCGATGAGTTGGGGGTGGCTGGGTAGCAGATTTGTGAACAATCAATTTTGTGGCAATTAGTAAATGATTTCATACCTGTTAGAAATCTAGAAGCAAGTCCTTACTAGCCAGAAGTCTAGTCCGGCTCACTGTGTATCTCTCAATACACAGTGTTCATTTTACATCGTTAATTGCAAATCTCTTCTCAATCTGTAGGAACTCTGGCATGGAATTAGTCCTAAGAAATACATTAAATAAATCACAGAAGTAATGTTATACCTCTCTGTTAAGAACTGGATGCAATGGCTGTTTAGAACAAACAGAGTTATTTGACGAAGCCCATACTGTTATGCTTTGGGGGAGGAGGGGGCGGGGTTCGGCAAAACCTCATTGAAGCTAGTGGGTGTAACCTTCACCCTTCATTCAGGATAAATGTAAAAAACAACCAAACTCCTTTATGGAGCCACATTACTGAAACATTAGGAGCTACCACTGAAAACACAGGCAGACAGCAAGGCTGGAGTAAAATCCCAGGTATGGCCCAAGGGGTTTCCCTGGAGAATGATATACTACAAAGACGCTGGGGCATGGACTGGTGGAGCTGTGCATGTCTGTGTGTAAAAGAAGCAGCCAACACATGTACAGCAGATTACAGAGAAGCAGCAAAGAATCCCCAGACACAGCTGCACAAGCCCTCGTATGATGACCCTGAGAAAAAGGCTAAAGCTTAGTCTACACTACAAAGTTTTGCTGGCATAACTAGGTCAGCTAGGACCGTGAAAAAAGTCACTCCCCCAGCTGACACAGTTATGCCAATAAATCTCAGGTGCAGAATGACAGCAGAATGCTTCTGTCAGCATTGCTAGCCTCATTCAGGGAGGTGGTGTTACTATTTAAGTAGAACTACTCCTCCGATGGACATAGGCTGCATCTACAATAGGGTGCTATGCTGGCACAGCCTGCCTATATAGGCTCTGCAGCATAGCTGTGTCCTAAGAGAGCGCTTTGGGGCAGTGTGCTAGCTGAAAGAGGCTTGGAACTGAGAGCAAAGAAACAAATCTCCTGTTTGACTCCTCTTGTGTCCAGGAAAAAAAGACTCTGTACATTCTTTGTAAATAAACAGGATTGCATCAAAAATGATTCCATTATCAATTTCTCCTAATGGAAGCAACTGATTAGACCCCAAAAACCACTCAAGTCAAAAAGGGATAACAATATAATGTGTCCTTGTGGCCCACAAAAGTTTATGCCCAAATAAATTTGTTAAGTGTCTAAGGTGCCACAAGGACTCCTTGTTATTTTTGATGACAGAGACTAACATGGCTACCACTCTGAAACCTGTCAATATAATGTGCGGGTTTAATTAACTTTGATGCTTAAATTTCTCTGTCACACTTGGATTCTATTTTGTATGAAATTAAGAATGAAAGGATCAAATGCAGAGATCCATTGAATAGTTTAATTTGATTAAACTATTTATCTTTGTATATAATCTGAAACCCCTTTGCTAAGTACAGAAAATGTCTACAAGGGAATGGAAGTAACAGCTAGAGAACAACATTTATACCAGTTGTAGGCATCCCAACTCTGCCTCTAGATGCCTCTCAGCCAGGCATGGCCCTTTAACATATATGATTTCATCATGCTTGCTGATTACAATGGTAATAAGTAGTAACCTCTGGGCCAGTAATATAATTTATAGGGTCCTAGGGTGCTGAAGGGGAAGGAGAAATGTAATGATCACTCACTGCTAGGGCAGAGATCTGGGGATGACTTTTCTCCTCTAGCTGCAGTCCAATCGACAGAAGAAAAGGGAAGGGAAGTGGGTGGAGAATCTCCTCTCCCTCTAATTTGATGAGAGAAGAATAGGAAGAAGGAGACAGAGGCTTGTGTGTTTGCTGAGTCAGCTCATGACTGTAAAAAGTATGAGGCCTCTGGCAGCTGTTTGTGTTGCTTGCCCCTCACACCAGTCCTGAGTCACCTAGACTTTCGTCAGTCACAGAATGGTAAATGGATTACATATCTACTCCATCTTCCTGCCAGTGCAGGATTTTTCCCTATTATATGTTTTGTCCAGTTTAGTTTTATATGATAAGATAAACATGGACAGGCATCCCCTCTCTTCCTTCAAGGGACTATTTCACAGTTCATTACATCTCATAAACACACTCAGCCCCACGATAATCAAGCTGAACTTTCCAACTCTTAATTTCATCCCATTATTCCTGATTATATGCCCTTTAATAGTCCCTTTCCATCCCAGTTGTTTACACTTTTCAAATATCTGTAATTTCTGCTCCCCCTTACTCTTTATGAATGTTTAAGAATTAAATCTTTCCTAATAAATTAATACCTCCAACCTCTAACCATCTGTACTGTTCTTCTCTGAACTCCCTTATCAATATCGTTATGGCAAGGTTCCTAGAACCAAATGCAATATTTCTGGTACTATCACTTCCTTGTCCCTCGAAGCAATGCCTTTTGCTCACACAGCCCAAGAATCACACCAGTCTTTTCTGCCACCCTATCACATTGTATCTTCATGGCTACATTTTCTCATCACTAAGCCTTTCAGCATTACTGCTTTCCAACATCATCTCCCACTGAGAATAGGATTTTGCTATGTTAAAAAGCCCGCTAAAATCCCAAGATCTATCACTTTCCCTTCACCCACTAATTTTCTATTTCTGTGGGGGAGAGAAGAAGCAAGCAACTGAGTATGCCTGTACAGCATCTAGCACAATGGGACCCCAACTGAGCTCCAGGCCCTACTGTAATACCGATGACATACTACTACTACGAAATTTATCGGACAAAATTTATATATATATATACACACACACACACATATATATAAAAAAATTCCCCTCTCACCCCTATGGGTGGTATGTGTCTTCCTCAACCTCGGGTCCTCTACCAGAGGCCTGGGAGTTTGAGGGTTCTGCGCAGTATCTTAGCTGTTCCTAGCACTGGACTCTTCTGGACAGAGAGCTCTGATGTTGTTCCTGGGATCTGTTGGAGCCACTCACCCAGCTTAGGAGTCACAGCCCC
>NC_133773.1:30917333-30925054 GCF_003597395.2 Chelonoidis abingdonii
TGTCCATCCATAGTCCCCTCATACGTTTCATATATCCCCTCTCATTAGGTCTACTGTTGTAGTAGCATTCCATCAATTCCAGGTTCTCTTGTCTCGTCCATGAATGGTTTGTTCTAGTAGCCCACTTATCGTCAGATTGTCCTGGTTCCTCAACATCTCGTGCGGACCTTGTTAATCTGGACGACGTCGGAGCCGGCATGACTCTCCTAGTTCGTGTCACTCTCATATTTGAGGTAGACAGGTGAAGCATTAGGGGGTCTTTTGCCCAAGGAACCCTACTGAAAGTTGGGTACCAACCGGGATTTGAACCCCGGTCTCTCGTATCAAAGGGCGGTCTTGGGTATCAAAGGGCGGCACTCTTAACCACTACGCTATCCAGTCGCTCATCGCCCACCCCCGCCCCCACACCCCCAACTGGTCTCTTTCATGGTTCTGTTATCTTTCAGGTGTTACAAAGTTCTCTTCTCTGAATATCTGTTTCGTTGTTTTACTAGGGAATGGAGAACTTAACCCTTATGAGTAGTCAGTGAACAGATCACTCCCCTTTATCCAATGTCAGCATGTTTTGCCAATGCCAATACACATACCTGGAATTACCATGTTCCACCATTTTATGACCATTTCATCCTCTTATGTGTAGCAGCACACAAGAGGAGCAGGATCCCCTTGCACTGGGCACTGTACAAACACATAAGGAAGACTGTGTTTGCCCTAAGAAGCATGTACAATATAAAATGGACTGGATGGAAAAGAGACAAGCAACATACGAACAAGCAAACTGAAAGGCGATGTTAGGTAAATATGTTAGCTACTTTGTGCCCCCTCCTCATCCCACAAACGTCTCTACAGGTCAGGCTTGCAGCACATTGGTTGTACTGTTAAGCGAGCTTGCTCTGTCACTTCCCTGTTCTGTAGGTAAAGAGAAGACTTCATTCTCCAAAGCTGCCAACCCCGCACCCTTCTCAAGCACTCTGTTCACAAAAAAGAACTCTAATTTTTAAGAGAACTAATGTTCATTTTCCAGTCTCTCAATGCACGGTGTTTCTTTTGCAGCTTGGGGAGCTATTTTAGTCATTTCCCCAAAGTATTCCATTACATCCCTGAAAAGCTTATTATCTGCACTGCTGCAATACTTACAGAAAAAGACAAATATTACCCAAAGACCTATGCTTGGAGAATATTTAGCAATTAAAATCATGCCGACATACTTCAGGGCTTGATCCATCTTCTTCCTTAATTTAATAGGGTTTCGGCATAATATTTCGACCTTCCACTGCTGCCATTTCCTACTACATTAGGTCTTTTAGCTCACAATGAGATAGGTGACAAATATTGTGTGACATTACTATGTTTTCCTCCTTTACTCCTATGACTAGATATCACTACTAATGGTTTATGACAAATGGACTAACCGGAAGTCAATTTCAGTCACTGCTGTAGTTCGTTCATACAAGGAATCACTCACATTTGATCTATACTTCCTGCTCATGAGTCTCAGCTTCACAAATTAGAGAATCTTGTGCTTTGCTGGGAAATGGAACTGAACGGACAACTTTTCATATTTGCAGTGGAGGAGGAGCTACTGTTTATTTTTAATAATCCTTCTCAAAGAGCAGGGAAGGGAAGGAAACCTCAGACTTTTCAAAACAAAGACACGTCTCTCTGCATAGGAGCAAATCTGATTCTCTGCAACATCAAGTAATAGATAATCTTCTTCTGAAGTATGGCTGGGTGGATGCCCTTCAGAAAGCTGAACAGAATTAGTCCAGAAAAGTTCACACATCATTACTGAAGACAAATACAATTTGGTTTGAAAGTAAACTGCAGGTCAAGCACTAAGCAAGCCCTGCAGAATTCTGAACACTACAGATGTCAGGGTTCAGTTCAAGTACAATGGTTACTTTATTAGATTTAGTTTAAACAGTGTCAGTGACGAACAAGAAAGAAATGCAATTTTCTGTACCTTTGTGTTGCTCTGATAACTCAACACTGGTTTAGCATTAAACATTATTAGATTGTATAGATGGTTAGTCAATGTTTTCCACAGCATCAAAGCCCTTCCCAACAACAAATCAAATCAGCTACTAGGCCAGGTTGGTACGCAGACAAAACACAGTTTGGGTCAGAGTTCTTTGGAGAGAGTGTGAGAAGCGGGTTCTGTCTCTCAAGTAAGCTTGTCCAGTTAGCGTTCAGGGCAGCATCCATCCCACCCCCATTTCACCCATGGATATGACAGCTGAATCAAGATACTGTGAAGTTCTGAAAGGCTTTATTTCAATAATACAAAGTACAAGGCTGCATTCTTAATTTAAAAACGAACCTCCAATATCAGAACCTGCACTGACACACAAGCTATGTCTACACTGCAAGCTTGGGAGTGACTGCGGCATGCCATAGGCATCTCACAACAGCTTTAATCTAGCTCGTGTGAGTAACAGTAACAGTGTAGTTGTGGCAGCACAGGATTCAGCATGCAGTACAAGCCTGCCTTGGACCCTGGATACTTATTCAGGAAGGCAGCATGCTCTGAAGTCTATGCTGCTGCGGATACTGGTACCCAAGATAACTAGATTAAAGCTAGCTCAAGTAGATCACACCTGACATACCCAAAGACTCACTCTGCGTTGCTGGGTAAATATCTAGAATGTAATGACAATCCGAGGGATTTAAGGTCTGTAAAATCTTTCTATCAAGAAAATCTAAAATTTTGAGCCAAATTTGAATCACCAATATCTTTTATTTGGTTCTTTATCAATTCTTTAAACGTGCCAAAAGAAGTGTTGCCTCCAGGTTGGATAAAAATCAAATTATTTTTTAAAAAAAGTTTTTATTTAAATCAGATTTTTTTGGATAAACCATCTTTAGATAGGTTTTTTCCCTCAAAAAGCATTTTAATTAAGATACATTATAGGTCAAAGATATCTCACCATGGTACAGGGATTATAAATTCTAATTCTATAGTATGAAACAATATATTCAGGTAATGTTTAAGAAAAGTTTTGTACATGAGTTCAAATAATTCATGGATTAGGGATCTAATCTTATGGAGTCCTAGGGGCTTCTGTATAGACTATTTAGGTTAATCTTTTACCTACCCAATGGGACTCGGTGCTCAGTCTAGAAGATACCATCAGTGATGCTTAGTTTTGCAGTTCTCAAACTGTGGATTTGTGTCTCCAGAGATAATACGCTTGTTGACAGCAAAAATGTTTTTAAATAAATAAATAAATAAATGAATCATATAGGTGAGAAATAACACACCTCAACTCTTTTGTCCCTCTGCAAATTTGTGTACCAGGAGTCAAACTCTTATCTCTCTCTAGAAGTGCGGAGTTTCAAAAAGTTCAATTAATAAAAGATTGTCGGTGGCAAAATAGATCTGGACAAGGAGAAGTAGTCTGGAGATAAATGTGAGAAGGGAGGGACAGGCAGTAGAAACCAGAGTGAAATTGTTTGAGCAGCATATTCCAGAAGTCTTGATGTCTTTCTGAGTGTAGCCTTCATTGATTTGAGATCTACCATAGCATTCTCTCACTAGAAAGGAAGACCTATAATGGCAGCAGGCCGTAAAAGAGACCCAGTTTGGGAATAAGAACCATTCAAGAAATATATGTTTGCTGATGATGTTTTAAAGAAAGTCACACCAGTGAACTGGTGGAATTCACTTAAGGCACTTGGATGCAGAGACTGTTAAGGATGATATCACTACTTTTACAGCGAGTAGCTTCTTCTGCTTGGTGCAGAAAGAAGTATTTTCTTCCTTTGACTATCCATTCAAAGTGGAGGAATTGTTGTGGAACCTGAAAAAGCAGAAAGCTGTTTTTCGTTTCCCAGATTATGAACAGAGAAACAGGAATGAAGATTAAGGGAACTGAGTTAAGCTGCTAAAGTTTCTCACTGTTGACGCGGCTGACAAAAAAAAAAAAAAAAATGAAAATGACTAAGATTTGTTGTAAGTATTTTAAGTTAAAATAATTTGAACGAAAAAATCTGATTAAAAAAAAGCTTGAATATTTAACTAAATTCGGAATTCATGTGCTATGTTTTGGTGTAAAATATTAAAATATTATATGTTGAAGAAAAAATCCAGAATACATAACATTGTTGTTTTAGTTAAATAAAACAATTTAAATGTCTGTCTGGTGATGTTCTCCCTCCTAATACAGCATGGCAAGAAAATCCTCCAAATATTAATGATTAGCCTGCTTCAATTACCTTTGGTAAATGAAATAACCAAAACAATCATTCATTTTCTGATATAGCTGTAAAACTAATCTGAAAAGTTTTCAATATAAATCACTTAAAAAATTTATAGTGTGTACCTTCCAAAAATGAAACCTACATCTATCTCCGAGTTGGGAAGAATATGTATTAAGGTTATAACCACCAACAAGAATACCCTTTTATGTAGAAATCCATAATTAAATTGAGTCTTCCTGACTAGTGATTTAAATCAAATCCACCCTGGTTGCCTCTATGGTATTAAGAGTCTAATACTGTGTTATATATACTGTATGCCTAAATCCATGGACACCTATTGGTATATGAAGTTGCTGGGAAAAAAAGTCGTATCTATTTAGCGCACATTAAGATACTTCAAGGACATCAAATCAAAGATGCCAATCTGAAGCTAGTACTGCACCATCTGTGAGGTTATAATTTCAGCTTTTATCCTCTTCCAATGTGTCATTGCAAAGGTCTGACAAAGTGCTTTCATTTCTACTTGTGTGAGATGCAGTAATAGAGTATAATTATACTGCTTTCAGGAGAGAAAAAAGGAAATGGTTTCTAACAAGAATTGAGAATGAAACTTATTTCAATAGCTCTAGCTCAATAACAGCAGCATTAGAAAAATGTCAGGAATTCAATCCCTCCTACGTAATACACACAGCAAGCAGCAGCTCTCAACATTATGCCATCCATTTAAAGTCTGTCTTCCACTAAAAACATAGGAGTTAATCTCAAGGCACTTTCTTACCAGGATTATGAGCAAACAGGCATTTATTGTGTCCAATTCTGGTGAGGAAAATCAACTTTCACTTTACTTTGTTTAACTCCTACGTCCCTTTTACACTGCGTGGGTCTACACTACAGCCTAAGTCGATATAACTTACATCACTCAGGAGTGTGAAAAAGCCCCTCCCCAAGTGGCACAAGTTTCGTTCTGTTCAAGCAGGTGCTATGTTGTCAGGAGATGCTCTTCCCCGACGTAGCTCCTGCTTCTCGATGACATGGAACAATTATGCCAACAAGAGATGTCTCTCCCGTCAGCATAGTGCAGCTTCACCAGACGCACTACTGCAGTGCAGCTGCATCGACGTAGGGCTGTAGTGTAGACCTACCCAATGGGTCTAAGACACCACTGGGCAGATCTAGTTGGTGGAGCTATGTGAATGACTTATTGTTTGGTTTGTGGGTGGTTCTGAAAAATATCGGGGGGGGACTGGTTTTAGGTGAACACTATTTTGGGAGGGAGGGAGCTAAAAAGTTGATTATTTAAATAAAACTGAAGTAAATTGAAAGTTTTGCATAAAAGCCCAAAACCTTTTGAAAAAAATCAAAAGCAAACTGTTTCAATTTTTTTCATATTTGTGTGTTTTGTTTCCCCATCCCCTCAACTGAAACAATCTGGCAAATTCAACACAAATTCGGACAATGTTTCAGTAGACTCAAATCTATTTTTCTTTTTCCAGTGAAAAATTTCTCCCGGCTCTCTTTATTAGTTTAGTATCAGAGGGGTAGCCGTGTTAGTCTGGATGTGTAAAAGCAGCAGAGAATCCTGTGGCACCTTATAGACTAACAGACGTTTTGGAGCATGAGTTTTAATGGGTGAATACCCACTTGGTCAGATGCATGTAGTGGAAATTTCCGGGGGCAGGTATATATATGCTAGCAAGCAAGCTAGAGATAATGAGGTTAGTTCAATCAGGGAGGATGAGGCCCTGTTCTAGCAGTTGAGGTGTGAAAACCAAGGGAGGAGAAACTGGCAACTGTTCTGTAGTTGGCAAGCCGTTTCACAGTCTTATGTTCACCCAGAGCGATGGTGTCAAATTTGCAGAATGAACTCAAGCTCAGCAGTTCTCTTTGAAAGTCTGGTCCTGAGTTTTTTGTGCTGCACGGATGGCCACCTTAGAAGGTCTGCTATAGTGTGGCCAGGGAGTTGAAGTGCTCTCCTAACAGGTTTTGTAATATTGCATCCTAATCATCTGATTGTGTCCATTTATCCTTTCCGTAGAAGACTGCTCCAGTTTGGCCGATGTACATAGCAGAGGGCGCATGCTGGCACAGGCTACATTACTCACTTCACCTCTCTACAAAGGAAAAAGGACTGTAAGCCTGTCTAAACTCCCTACCTGGCCCACATGGGGCCACAACCGTAGTACCCCTAATCCAACCAGACAATATCGTCAATCTATCCCACTACCACACTCAGCCCAGAAGAAAAGTCTGTCCTATCTCGGGGACTCCCTTTCTGCCTGCACTGCCACCAAAACATGATACATTCCTGTGACGATCTGGAAGTGCCTATCTTTCAACCATCTCCGACTCATTGAATACTTCAGGACACACACTGCAAACGGTACACCTGTAAACAGGCGCATGATCACAGGAGCCCTCCCACCACAGCACCAGAAGAAGAAATCCCAGATGGACTCCCCTGAGGGTCGAAATGACAGTCTGGACCTAGACATCTCGGAATCGCTTCCGCCGACGTGCACCAGCAGAAATCATTCGGAAAAACAACATACGCTTGCCTCATAACGTAAAGTCGTGCATAACGCAATGCCATCCACAGCCTCAAAACCACCCTGACATTATCATCAGAGAGGGTTGATAAAGGAAGGTGCCTGTTGTCATCATGACACGTCTGACTACCAAAGGAGAATCCGCACCAGACAACACTCCAATACCAAATCTACCAGGCCACTTCCCTCAGATCCCACGAGGAAATACAACCTAAGAAACTGCAACCATCTATTCAGGACACTCCTACACTAACACCGAACAAATCAACATACCTTAGACGCCCCGACCAGGTTATTCTATCTACCTACCCCCAAGATCCACCAAACCAGAAAATCCTGGAACCCCCATAATCATCGGGCATTGGGTCACTTTCACTGAAGGACTGTCTGGATATGTGGACTCTCTAACTCAGACCCTATGCCACCAGCACTCCCAGCTATCTCCGTGACACCACGATTATCCTGAGGAAACTAACAATGCGTTGGTCACCTCCCAGAAAAACCATCCACTAGCCACCATGGATGTTAGAGCCTCTAATCAAACAATCCCACACACAGATCGGAATAACAAGCTGTCAGAGCAACAGCATCCTGATGATGTCACAGCACAACATGCTCCTGAATCTCTGGCCACTTCTATACTCACAACAACTATTTCAATTTGATGACAATATATATCATCCAGATCAGTGGCACTTGCATGGCACCCTGCATGGCCCCACCATATGACAATATATTTAATGGCGACCTGGAACAACGCTTCTCAGCCTCTCGTCCACATCATGCTCCTTCTCTAACCTACTCTACATTACATGACATCTTCATCATCTGGACCCATCGGAAGGAGACTCTGGAAAAAATTCCCAGCGCACGATTTCAACAGCTTCCACCCCACCATCAAACATCAGCCTGACCAATCTACACGGGAGGTCGCACTTCGACAACACAGTGCAATAAGTGAATGGTACATTACCC
>NC_133773.1:30925247-31024314 GCF_003597395.2 Chelonoidis abingdonii
CTTGCTAGCATATATATATACCTGCCCCTGGAAATTTCCACTACATGCATCTGACGAAGTGGGTATTCACCCACGAAAGTTCATGCTCCAAAATGTCTGTTAGTCTATAAGGTGCCACAGGATTCTCTGCTGCTTTAGTAGTTTGTAATTTTTTCACACTTTGTTAGTTTTCAGTTCATTATACATAATTGAGAATAACTAGCAAGTACTGCAAATTATAACCATTTCTAATGCTTTCAAATATAGCCATATTAAGGCCTTGTCTACACAAGAACGGTTTGCCTAGTATAAGCTGCATCTCCACTGAGAGTAAACAGGCAAAAAAGTGCTTTTGCCAACATAGCTTATACCAGTTCCCTCAACAAAATAAGCTATACCAGTAAAAGAACTTTTTTTGCCAGTATAACTGCATCTATGATAGGTCTTTTGCCAGCATAGCTATGTCGATTAGGAGCGTAAAATGTCACACTCCTGACTGGGACAGTTTTGCAAGTAGACCAAGCCTAAGTCTCTCACTTCCAGGGGCGGCTCCAGGGGCAGCATGCCACGGGGGGCGCTCGGCACTATGCCTGAGGAGGGTCTACTGGTCCCGCAGTTTTGGTAGAGCCGTGGGATCAGCGGACCCTCTGCAGGCGTGCCTGCGGGAAGTCCACCGGAGCCGCGGGACTGATGACCAGCAGAGCACCCCTCGCAGCATGCCGCCGTGCTTGGGGCGGCGAAATGTCTAGAGCCACCCCTGCTCACTTCTGCTATATCCTCCATGGTACTTTCACTTTTGAATGGTATGGATTTAAATATGTATGCACACTGGTGTAGATGGAGAATGGCTAGAATCATAAGAAGCTCAAGACGATTTATACAGAAATCTTTGCGACAATTTGCTTTCTCCAGCTACCATCAATATATGTAGGGTAGATGGGGAACACACACACACACACACACACACACACACACACACTCTGTATTAAAGGAATTGTATGTAAACAGTCCTGAGCCTTTTTCACTTCTAACCATGTTGGAATTAGTTCATTCTCAGAAGTGCAAAATAAAAAAAAAAAGATACACAGGTTGAATATGAATGTCCATATTATGAGTTGAATTAAAACCTAGTTGAAACTGATGTGTGAATGCATCATTCCTTCACTTCTAATTGTAAGAGACAGCTAAGGTGACACACCTAAAACAAGGCATAATGGATCTGCCCAGAAACTAGCAACATGTGGCAAGAGGAAGAGGGTTTCACTGGGTATTGTTCAGACTAGGGGTGTGTGTGTGTGTGTGTGTGTGTGTGTNGTGTGTGTGTGTGTGTGTGTGTGTGTGTGTGTGTGTGTGTGTGTGTGTGTGTGTGTGTGTGTGTGTGTGTGTGTGTGTGTACACAGAAATAAGACTAGCTGGGGTGTAGTGGGGCAAAGAAGAAACAGACTGAAGCCTTGTCCACATAGTCACTTTACAGCGCTGCAACTTTCTTGCTCGAGGTGTGAAAAAACACTCCCCTGAGTGCTGCAAGTTTCAGCACTGTAAAGTAGCTGTGTAGACAGTGCACTAGTAGCTACTCCTCTCGTGGAAGTGGGTGACGCGACTACACAGCCACGTTAAAGCACTATGGCGGCAGTGCTTTAATGTTGCTAGTGAAGACATATCCTGAGGCACAATTAGAAAGCCGATCAGCAACCCATAAGCACACTGTGACTCTGGGAGAGGGCTGGAGAGTTTCTGGGACAGGGGTACTGGCTGAAAGAAGCTTGCACCTATAAACTGAGAAACTATTCCTGTTGTTCTTGGTTTCTCCTGCATTCGGAGAAGCAAGACTTTGTACAGTCCTTGGAAATAAGCAAGGCTGCATTAAAGAAAATACCAGACGCCATCATCAATTTCTACTCCCAACTGGAACATCACACACCAGGTCCTTAATAGTGACCTGACATGCATATAAAAAAGGAGCAACTGTCTACATAGTATTTTTAAAGATTATGAAAATTAAATCCTAGCAGTGCAGCCTTCTTTTCCTGCAGCCTCATATGTGATTAATTGTTCATTCTAAAACATAATCCCATAAGCTGCATTTTTAATTGCACATGTGTCTACAGATGGGACAGTTTTGGTGTTCACAGGTTATTTCCCCAGCCAGAATGAGAAGGGGACTCAGGTGCTCAGAACCATGAATCTCAGATCTACTGGGGGCCAAGGTGAACACTACATAAGCCAGTTTCAGAGGAGTAGTCGTGTTAGTCTGTATCAGCAAAAAGGTGCTACAAGTACTCCTCGTTCTTTTTACCACATAAGCCCAATTGTGGGTTTTTTACCACATAAGCCCACTGGCTCCCATCCTCCATGACAGCATAGTGTTTGCAGGGGCAGTAATGCCGCTGCCTCCCAAAACCCCCTTTCCCAGAAAGCATTTCCTGATAGGGTGGAGGAACCTGGGCGAGTTAAAAACAACTGACTCAGTATTAATGCAGATGACTTTTCCTGCATGTTTAAGGAGTTTGCCTGGCTCACATCATTGGAGCTTGCCATGGTGTAAGTCTGTCTCTCTGACACACAAACACACACACACACACACACACACACACACACACCCCTCTTGCAGACAAGAGATTAATGAGAATCTCAGCTTTCATTTAAAAAAAAATATTTCTAGCCTTCATGGTTGCAGAGACAAGCTTGAAAATATGACTTGAGAACATCTTAAAAGCTCCAAAACCGGACAAATACGAAGTACCCCAATATTTAAAATCAAACAAAAACCACCTCAATTTTTAAGCGAGTCTCATGATTTTGGGGGCCCATCTCATGAAGTTTGAATATTTGAAGCTGGCAACACTATATATGTAAAAGAAGTATTTGCCCCACTATGCTTTTTCAGGCTCTACCTGTCAGCTGCGTTCTTGTGAAGAAGCAATACACTGACATTTATATGAACCTTTTCCTAAGTATTTGAGATCATGATTCTTGTAAGTTTCTCCCATACTATAAAACAAATCTTTCTGAGAAACAGCACTTTGGAGAAGCTGAAGTATCTTATAACCAGCATCCTGATTACTCAAGCAAGTAATTTTTGGAGTGCCAGAGATTATAGGCACGTTTCAATACTGATTTATTACAAACCTAATAGATTTGAAAGCAGCAACTTCTAGAGAACCAGGGACGACATAGCCACATGACCTTGTATGCGTTTGAGAGGCCAATAAAGGGCGAGTTATCAGTCTGTCTCTTACCAACACATTTCTGCTGCAACATGATGTTTCAGTATGACAGTGAGTGAAGCTTTAACAAAAACGGTTGAAGATGCTTTGTCTCAGCTGATTTATGGGCATATAGTTCTTTTACGCTCTCTCTAGTTCTTTCAATTCTCTCTTGTTCTTCCATGTTTATTCTATGAGAATGAAACAGACTGAATTTTAATCAAAACGTTATGGATGTATGCCCACTATATGGTCCATGTTTAACTTTTCCAGACAACCGTTTTTGGAGCTATTGACAGGCTTCGCTGGTGTGGAGAGGTATTCAATAACAACACACATAGGCTTTGACTGAGAAGATGGGGCCTGAAGAGTTCTTCAGTTATAAAGGGCTGAATCCATCATGAAGCATCATGTATGTGAACCAAAGAGAGACAATTTCCTCAGCTTGGATATTAGATTCTTCTGAAGCAGCTCTGTCAGTGATGTAAATTCCCCCCCACTGGAGCGGGCTGTTAAAGGTTCTCATAGAAATGTACGAAGTTAGATGAATTCATCAGGATGGCTGTACAGGTGCAGCCAGCCTTCACTTAGTCTTCAAAAGGAAGTGGATGGGGTGAGGAGTTGGGCATAAGATAAAATCTGAGGACACAGAGAACTACACATTTTCACTCTCACACATGGGGCAACCCATCTGCTAGCTCCCCAGATAGAAAGCACACTAGGATCTTTGAGAATGTGTAAATAAATGTTATTACTTAATACTTAAAGTTTTATTAACTTACTTTCTGCAGCAAAATTTTCCAATTGCATGTGCAATATCTTCTTAGGCAAGTTTGTCTTACGTAAGATAGTTTGATTATATTCTACATCCTCTCAAGTCTCTCCTGCCTCCAACATGTTTTCTATCTTGCACACAATTTTAATAAATCCTGTAACATTGTTTGACTGCATCCCCTTTAAGGGGATCCACACTCCGAGTGTCTCTCAAAGATATGATGCCCTGAAGAGTAACATTCCTTAAAGACACACAGTCAGGCAGACAGGAACGCATTTAGAAACAGACCCCAAAGAACTGCAAAAAACTTAATTCCATTCTGAGACAAGTCAAGTAGATGGCACAACAGAGGTAACCTTTGTCATTCCTTGGAGTTCCAGCTGTATCATATTGGTAAGCACTGAACTGAAATGGTACTGAAGCATCTCCGTGACACAGACTATAGGCCAAATTCATGGGGCTGGTGCAAATCCTCTGAAATCAGTGGAGCTGAATTATGTACTCAAAAAATATTCTCCATAGCAAGGGTCCTCTCCGAAACCAGCTGATACATAGTGACTGCCATTCAATCCTGACTGAGCCTGACTACAAGAGAAACAAATAAGAAGCAGAGAAGACACCCCCCTTCCCCCCAACCCTGAATCTAGATTTATTAAAGCTGGAAGCAAGTTTAACGATATTTGCAGGTTCCCTGGTTGTTCATTCCCAGCATTTCTCAGAATATTTTTATTAGGGATATTTCTGCCTTGGAATATTAAAATCTCCTATTTTGTCACAAATTTGCAAGGCAGATTGGCCTGCTGTGGTAGCAGAGCACACAGACCAGGATCCAGTCAGCCACTGCTGGCTTCTCTCAGAACTTCGAGGATATTTGCAAGGTTGCCAACTCTCATAATTTTATCATGAGTCTCAAGATATTGTCTTAAAGCCCAAACTCCTGGAGTCATGTGACTACATATCGGAGCTTCCATTAAAAAAAAAAAAGTAAGTTTCCAGCCCTTGTGATGAGCTTCCATTTTAAAAATGTAGTTTCTAGCCCTTGTGGTTGCAGAGCAAAGCTTGAAAATATGAACCCTAACCACTCAAAATCCAGAAGGAAAATAAATGGTAGTCACAATTTTTTTTTAAAAAAAACAAATTCAGACAAGATTTTTGGGGCCTGACTCATGACATTTTAATGCTGATGACTAGCAATACTGAGAAAGTCTCCCCAGATTAAAATCATATCAAGGCCTAAGCTAGGATAGGAAACATGCATTAAATTTCACAGGCATCAGGAGAAGTCTGGGGTTACTGTTCTAAGGAAGAATCAGGCTCTGAAAAAGATACATCAATTTTATGGCCTGGACTATGTAGAGGGGCTTTAAATCATATATTCCATCTCTGCTACATGCTTGATTAAGTTATCAATTCATTTGCAGGTGCACTGCAGGGCCCAACCTGAAATTTCACATATTCGGATTATGTGATCATTTAAAAGGGCATCTGTAATTCATCCAAAACATTCAGAAGAGACTCTTGACACTGCCCTACTTGAACATGTATTATTAAAGGCAACGTTCGACAAGTGTAGTACACAGTGTAAGACCCCAAACAGACTAAAGAGGTCTTTGCACAAAGCATGCAGATCTAAACACTGAACAAAGTACTGTTTCTTATCCTGCTGGATATTATTCTGTCAATCCCAAAATGAGAATGGTAAAAATAATATAACTACATGTACAGGAGAGAATTTCATCACTTGAACAACAGGAAAACTGCTTTACATCTCTCAGCAGAATTAAAAGCCTTGGGTGTGAATTAAAATAGGGACTATCCCAAAGTTTACGAGACATTATCATCTGCATTACAGGAAATTGCCTTAGCTTTGAAAGCTTCTGTGCTGGCTGAGAAATCGTTCCGATTAGAAAAGGGTCCTGGGTCAACAGTACCACTATGATTCAATTATTTTCTTTGTGTAACAATAATAAAAATCTACTTAGATAGTCACCCAAACTACTAGTACAAGTGCTCAAACAATTCAGAAATACTAGCCTCATGCATGACTGTATTTCAACAGTGAAGCCAATAATTCTAATTCTTCAAGGTTTCATATAATATTTATCCTATCATTGTTGCAATACAGGATGACAGAAGAGAGTAGGGAGCCAGAGCCATCAATCCTGCAAGTGGTGTGACTTCCCAGGCTTCACTTTCATAACACACAAGGGGTAAATAACACACCAGCAGAACTGCTGAGAGCATTTGGTGAATGCAGTGTAGATCTCATGTGGAAAATGTGCAAGAATGTATGGGTGACTAAAAATTGGCCAGACAACTGGATGAAAGGAAACTGTCTGTTCTAGGGGATAAAAACTGAATGCACTAACTATCGTACCATCTCCCTGATATTGCACATAAGTGAAGTGCTGCTCTACATAATTCAGGATTGCATGAAGTGAATGATAGAAACAGAACTACCATCACAATAAGCTGGTTTCAGAGAAGGATGAGGCACACGTGATCAAGTCACAAATCGTTGAAAAACGCAGGGAGTATAAACACCCACTAATTATGTGGGTCACTGACTACTCCAAAGCAATTGATACCTTCTGACATAACCATCTCTGGAGAATACTGGCAGACACAGGGATTCCAAAGCATCTCACTGAACTAACTGCAAGTCTCTACTGTCAACAACAGATCATATAGTGCAAACAGCAGCTGGCAACCGTGAGTGTTTTTTATTGGGCAGGGTGTGAGACAAGGATGCATTCTGTCACCAACATTTCCAATATGTACGTACAATTATGAGAAAAGCCCTGGAAGGTGCTGATAAAACAGAAGCTGGGATTTCCATTGCTGGACACTTCTTAAACGACTTCAGCTATACTGATGATACTACAGTCTCTGCTGCAACTATCGATGCAATGAAACAAATGTTGGAGTCTGTAAAAATAATTAATGAGGAATAGGGAGTATTCCTGAATGTGGCAAAAATGAAGTGTGCATATACTGACACAATAAACAACAACAGGGTGCAAGCAGACATCACAATTAACAGTCAAACTGTAGCGGCAGTATATTAATTAACTGGGATCATATGTATCCAACCCTGGAGGCTGCCTGAAGAACTCAGAAGATGATTGACTCAGGGAAGATGACTCAGGGATGGCTCACTCAGCAAAGGCCTCCCTTATGGAAGTGTGGAAAAAATTGTGCCAGCAATGCCTCTCTGCTACGTACAATGGACAGTCTCTATGCAAAAGAATAAATGGACATAATCAGACATAAAGAACTGTAACATTCAAAAACCAGTAGGAGAGCACTTTAATCTCCCTGGACACCCAATAACAGACTTACAAGTCACCATTCTTCAACAAAAAAAACTTCAAAAACAGACTTCAATGAGAAACTGCAGAACCAGCATTAATTTGCAAACTTGACACCATCAAATTAGGCCTGAATAAAGACTGGGAGTGGCTGGGTCACCACAAAAAATAATTTTCCCTGTGTTAATATTCATCCCTTCTTGTCAGCTGTTGGGAATGAGCCACACCCACCCTAATTGAATTGGCCTCATTAGCACTGAATCCCCCTTGGTAAAACAACTCCCATCTTTTCATGTGCTGTATATTTATACCTGTTTACTGTATTTTCCACTCCATGCATCTGATGAAGTGGTTATATCCCACGAAAGCTTATGCCCAAATAAATTTTTTAGTCTCTAAGATGCCACAAGGACTCCTTGTTTTTACTGATTCAGACTAACACAGCTACTCCTCAGAAACCTGTGGCATCTCAAAATTTCAAAAAGTTCAACTGGTAAAAAGCTTAATTTTTTTCCTTACAGTGACTTATGGATGTAAATCCTGGGAACTAATGCTGTAAGAAAATTGAAGTCTTTGAGATCTGCTGCTGGCAAAGACTCTTGCGTATCTCCTGAAAAGAAAAGACAATGGATGCTTATAGATTCATAGTTTCTAGGACTGGAAGGGACCTCGAGAGGTCATCGAGTCCAGTCCCCTGCCCTCATGGCAGGACCAAATACTGTCTAGACCATCCCGGATAAACATTTATCTAACCTACTCTTAAATATCTCCAGAGATGGAGATTCCACAACCTCCCTAGGCAATTTATTCCAGTGTTTAACTACCCTGACAGTTTCCTAATGCCCAACCTTAAATCTCCCTTGCTGCAGTTAAGCCCATTGCTTCTGTGCTTATCCTTAGAAGTCCAGGTGAGCAAATTTTCTCCCTCCTCCTTATGACACCCTTTTAGATACCTGAAAACTGCTAACCATGTCCCCTCTCAGTCTTCTCTTTTTCCAAACTAAACAAACCCAATTCTTTTCAGCCTTTCCTTCGTAGGTTCAATGTTCTCAAGCCTTTTAATCATTCTTTGTTGCTTTTCTCTGGACCCTCTCCCAATTTCTCCACATCTTTCTTGAATATGCGATTCCAGAACTGGACACAATACTCCAAGTTAAGGCCTAACCAGCGCAGAGTAGAGCGAAGGATGACTTCTCGTGTCTTGCTCACGACACACCTGTTAATGCATCCCAGAATCACATTTGCTTTTTTTGCACATCAATCACCACTGTTGACTCATACTTAGTTTGTGGTCCACTATAACCCTAGATCCTTTCTGCTGTAGTCCCCAGACATTCTCTCATTCTGTATGATGTGAAACTTGATTTTTCCTTCCTAAGTGGAGCACTTGCCATTTGTCTTGTTAAACTTCATCCTGTTTACCTCAGATCATTTCTCCAGTTTGTCCAGATTCATTTTGAATTATGACCCTATTCCTCCAAAGCAGTTGCAATCTCTCCCAGTTTTGGTATCATCTGGCAAACTTAATAGGCATATGTCTCTATGCCAGCTATCTAAGGTCATTGATGGAAGATATTGAAACAGAAATCCAGTACCAAAACAGACCCCTGGTGGAACTTCACTAGTTATACCTTTCCAGCAGGATTGGAAATCATTAATAACTACTCTCCGCAGCTGACCAGTTATCCAGGCCAGTTATGGCACCACCTTTAGTAGCCACCCATCTAAGTTGTATTTGCCTACTTTATGATAAGAATATTCATGCGAGACTGCTATCAAATACCTTACTAAAGTCTAGGTATACCACAATCACAAGATCGTTATCCTATCAAAGGAAAGCTATTCAGATTGGTTGACGTGATCTGTTCTTTACAAATCCATGCTGCGCTATTCCCTACCACCTTTACCACCTTCCAATGTTTGCAGAATGATTTCCTTAATTACTGGCCTCATTCAGCTCCTTATCTTCCCGTGGCACAGAAAGATGAACTAACTGGTCATGTAGTTACTCCAATCGGTCTCGTTTTCATCCCTTATGATAATAGGCATTCATACTCTTACGCCCCACAGTTTTCAGTCTTCCTCGGATTCTCTCCTCGAGTCCAATAGAGTAATAGCTAGAGGCTCACAAGACTTACTCCTCTATTAGCTCTCCTTTGAGTATTCTAGAACACCTCTTCATCAGGCCCTCAGGTGACCGTGCAGTCACCTCTAACTCTTTCCTCAAGTGATTATAACTTGCTTCATTTTCTCTACCTCTCTATCTTCTAAACCTACTCCCTCCCCTTCCCATTAGCATTCATTATATTAGCATTCTTTCAGGCTTCTCAGTGAAGACCGAAACAAAGAAGTCATTAAGCATCTCTGCCATTTCCAAGTTTCCTGTTACTGTTTCTCCCTCCTCACTGAGCACTGGGCCTACCCTGTCCTTGTCTTCCTCTTGCTTCTAACGTATTGATAAAAAGTCTTCTTGCTTCCCTTTATTCCTGTAGCTAGTTTGAGTTCATTTTGTGCTTTTGCCTTTCTAATCTTGCCCCTGCATTCCTGTGTTGTTTGCCTATATTCATCCTTTGTAATCTGTCCTAGGTTCCATTTTTTATGGCTCCTTTTTATTTTTTAGATCATGCAAGATCTCGTGGTTAAGCCAAGGTGGTCTTTTACCACATTTTCTACCCAGCAGAATAGCTTGCTTTTGGGCCCCTAATATAGTGTCCCTTTGAAAAACTGCTAACTCTCCTCAGTTGTTTTTCTCCTCAGTTTTGATTCCCATGGGACTTTACCTATCAGCTCTCTGAGTTTACCAAAATCCACCTTCCTGAAATCCATTGTCTCTATTTTGCTGTACCCCCTTCTACCTTTCCTTGGAATTGTGAACTCTATGATTTCATGATCACTTTCACCCAAGCTGCCTTCTACTTTCAAATTCTCAATGAGTTCCTCCCGATTTGTTAAAGTCAAGTCTAGAACAGCTAGAAATATTACTGGAGATGATGACACTCTTGAAAATCAAAAGGCACAAACTTATATAATTTGGTCACAGAAATGGAAATAAGCTCAAGAAAGCTATACCATTGGAAGGATGGTGATGGGAGGTCAGCTGCTTAGTTTTCAGAGTTAGCAACGGATCAAGAAGGTTTCTGAAAATTCTCCTATTATGTCACCAGTATTCAGACAAAAATAAATGGACTTTAATTTACTTGCTGCAAGAGACTACAATACACTAATTTCAAAATAGCATTTTCATGACATGTATCTCTTTTAATGGCATTTATATTAATGTGCTAGTATTTATGCAAAAGCAGACTTCAGATTTTCTCTACAGCCAATGCAAGACTGGGACTACTATGTGTTTAGATTATAGTTTAGGATGGTACTGCACTTCCCTGTAGTTATGCTGCTGGTTTACCATCTCTTCGAAGACTTTTAGACAGTCTTAATCCATCCTCATTTGTTGTAAGAAATTTCAGTTGCAAACCCCAACCCAGATCAAGATCCAATACATTCTGCTCCAAGATTACTCCACTAAAAGCCACCATTTTAACTGTAGTCGTAGTGCCATCAGAATTCCCATTCAGCACCAAACATGCACTGTTTCATTAAAAGGACTGTATCCCCCACCCCTTAATTACAGCTCTGAGGGAAGCTTATAATTAGGTTTGGAAGGATTAAATTGTAATCAGTAAATGTCGGTAAACTTTAATTTCACTGCATACACACAAACCGATTAAAAGTATTTCTATCAACGACTGAAATTTACAAACAGACACGCAAAGTAAGAAAAATGCTGCTTGAGAACCTATTGGAGTTTAATCTGAGGATATTTACATTGTATATTTTGACATATGATGTTGACAATGTGTGTTTAAATGGTTATATAGCCCTTTTGAATTTCAATGTCTACTTTCTTACACTTGTCAGATCCCCTCCATTTCTGACAACTGAAAATTTAAGCCGATAAAAATTGAAAAAAAAAAAAAGCTCAGAAACACAATATTATCCATCAAAATTACTTTAAGAAATACTTTCCTTAAAGCCTACTTAAAATGTAAGTTTGAGGCATTATTAATCATCACCAAAACATTACTATAGTTCTAACTTTGGTCTCTGGGGAAGGGACTGTTACTTGCTATATTTGTACAGCACCTAGCACCTGGTTGGCCTCTCTGCATTTCCACAATATAAAAATTAATCTGCAGAAGGCATGGGACTCCTGCTCTTTCAATAAAATTTTAAACACTTTGGATCCAAGTCTCCTACAACATGTCTCTTCTCCCCTCTGACTAAACATAATGAAGCATGGTCAGATTCTCCAGTAGCTCCAACACTGCAATCTATTACCTCGGGAAAGAAGGAGACTGGTTCAAAAAAATTAAACACAGCATATTTCATATGAACTATGAAGAAGGAACAAATGAACATGTCCTGGAGGAAGAAAAGCCAACTATCCATACATTTTGCAAGCAGTACACGGGCACTCTAGTCAGAATGGATACCTGTACTACACAGACAGGGAATTGTAAGTATCCTTTCATGGTGAAGTGAGTATCTCTGGCTAAAATGATTGTTCTGTGATGTAATTAATTTAATGTTCAAGAAGGAAACAATAAGATTTCCCCTCTGCTGTGACAAACATTCAGGACTTCCATTTAAAGATACCTCATGAGGCTCATCATAAAGCAGCCTCATGGGTCCCCATCACTTCTTCCTCCAGCAATGAGGAGATATTCATGGATTGCAATTGTTACCTATTTTGCAGGTGAAGTAAGAAACATTTCTTGCAGGGAACCAATTTGCATTCATTCAGCACCAGATTACAATGTGAAGGTTGTCAAATAATTCTAGTTTAAAAAAAAACTTGATAGTGAATGTAAGCACAGATAACTGCATTTGTATTGTTTATTCTTAGTAAAAACAAATTGCAATTGACATCTTACCACTGTCTAGGATACTCAAATTATTTTATCTTTTTAAAGACATATACTCTGTGCTTATCCATGATGAATACATCTTTTAAAATGTATTTTTGTTTTAGCATCCTAAAGAAGCCTAGAGCAGAGAAATTCAATGAATAGTTTAATCAGATTAAAGAACAATCTGGCAGACAAAATAATGTTAAATGCTCTCTCAGAAGCGACAGTGAAGACAGAACCTCTTAATCATTGCACACAGCACCGGGGTTGTTTGTTTACCCATTTATTCATCACTGCCACCAGAGCACTCTTGTTCCTTGCTCACTAGATATGAGATTCCATAGTTCTGCTGCCAGTCCTTCCTCGATTAAAGAGAATTACTTTGCAATCTACAAAGGTTACCATGTTTAGTAGGCAGGCAGCCAACTAATTTTCAGTTTTAACTTTCACTCCCTTCTTTACATACACAGTTATGGCGAATAAAGTCATCCTAACAAGAGACATTTATTTCACTAGAGATGGGCCTGACCCCTGCAGCCTGGATCTGAATTCTCCCAAAATGCAGCAGGGACTCAGATCAAGTGTTCCATTTTAAGCCATCTCTCCTCACAACAGTGAAGCTACAAATTACGTATCATGAATCCATTACAATATAGAAACACAAAGGGGTGTGCACTGGTAAATTGCTGCGTGGCTTTGGACAATCAGTAGTCCAAGCCATAGTCCACATAAATAATTGCTTTTTTAAGATCCTCTGTTATTATCCTATAATAGAAATAAAGTCTCAGTTGAGGCAATCCAGATCGCAAAGGACCCCTTTAGGATGCAAGTATATCACTGACAATTCAGTAGAACCATTGAATGACCAGAGTGGGGGTGGAGGGGGAAGGGGGTAAGAGCTCCCAGGTCTGTCCATCTCTCACCTTAAGCATACAACTAATGACCAGGTTTAATCCTCATTGCGTTTTCCAGACAGACTTGGCTGCAGGGAATAAGTTGGTGGCCAGGGAGATGGGCAATGGCGAATTTATCAAAGGCCTCCCAGCCCTCCCACGGCAAGGTGATCACCAGATTCTTGTTCAATATTGAGACACCAAGCATAGCCACCTAGAGAATAGGGAGACATGGTCCCTCATCATTACCATACGGCCAACAAGAGAAAAGAGAAACTAGTCAGGAGGAGGAATTAATTATAAGGAGTCCTGCCTCAGAACTTTGCCAATGTCACAGCAGGGGCTTTTTATTGAGGGGAGGTGTACTGTTCATTGTTCCCTGGGATAATAGCAGCAGTGCAATCTTTGCAGACTGGTTGTTGTCTTGGAAGATTTGATTACATGATCTTGAACACAAAGAGAATCAGTAAATTCACAGAAAAACATCATTCTGGATCAAATGTTTGAAGGTTAAAGAAAAATTGAAAGTGCACAAAAAGGGGAAAAGGTGCAGCCCAGAAGAGTTCTTAAACCAAGCAATTATTTTGTATTAGTCACTTAAAACAATTATACTGTGCTTTGTGGCAAGCCTTCAAAGCACTCATGACATTTTACTGATTGATTCTCACTGCCCTGTAAAGTAAGTTAAGTATCATCCTCAGGTTACAGATAGAGAAAGAAATGCCTTGTTGAAGGTCCTAGAAGAAATCAGGTTTGGAATTCAAAGCCAAGAGGAACTTGTTTCAAATCTCCTGCTCAATTTTGTTTTGTGAAAATTTTTCCATAAGGTGTTTGGTCTTTTTTTGTGTGTATAAGTCAACAGTTAGTTTTAATTTAAACATTTCATAAACAGAAGGTGAATAAACTAACTACACAAATGGAATGTTCAGCTTCACTTCTCATTCAGTATAAACCACCAAAATGCAAAAATTAAACAGCCTACGTGATGAGAGATTTTTAAAAAGTTTTAATAATACAAGATCTTACTAACAGATAAAGAAATGTTTTTAAATATGTATACTTTTTTAGTGACACAATGTGTGATCACAATGATTCTAATCTTCTCTGGAAGCAGAGATTTGTTTTACATTCCCAAATTAATCCCTTTCGTGTAATTAGGTCCCTTCCAGTCCTACACATCTATAAATTTTATGTTCTAAGAAATGTCAGCTTCTTTTAAACAATACTGTTTCTATCTACAGCAGATGTCAGCCTCAGATGTTGAATAAAGCTGGCTATTACAAAAAACTCTTAAAATGTGAACAGGCATAGAATATGGTATTTTGCAGTTAACTACATGCATACACACAAGAATACTTTCTTGCAACTCACTGGTTTTGATTACAGAATCTACACCCAGAGTGGAGACAGTGAGGAGTTGTGGATGTAAATATATATAGAAGAAGAGACAGTGAGTTTTAACTGCCCTGTACAACAGGTGTCTTTCCAGTGAGCAAATGTTTATCTCAAAGAACGTAGCCATATCCCAACTGCCAGCTGAAATAATGGAGAACATCCAGTCCCAATTCCATTATGATATATTGGCATGGATGCAACATTGAAGGCCAACAAAATGAACCAGCTGAGGCAGGCATGTTCCCTGAAACAAGAGTGAGGAATGCACAATGGCTTTTTTTAAAAGCATCTGTGAACATTTGCCAAAAAGTCATGACAAGTGCATACATTCTCCATAAATACACACTTTATTGGGGTTGTGTGTGTTTTATTGGGTTTTTATCCTCTCGTGTCTAGAACAAGGTGTGTGTGTAGAGAAGTAATTTTATAGACTAATATTTATTTAGTCTTCCAATATTGGGAGACTATCTATTCTTCCCAATTGTCGGATCTGACAAAATGACAATCATTCCAAACCTGAGTGGGTGGGGCTTTAAGCCATAAAGGATTCCCTGACCTCCAAGCGTGTTGGTGACCAGTTCAGCCCCTGGCTTAAATCATCATAAAGTTAGAGCAGCCCTGAAGCTATTCTACCCCTAGGGTGATTTAACTGGCTGGAGTTCACTGCAGCATATAAAAACACTCTACCCACAGACCCTTCCCACCACCAATAAACCTCCTATGCCAATAGGCCACATAGAGTGATTATACAGACTCCTTCTCAGTCAGGGAATTCCCCATAGTCCCACGGTTCAAAGTGGCCTGAGCAGGGGGGGGCTGAGGATTTGGCCTGATGTTTAGAAACAGAGTCATAAGAGAGGGTTAAACTGTACAAAGCTGCAGTTTATTTAGAATATTCAGCTGCAAGGCAGAGACTAAGTGATGATTCATTTCTTTCAGGCTGCTGCATGCACTGTTCTGGGGATGTTGCTTTGACAGAAACAACTATAAAACTTGACAGTGAAGCACAGGGAGAAGGGGAAAGAAAACAAGACTGACTAAATTTCAAATAGCCCTTTGGATATTTTTACACATTTGCGGTGTTTGCTCAGGAGCTGATACACAACTGAATTTTAAAATGTGGTATTCAGAACACTGGAAGCATTACAGTAATTTGAGACAGCTGGCAAGAAGAGGAGGGAAAGATTGCAAAATTCACTCTGTGGAACCGGTCAACAGCTTACTAGCTGCAGGCATCACAGCATGGGTGACTTTGAGCTGTTTTTTTAAACAGGATGTGAATATTATTGACAACTGAGAAGCAAAACATTTTTTCCTGCTGCCTGCAGATAAACAAAACAAAGATTTTCCAACCAGCTGCAATTTGCAACCAGCAAGACTCTCCCCTCAGCAACAGGGTTACCTGCCTAGGCCGCTCAGAACATAAAATAGAACTGGAATATTCTTTCACAAAAAAATCTGCAACTTCATTTTGTCCATTTTCACACTGCAGAAATTTCCTGGGGACTGTAGGCTCACAGGAAATCACATTTTCAGTGTGTGTAAATAGTTGTTCCTCAAACATAAGACCATTTTTTAATAAACCTTTACCAAAAAAGGAAACATTTTGAATTAACAAAATATGAACACACTCAAATTTTGAAAATTTCTACTTTTGCAACTCTTATCCTACTGAGAGCCAACTTGATACTTACAGAGTCTAGATCAGGGGTTCTCAAACTGGGGGTCAGGACCCCACAAGGGTCACGAGGTTATTACTTGGAGGGGGGTCACGAGCTGTCAGCCTCCACCCTAAACCCTGCTTTTCCTCCAACATTAATAACAGTGTTCATGTGCTTTTAATTTTTTGGTGGGGGGGGGGAGGGGTTGCACTCAGAGGCTTGCTATATGAAAGGGGTCACCAATACAAAAGTTTGAGAACCACTAGTCTAGATTATGGTACTTCCCTCCTTATCCACATTCTTGCTGTTACCTGTTACAAAATAAGACCCTGTCTATACTTGAGATATTTGTACCAATGTAGCGTCCTGACTGCAGACTTCCAGGGTGGATGTATTGCACCTGTACGAAATGGGGATTGTACTCAAGTAGCTTCCCCTGATTTGAAACCAGCATGGGTGACTTGAAGCTGAGTTTTTAAATCAGGATGTGTACAGCTTTCCTTGGTTTGAAGCCAGGGTAAGCCACATGAATGCAATCCCCATTTTGTACTGATGTAGTATATCCACAATTGTGTTTCTGCAACAGCAAGAACATCCCCAGTACACATGGCCCATAGTTTAGTTATGTCTGCAAATGGCTGGAAGAAGCAACAATTCTGAGGCTTACAGAGATTCAGCATTCATGGTTAAAAAGACTGGGATAATTTGCAAACTGGCACAGTTTGCAAACTCAGGCTTATGTTAGTACCATAATGTTGCCAATTTTGGTTGGATGTATTCCTGGAGATTTCATCATGACATAATCTTTAATTAAAGATTTATCTAACTCCTGGAGACTCCAGGCCAATCCTGGAAGGTTGGTAACCCTAGGAATATTTTCTGGCTCAGTGCTATGTATGAACACCAATAATAGCATATAGAAAAATCAAGTGTTTTAGGTTGACTTCTGTGTTTATAGATCTACTCTCCACTGGGATTTTGCTAAGGGAAACTTTTTATTTCAAGAAAAGGAGTGCAAGCAATGCATTTGTATCAGAGAAGTAAGAACAAGATTTAATAATCATCATGGGGAAATGAAAGAATTGGCAAATTTTAGGTCTGACTGTCCGTAAAATAATCTAATACAATAAAATTAATAATAATAATAATGAAAGAGCTCTGTGCGGCTCAAAAGCTTGTCTCTCTCGCTCAAAGAAGTTGGTCAAATAAAAAATATTACCTCACCCACCTTGTCTCTGTAAAAATAATCATAATTTTAAAAGACACTAAGACTTTCATAAACTTTACTACAACAGTGTTTTGTGGATCACAAGCTTTACTTTATATAGCCTGCCAGAAAAATGCACCATCAAATAAATGCTTCATAGTTTGCAAAACCTCCTCTTTATAAAAGCAAACAGTTCCCAGGGGTAGGGGGGAAGGGAAGAGAGGTATGAGCATACAAGAGACAGAAGATTCAATAATACAAAATGAAGCAGCTTTTTCTATAAGCATTAGTCAGAAGGCTTAGTAATTACTCAAAACTGGATTCCTGTGAACAGCAACATCAGCAGATTAGTTCATTTTGTCTGAAAACCACTCAGTTGGAATGCTGACAATTAGAGACACTGCTTTCTGAGAGAACAACAGACATGATTCCCTGCTTTTACAAACAAACTATATCCAGTTGTCCTTTTAGGCATTACACTATGGTTCATTTGGTGCCAAATCATCTGGCTGATTTGTTAACCAAAAAGTCACACTGTTTATTTACAAATTCTAGCTATCTTAAATAATTATATGGCCCCATCACCATAGTATCTGAGTGCCCCAAATAATATATGTATCTGCCCAACCCTTCTGTGAAGTAGGAAGTACTGTCATACTCATTTTACAGATAGGGAAATTAAGGCACAGAAAGACTAAGAGATTTGCCCAAAGTAATACAAAGTTTGTGGCAGAGCAGAAACTTGAACTCTGTCCTCCTAAGCACTAGGCAAGTGCCATAACCACTGGATAATCCTGCCTCTCTAGAGCCAGGATCCAAATACTTTAAAAAAAAAAAAAAAAATACACAGGACAATGGCATCCCACTGATATACCACCACAGATGGAGAAATGGTAACTGAAAAAGTTAGTTAAAAAAAATTAATAATTACAGTCCAAGTCATTTAATTAGGAAAGCATTTCCCTGGGACAATACTCAGGGCTTGTCTGCACTCACAGCACTGCACCTCAGCAAGAGGCGGTAGCTAGGTCAAAAGGGGTTAGGTCAGTATAACTGTGTTACTCAGGAGAGTGTGGATTTTTCACACTCCTGAGTGACATAGTTATACCTGCCTAATTTCCTAACATACATCCGGCCTTAGGGAAATTTTCTTTGTGTTAAATTGAGTGAGCCTTCAATTTTGATTTGGTAAAAGTGACTGCTCAGGTTGATTTGTTGGGACAATTTTTCAATGCAAGTACTCTGTCAATTCCTACAAGAGGCACGCCTGTTTATTTTTCAATAATTATGCAGTTAGGGAAGTCAATTTCACTTTTGTTATAATCACTTTCACTTTCAGGTTCTCAGGGCTACAGTGTTTTAGCTTCCAAACAAAGCATGGAAATGTCTGTTTAATTAAAAAAAATCATCTTTAAATTATAACCTAATGCCATCATCTGTCACTGAACTCATGAGATGAAATCCTGGCTGCACTGTCTTTAACATGGGCTAAGCTAATAGAGTTTAAGCACAGCAAGCAGCCTAATCTTTAATTCCACTTCTTTAGTATTGTTGGAATTATGTGCTGCTCTAACAACACTAGATTTTCAAAACATAGACAAAGCAAGTTGTACTTTTAATGTGTGTTAGTCAGTCAGGGTAAACCCTGGGAAGGAAAAGGAAAAAGGAAAAGCTCCTTCCCAGGGCTTAACTCCACCAGCACACATTAGCAAATACACCTTCCTTCCAAGTGAAGACATGGCCACAGACCATACTGCTTTCCTGTACCTCATTATGGAGTGTCATCCATTTTAGTCCCAGTTTAACTGATATTCCACCCAAAGCCAGTGTCCACTCTGTTCATTGCTTTCAACTGACTTTATGAACACTGTATCAGGAAAATTCAGTTAAGGGAAACTTTGCATATGTTAAATAAATGAACCAAACATAATTTTTACACTTCCTCTATGAATTTGTGTCTGTCATGTGTCCCAGTCACACATTTTGTCCTTGAATAGGTTGAGAGTTTAGCGCCAACATTTTGCTAAGCTTCATCAGAGCAAACTTTTTTAAAAGAATTGGATGGACTCTTTAATAGTCAAAATTTAAAAAACATCCTAACAGTGGAACTTGTCAACTACATTTGTCTCCTTTTTCCAGATTATTAGTACAGAGTCGCATAGTTACAGGGCTGCCCAGAGGATTCAGGGGGCCTGGGGCAAAGCGAGGGAGGTGTGGTGCTTGTACTCACCCGGCAACGGTGCGGGTCTTCGGTGGCATTTTGGCAGTGGGGCGCCCTTCAGTCGCTCTGCGTCTTCAGCAGCACCGAAACGCCACCAAAGACCCGGACTCCTGCCGGGCCAGGGCTTGCAGGCAAATTGCCCCACTTGCCCCCTCCTCCCCTCTAGGCAGCCCTGCATAGTTACCTCGGGCCATGTTGTCCACAGAACTGTATATTTCAACAGACTTTTCTTTTAAAAATAGCATTTTTGACCCTTTTTGCACAGACAGTGGCTTGGGTTTTTAAAAAAGATTTCTTAAAGGGATACTAACAAAATACTGAAAAGAGTAATTTTTTTTTAAAATTTACTCATTTTACAGGTAATGTTTAAGGTTACTAGAAGTGAAAGTAATTATGAACTACAAATTGCTAGCCTTCAGTTTGTTTATGCATTCAGCACATTTACCAGCACTTTGTGCATAGAGCATTTCACTGTTTCCCTGATGAGATAGTCCATTTCAACGGTTTTTGTGGGGGGTTTCCCACACATGACAAAGAAAAGCCATTTTAAAATAACCACTTGAATGCACATAAATTGACAGGGGGACTCAGGAATAGGTTTGGTACCTAAACACTAAACTTTTTTGGGAGGGGCGGGGATTTAATTAACTAATTTTTACATGTTTAATGCCCTTTGAGAATAAGGCAATGGGGCACCACAGCCCTCAAAAGGGCAACCTACACGGATTTCCCCAACAGCTTTAAGAGTAGAAGAGAAAGAAAAGAGGGGAAACCTAGAATGCTACTACCTTAAGGCAGGGAAATCAGGAGCAGCCATCACATCATGTAACCGGACATGGCATTTCCTAGCTACTAGTTCACCTCAAACAGAAGAAAAATGAAATCCACAATACAGATACCTTCATAAATCTGGATCCATCAATGGCCTTTTGTGTTCATCATACGGTTCAAAGGCTCCCTTCTCTCTCTCTCCCTTGTCTCCCTTAAACTTCCTAACCTCATAGCCTCATTCTACTACAGTCATCAGTTCCCTGGTGAAAAGCTGGACTCCCTTCAAAGCCTGTCAGCAGCACTCAGATATCCATATAGTCACTTGGGGCTGTGGGTGATACCTTCACAACTGTCCTCACCCAGAAAGCAGCAGCCCCAAACCTGATCTCCCACACAGCACTGCTACCATTAGTGTTTATATTACAGCAGCTCCTAGATGCCCCAGTGAAGGCAGAGCTCACTATGCTAGGTACTGTATAAATACTTGCATGAGATGGCCCCTACACCAAAGAACTACTGACAGCCTAAATAGGCAATGTAAACAGTAGTAGACAAAGAACACAAAAGCAAAACATAAAAAGGTAAATAACTAGCAAGTTATATGCTTCCGTTTATTAGTTTCCCCAATACTATTCCTTTATCCCTATAAACAGGTGCCCCCGCTTCATCACTACGGATCCAAAAAGCTCTTCTTTCAACCTGCACATCACAGAGAAATAGCCTGCCTCCCAAGGCAAAGTAAGCAGGGTGGGAATGCTGACATTCCAGATGCTGTAGTCAGATCCTCACAGGAGGATCCTTGCATCGATAAATAGGTCAGGCTGCAGCATTCAAACCTAAACTACCAGGTCACCCTGCTCAATCTTTTAGTAGTTCTCAGTCCACCTTTAAAACAATACAAGTCTAATCTGAATACAGAAAATACAAAAGACAATATATGAGTTAAAGTTGCATTGTCAGCATGGGTGACTTGTATATTTTTCGTGTAAAAAAGGAAAAAAATATTTTAAGCCCAATATTGAGAAATACCTTCAAGACTTTACAATATTATTAACGCTCCCCCTGCAGTGCTGAAAGTGCAGTTATTTCTGAATTATCCTGGAGTTTGAGCCAGAAACTGGTAAGGATTATGAACAGAAATTGAACAAGTGACTGCAATTTCCACAATGTAGTTTTATTGTCCATGCTGGCTTTAGGTTGAAATAGTAAACATAAATGGTGAGAATTAAATATGATGGTAATAAACTTCAGTTTCAGTAATCTACTGGGTTGTTACCAATAATTACAACAACAAAAAAACCCCTTAAAATGCTAAACCTGCCAATATCCTTTTAAGAACCATGGTGAGGCCATTTTAACCTTAAGATTTCTTAGCATTTACTGATTCATAAAACTGGAATTACAGGATTTCTTGTTTAAATTCAGACTTTCCCCTTCTTCAGTATTCTCCTTACCACACCCCTCTCTCCAAAGATATTTATCAACAGACACATAACACAGTTGTGCTAAATCAACTGTTACTCATACAGTTTGCACTGATGATTCATCATCAACCTATCAGGGAGCAGGGCAACAACGCTGGAGGAAGTGGAAAAATTATAAAAACAGCGCTGATGGGCAGGTTCCTGACTTGAACAAGACAGATTTTCCTCCTCTGGCAGACTCGGAGCACAATCCCCTTCGCTTGATCCTGTTTGAGTTCCCCTCCAACAAAACGCAGCGCGCTCCCAGGAAGGCAGCCTTCCCCTTAGCAAAGCAAGGGACGCTGCCAAATGCCTTTGCTCCAGGTGCGCCGCCCCACGCCGGGTTCATGTTAAAAGCAGATGCTCTCCGCTCTCCAGCTGGCTGGGCGCGAGCCTCGATGAGTCACTTACAGCCCCATGTGTTTCACTGTCCTCTCCCCCGCCGGAGCCCCAGCAGCGCCCCGCACAAACCGGAGCGCGCAGAGCCGGCGCTGAACTCCCTCCCCAAGCTCTGGCCCAGCCTGGGGCTGCATTTGGAGCATGCGGCGGGAAACTTTCTGCCGCCCCCTGTGTCCGGGGGCTGATGTCCGCGGCGGGGGGTGCAGGGGGTCACAGCCCCCCCGTACGCTCCGCTCCCCCCAAAGTGCTGCTCCCGCGCGCCCTGCCCCGGCCCAGCAGCACGAGCAGCCGCGGTAGCCCGGAGGCGGCAGCGGACAGGGGCGGGAGGCGCCGCCCGAGCGCTGAAGTTGCCTATGCAAACTTTCCCGGCGCCGCGCCGCGCCTCACCTGGGGAGCCGGCAGGGAGCGACCGCTTCTCGCGGCGGCGGCGGCCAGGGGCTGCTGCCATGTCCCCCTGGCGCTCCGGAGCAGCTGCCCTGCCCGCGGCAGCATCCTCCGCCCGCCGCCCTAGGGCAGGCTCATGAGGCGCGGCGGCTGCATCCCGTAGCCCGACTCAACGGCTCCGCTGGCTCCTGCCGCTGAAGGGGCGGCGAGTTAAAGGCGAGGGCGCTGCCTCCGGATCCCGCGTTTTCGTTCGGCCGACAAAAAGCAAGTCTCCGAGCGGCCGGGAGGGTGGGGCAAAGGGAGCGGCGGCGGCGGGCGGCCCCGGGGACCGAGCCCCGGTGCAAAACTCTCCGCACAGGCAGCCTACAGGGGGGTCTCACAAGTCGTGTTTTGGTGGCCTCTGAGTGCGGCTACTAACTGGCTGGTGGCCGCACTGACAGTTTTTTCCTAAAATTCTTGATTAACTTTAGGAAAAATAAATAAAAATGTCCTTATCCACATCCAAATCCCTGTCAGATATGGAGCTGGGGGGGGGGGTTTGCAGAATCAATAATAAAAATAATGCTGTGAAAAGCAATATGTGCATTTTTGTTAATATAACGTTTTGCAGCAAGCCCCAGGACAAATTAAGCCCTGGAGTGGGGCTGGTTGGAGGGCAGGGGGGAATCAGCAGGGGCCAGGGGTGGTAGTGGAGACCAAGAGTGATGGGGGTGGGTGGTGAGCCCTGTGACCAGAGCCAGGGGTCAGCAGCTGTGTGGCTGGGGGGCAGTGCCAGCGGTCAGAGCCCTGGGGCAGGTACCATGCAGCCAGGGCCAGGAGCTGCACACCCAGGGGCTGTGGCTCAGTGCCCAGGGCCAGCACCCACTGGAGCCCAGGTCAGCACCTGGGGGTTGGAATCCGTGGCCAGGTGCTGGCACCACACAATGAGAGCCAGAGATTGGAGCCTGCTGCCATGTGGCCAGGAGTTGGAGCCTGAAGCCCCATGGGCCTGGCCACAGGCTGAGGTTGCATAGCCAGAGTAGGGGGTCAGTACCTGAAAAAATCATGGCTGGAGCCAGGGTGTTGGTGCCCAATACCCCATGGCTGGAGGCCTGGTCTGTGCAGCTCCTAAGTCCCACCAGCTGAGCCCACTGCCCAACAACCCTAGGGTGGAAGCTTGAGCCAGGCCCCATTGCCCCCTCCCCGCCCCATAAGTCGAGAACTCACCTTGCTCCTTCAGCATTGTGCCCCAACTGTCTCCAGACGCAGTGCAGGGTGGCGCATCCCTGAGGAAGGGAAAGAGAGGGGCTGATACTTCTCCTCCCCCCTCAGTCACCACCAAGGTCTATAGCCGCATTTAAGAAATGCTGAGAACTGGGGGAACAGGCTGTAGGAGCCCTTGGGGCAGAGGCTGTGCAGCCTGCCTGCAGAGGCCAGCCCTGCCCTGCCCTGCCCGCACCCAGCACTCACCGGCCAGGGTCTTCACTTTTCCCAGCATCCTCGTCGAGGCACAAGCTGTGCGTGCCTCAGGAGACCCCTCCTTGACTTTCAGAGCCCCTCTCCCCCCTGCTGTTGTCACCCTGCACAGTTCACCACGCTGTGAGGGAAAGAGAAGGGAGCACTGGCAAGGAGGAGGGGCTAAATGACATTGTTAGATTAACAGCAGGGCAATTTCTGCTGGGGATTGTTTGAGGATGTAGTTCAGGAAAAGGTTGATATATGGCAGGTGTGGGCTCCAGTTGGGTGGATCCGCCACAATACATTTTCAGTAAATGAAGAGATCACCACAAATGAAGAAGTGGCACTTGAAAAGAACAGCTATTCAGCTCATCCAAACTAAAAATGAAAACAAGTCCTTATCACCTGGCTAACTGTTTTCTTAGGGTGGATGCTGACCTGGAAGCACTTGTGTAGAAAAGCATCACCACCTCTTGCGGGCGCATCCCCCCCCCCTCCTTCTCTTGCAGCTATTGGTAGGATGTTAAAATCAACAGCCCACCAAATCTTTTAATTGGGCACTATGCAATGCCAGATTGCCACTGACTCGGCAACACAAAGATTCTATCCCAGAGATGGGAGCTGCTTTCTTTCCTTCCCACCCTTTCCCTGCTGTAGTGTGATTATTATGCCCAAGAGTACAATGATTATGACCTAGGGAGTCGCTGACTACCAACTAGCAGAGGGCACTCCCCACCATACAATCCCTCACATCAGGCCTGATGCACGCATAGCCCCACTGTTGTCATAATCTGCACTTAAGAGCTAAAAGGTGTGATGTAAGGTATCATATGCAAACTGGTAACATGCTGGTCATAAATATTGTCTAATATATGTACAGGCAGTGTATAAAGAATTATGGGTGTCTACTCGAAATACATTCTTAAAAGGTGTTTTGAAAACAATGCATAATTGCAACCAGTCCTAGACAAAGGAATGCTAGTGTGCTTGTTTTCCTGCATCTCCAATGTAAACTGAATTAGGTAGTATCTCAGAGGACAATGAAAAGTACATCTACATGGAAGGTAAACAAAGCCATCAAGATAAACAAGCAGGGTAAGAGGGAGAAAGACCACTTAACCATCACAAATGGGGATGGAGCCTGCACGCCCAGGAAGCCTTCCTGGCTCTTAAAACAGATACACTTTGGAAAACATAAGGTGAAATGGAAAGCCATTTTGGCATCTATCACTTAGGGGACAAAGGGGGAACAGAACCCTATGAGCTCATGCAGAGTGGATCATCTTGACTTGAAAACAAAGAGTAGCTGGAAATTACTATAGGTGAGAAACCTCCTTAGATAAAGATTGTAACCTGTCAAAGTTAAGTTTTAGGCATTAGCAAGCATGTTTTGTTTTATTGTACTTGTAGCCATATCTACACAATGACAGGGGGGTTGTACATCCAGCAATTTTAAAGAACAGTAAAATGTTTGTGGAATAGATTGTAACCTGCAGGAAAAATAACATGCCTAAGACTAAAACTGTGTGTTGTATTTTGCACAATATTTGTGAAAGGAAGGAAGAAAGCCACTGTGAAAATCTTGGCCAATTTCTGTTATTGAGAGACATCAGTAAAGTAGGCTTATCTTTGGCAGACACCACAGTCTGCAACTGGCACAAAGTATGTTTGATAACACCAAGTCACCCTTCTGTAGATTTTTTTCCTTTCTGTTCCTTAGGGGCAAACAGTTCAAGAGCTACATCTAACTTTGGGTTATTTCTCACAGCACGTCTTGAGGTTCTTAACCATTTGTCTCAACAAGGACAAGAACAACTTCTATAAATAGGCTTTTAGCAGTTTGCTGTGCTAGGATAGTTACCAGCTCCACCAGGAAAACACTCATGTTCAAACATTTTCTCCCTGCAAAGGTATACTCAAAGGCATTGGGGTGTCACTGTAGACAGCTCAGTGAAGACCCCTATTAGATATGCAGCTGTGGTCAACAAAGCAAACAAAATATTCATATGTTAGAATGCATAAGGAATAGACTGGCAAATAATACAGAGGTAACATCTTTATAGAAATCAGTGGCATGGCCTCATCTGAAATCCCATGTGAAATACTGGTACCTCATCTGAAAAAGGACATTGCAGAACTAGAGGAGGCTCAGAGAAGGTGATGAAAGTGATCAAACGTATTGAAAAACACATCTGAAGAGAAACTGAAAAATTTGGATCATCATCTTAGAAAGGAGATGAAAAGAGGGGACATGATAAAAGTATATCAAATAATGAACAGTCCAGATAGGGTAGATTGGGAACTCCTGCCCATCCTGCATTACACAAAAGAAGAAGGGGGCATTCAAAGAAATTGAAAACCAACAAAACCCAATTTTTTTGCACACAGCATACAGCTATACTGTGGAACTCATTACCACAGGAAATCATTAAAATCAAGAATTTAGCAGGGGTCAGTAAGGGATTGGGCATTTATTTGGATAACAAGTATATCCAGAATTGTTATAATTAACAACAAACATTGTGGAAGGGCTATAAAAGCTCATGCTTCAGGGTTTAAGTGACTACTATACCTTTCTCTGAAATATCTGGTACAGGCCACTATCAGAGACAGATTACTGGACTAGATGGACCGAGGGTTTAAATCCAGATTGGCAATTCATATGCTCCTGCAATACTATTGGATGATCTGGGTGTGGTCTGAGAATGGAACCTGAAGAATCTATCTTCAGTGCTGTTATTTTTCCTCAGTGCCTCGCACAATCATAGATGATTGAGCCAATCTATCGTAACAGTGTGTTGGAGATGCTACAGTTATGACAGTTCAGATTTTCATTCCGAATCTATTTAAGGGCACTTAAACTTTCCAAAAAAATTACCTTTATGAACATGCTTAACTTTATGCATTGAAAATAGGCCTGTCAAAATCATATGGCAAACGTACTAGTGGATACAATGCTTACATTTGTGAAGAGTCAGTAGTAACCATGACACCTGATAGTGATGGCAGGATCAGGCCTTAAATACTCACTATATAGACAAGGTATACAGGCAATAGAATGCATCAAAAATAGCTGTTTAATACACATTTTGTTCCACTATATTTGAAGACTTGGCTTTGCTTCTTTGACAATATTTATTTTAGTCCATGTTCTTTAGTGGAAGATTAAAGCTTGTAGGGCTCCAAAAGGAAGTGTGTTTTCAACTTGTCATGAAGATAGTCCTCACTGAGGTTCAGTGTTCTTTACATGGCTGCAGAAAATTAATTTAGAAATAAGTTATTAGAGCTACCAACATTTTTCAAAATTTGATTTTTCAATGAGGTTTTTAAACAAAACTTTGAGACAAAATGAAGACAGTTGAATTTTTATTATGCTTTTCCCACCATCTGTAGAGCAGAATGAAATTGTCATCTATCATGCTGTAAATTATTGCCCTATAAAAAGGGTTAATCATGTCCATGCCAGATCCTCTCCACACTGGCCATCTCTCTCTTCTGCTAAATATTACTGTGGTGCTGGTAAACCAGGTAACTTGTGGATGACCAGAACAACTTAACAAGAGGCGTTGCAATTGTAATCAAGACAATCCAGGTATGTATGGGTATCAAGGAAACGTTAAGTAAGCTAGCAATCCCCAACTCATTCACTTTGTATTGATAAGAATCAAAGAATAGTTACTAAGTGTATTTGTCTGTGATTACCTATATCCTGTTAGAAGTTTACCAGTGTAACCAAATTAGCTTTTAGATGCTAAATCCATTTCATGTCTTAATTGTGTTCAGTTAACCTTAAGATCAAAGAGGTGAGATACTGTAGGAAACTATTATCTATATTGTCTTCAGCTTATCTGTTATCATGTTTAATTGCCTTATGCAAATAAGTAACTAGATTTCCTGTGTATGGATAGGAAATTGAATGTTAACTTCAAAGTGGTGGGTTAGTGTGTGCTCAAAGAAGAATCATGCTGTACTCAAAACACTTGAGAGGCTGTTTCAGCTATAAAAGTGAAACATCAGGCCTGATCCTGCATCTCTAGTCTGTAAACTTTCAACAGGGAAAGTTTAAGCTGTGAGACTGAGATCTTCCAAGTAGTTATTTGGAAAAGCATGGAAAGACTCCAACAGACTTTACTTCTAAGCTGCATTTAGATTCTAACCTTTTGGGATGATTCAGAGACTTTTGTAAGTCAGCAGACTCATCCATCACTGCTACAAATCTGATAGAGGGACCTAGCAAGCATTTGTAATGTATATAATATTTTAACTATTCAGTAACTCTCTTATTAATAGATCTTTAGTTAATTTACTAAGGATTGGCTGACAGCGTGTGTTTGAGTAAGATCTGAGACACACAGTGACATGGGAGAAAGTGTCTGATTCTTTGGGATTAGTAGAACCTCACATATGGTGATTTGGGTTTTCGATAAATCTCTCACCACATTAGACCTTTTTGCCTAGATAGGAGCCAAGGGCTGGAACGCCTAAAGGGAACTGTATTTGGGTTCTTGTTCACCAGTGTGATACTACAGCAGTTCTTTTGATGTTTGGGTGATTCTGTCTTTTCGGTAAGGAGACATTCTACTGTTGTAAAGTTAAACCAGAGCGATTAGATGACTTCTCAGTTCTCACATATCAACTCAATGCCAAAGGAAGAAATGGAATCGAGACATTCAATCCCCTGCTGTAATTGCGTACACTTCCTGCTCTCTTGAATTCTTCTATCACATTTATTTGAATGGGAGAATGATTAGCTTAAATATGCAATTCAAGTTTTGTATGCAGTGGTGTCTGTAGGACAGTGGTCACCTAACATGATAAAACTAGGGCAGTACATTAATCTGCAAACTAAGAAACGTGAACTCAAGATAAAATGTGGAACAGATATTTTAAAAGGGTAAAATAAACATTGCTCAGTTTCTGAGCAGTCGGGAGACATTCTTCCCACTCCTACATCCATATGCTTAAATGTCCCTGAGTACTCAAATCTTCAGTGACATAACTAACAGACAGGCATCCAGAAGTCTTGGCCATTGGTATTAATTATCAAAGGGGAGAAAGGGGCAAAAAAGGACCTGAAGGTGAAAGAGAACCAAAGCCTTTCAAGATTTCTGAGTTTGAGAAGCACCTACAGCTTTGTTATCTGGATGTTCATGCTGTTTGTGGAGTTTACACATCACTAATCATATGTGAGAATTCACTAGCCACAGTGAATCTGAGCTGTTTTTTTTTAAATATATGTAGGATAGGGAAAATCATCAATACATTTAAACATATTTTTAATACTTTTTACAACAGTCCAAAAGGTTTATATAAATTTTCAGGTAATCCTAATATTCCTGACCACATTATCCAGATTCTTCTCCACCAACGAAACAGTGCAAGTACACTTAGAAAGGCAAAAAGAGATACTAGGCATCTATCTATTCTTCAAAATTATAGGGACTGCCAAAGATGCGTGCAAGTAGAGATTTAATAACCTAAAATTATGGTTGGACATTTTTGTTCTAAGCAGTTTGATCTTTATATGCTTTTATTACAAAAGCCATATGTATCAACTGAGATTTAACCTATTTGAGCTAAAACAGGTTGTGACATAACCTCTGTCTATTCAGGGATTCCACTGTTTGATGCTGAAATTGAGATATACATTGGTTACATTTTGCTTTAGTTATGAAAAACAGGTAAATAATATATGTAAGTAATCTGAGTTCCTCCTTTGAGGAATTAGTGGTTGATAGGGAAGTACTATGTGAAAGCAAACCAGCAAAACTGGTTGCTTCATATATTAAACAAAGCAGTACATTTTTCATTCAAGTAATTCTTGATATGTGCTTAGGATATATGATAAATTGTTCCTTCCTACTTCAAACTACCGCCTACATTATTTAACACCTGGAAACCAAATTTAATTAAAAAAAAATGTATTTATGGATCAAGTTGAATTCTGAAAATTGTGATCAAGCAAATTTTTGGTATAGTCATACAAGATATAAAGGGAGATACTCTGCCACTAGGATCCACTTAATCTCAGTCTCAGGGATATATGTAAATAATATTGAAATTAGCAATACTCTACCCCTTCACTTCCTGCTCCAGATTTTGCATAAATCAAACAATTAAGAAGTCTACTGTATCCCAAATTATCCCGTTTTATATGAAACTTAAATTTTCCCCTTTGTTTACAAAATAGGGGTTTCAAATTGCCAACTGACATATTGAAAGAGGATATAATTTAATCTACCACAGAGTTGAAGAATCCGGCAAATAGGTGAGGATCTTGTGTCCTAGATGTAGATGGAATACCTATTAAAGCTCCTGTCCTGCAACACGCACATACTTAACTTTATTAGCATGAATTATCCCACTGATTTCAAACAGAATTATTCAGGCTAGTGAAATTAAGCTCATACTTAAGTGTTTGCAGAATTGCTGCCTAACTGAATAAAGATGAATGGCACTTAGACAAAATATACTCTAACATTGACTTGAAAATGAAGGAACTAATTCCGATCTCATTTATGCTTCCGTAAATAAGAAGCAACTCTGTTTAAACTGATGTATTTACACTAGTTTGAGATAATCATCTGCTCCACAAAATCCAGTACTATATCATACTCTGAAAATTTGGAATAAGCTTCACAAAAATGATCCACATAAAAGTTTACATCTGAAAATCTGAAATTACAAAAAGAAAAATAGTGAAAAATTGTTGTAGAACTATTGGAAGAGCTAAAGGATACTAAACATTTGAATTATGCCTGTAACAAATTTTGTTTTTTTTTCAGCAGCTGCAAAATAAAAACCTGGATGCAGAAGAGAGGACCAGATGCAATTAAAGCGTTTGCTAGGATTAGTGAGCTCATTTCTAACATCTCAAAGAATCTGATGTTAAATTGGATTTAAAAATAACCCTTCAAAAATACATTCAGTATCTTACCTCAGAAGTCTACTAATCAGATCTTGACACAACTCCTCATAATACAATATTGTTATGAGCAAGATTAAGATACCACATACTGTGCTATAAAGAAAAGAGTTTGCAGTATTATCTGTTCCTCCAACTAGAAAACTGTAAAGGACGACAACCTTCAATTAATATTTTAAAATTCTGAACAAAATTTGACTGGAGCCCACAAATGTCTTTATCAGTTGGGTCTGAAGGACACAAATTATTCCTGGCAGTGCTTGAAATCTGCAGGAACATATGCTTGTTTTGGGACTGTGCACAGGTGAAAGCATATTGGGAAACTATATTTGCTTAAACGCCTCATTTTTAAAAGGTAAACCTGGCAATATTACCTTGTGTATTGAGCCCCTCCCACACAGCTCAAAGGGAGATTTAAAATGCTCAGGTTTATTCATTGCTAAGAAGATACTAGACATTGGAAATATATCAGTAGTTATATTGCTGTTCTAAAATGAACTTCTTATAAGAGACTTTTCTTGGATGTCTAATAAAAGCAATGATTTTTTTCTAAAATACTAAGTCAAAAATATAGAAAACATATCCTTCCTTCTCTTTCTCATGTATACTTAACCTTTGTTTTGCCTATTCCATATCACTCTTTTCCTTCTTAACTTCAGTTTCCTTTACTTCAGCCATATAATTACATTATGGTTGTGCTATCCTCCTGCAGGAGTAGAGTTCTTTCTCTGTTTTCTAAGCTGTTTGTGCATGGATTAGTTACATTTTGGAGGAAGGAGGCAATATTGAATGCAAATCTGTATTTTAAAAATCTTTCAGATTTCAGCTTCAAAATACACTTAAAACAATGTGTAAATGAAAGGAATACACAGAAAATATCACAAACAAGAGAACGTGTTGCCTCCATTTCTATATACTGTGGCCAGCAAACAGTAAGCATAGAACAAAAATATAGTTTTAATATTTACAGCAACATTAAAACATATTCTAATATGTCTCAATGCTTTGTGGAGCCACTGTATTATCAGAAGGTAAGTGCCTAAACTACAGGTACAATGCAGCTATTCTAAAAGCAGTACTGAAGGGCATTATAGAAGTAGAGAAAAGCAGGTGTGTGTGGTGAGATAAGCCTGGATGTACCCAAACCTGACGCATCATTAATGAAGTGCAACTTAGAGAAACACTTCAGGGAGAAACCGGAACTTGACAATTGAAAAGAAAGGAAGGGCAGATTTTTATAAAAAATCAGAAGTCTTTGTTTTTGCCACTTCCCTCAAAAAGAGGTATTCAACAGTCATTTTTATTCTAGAATAAGAAAATTTCAGTTAACTGAGCACATAATAGACAAAGGAATGGAGAAAATGGAACTATAATACAGACTTGCTTTATAATTTTGTTGAAACAGACATACCATATAATGAATTTACTACCACTGTTAACAATGATTCATTCCTGCAGACTATGCTCACATATTCCCTTAGTGGTAGGTACATGGTTCCTTTGCTATGAGGCAAAAAGTTCGATTTAGAAAAATGAACTTTCCTTCCTGTGCTACAATGGAGCTGCTGCAGCAACAGGCCTCTGCTTCAGAAAAAAAAAAAAAGTTATTGGCAATTAAACCTGAATTCTTTCCCATCTCCTTTTGCTGCAAATGAACATTTTTACTCCACCTCCAAATATGTTAGTGTTCAGTTGCCAAAAAAAGAGCAATTATTTATACTGGATGGAGCAACTGCAGATTAGCAGATCTTGTAGGTTTTTACTAAAAACTATTTCTTCCAACTCTGCCCCCTTTAATTACTGCTTTGCCAGTGGCCATGAAGACACTCCCTTACTAAATGAAGACATGGCTGTTATTCATTCCTCAGCTGAAAGACACTAGTTCCATCCAGCACAGCAACACAATGTATTTCAAACTGGTAGTAAGGAGTCACCCTCTTCATCACTTTTTTGTTTCTCTATCTCCTTCAGAGTCCCAAACAGCAGCTTCAATACACATTGTTCTGTAAGTCTCCTTGTCCTTCTATTCAAGTCTATGACTCCCTTTATCTGGAAAGGTGGATGTTTTTCTCCTTCATAAAAAGCATTTCTGAATAAAAAATCTTGAATAAAATATTAAAAGTTCTCTCAAAAGAAAAAATACTCAGTACACTCCACAGAAGTATTTGTATCTCTGTACTGCTCGCAGCTGAAAGACAGATCACTTTCATCCTACAATTTAAATTCCAACCCTGAATAATCTGTCTGAACTGTATTCTTGCCAGTCTTCCGAATGCAGCAGCCTCACAATTTTAACTAATCTCTTTTGCAGTACCTTAGTACCCCAAAGAATGTCTCCATCCAGACAGAGGTCCTATTTTAACTGGGTTTCAGCCACACCATGTAGGGTAACCTGATCTGTAACCCAAACATAGTGCTGCAGCCAAATGTTTTTTCTAAATCATTTATCTGGTGTAAATATTCTAAACTTTGCCACAACTGCTTCCTGCCACAAAGCAAAATATTATGCTTTTCTTTATATACACCTAGCTAGAAGGTTGCTTGCACATATTCAACACAGCCTGCCCAGAAAGTACGGTGCCATTGGTGTCTGACAAGAGGAAAAGTAAATGCTGACAGCTGACCCACATTGGGGAAAAAAAACAATTTTCATTACTTTCCAGAGTTTTGTACTTTTATTTAGTTTACTATTTGTAGATGGTACCAGACTAATGCACACTAGGAACTCACAACAGCCGGCATCAAAAACTGTCCTGCTAACGTAAATGACAACTAATCTGGAGAGATGATATACAAAATTGTGTGTGGAGTTCAGTAGCCAGGCCCATTTAACTCTCAGGTTCCTCTGCTAGGGCTATTAGTAATGGTATCTCTATTGTGAGACCCCTGCAATAGTAAAAATAATACAGACAGAAGTCCAGGAGCAGACTGGGGGCTATCCAGTTCATTGCATTGCCTCATGGGCAAGTGATGTGTGCATTCAGTGCAAGCAAGTCATGGCTTGCACAGAGTAAGGGTTCTTGAGATTAGAGTTGGTGAACTGGAGAACCTAAAGGAGACAGGGAGGTAAACAGATGAGACTTTCTGGGACACAGTGAAGTAGTCCCACTCCCAGTCTGACGGTTTCTATGCTGTTGAGGAGGATGAAAGTCTTGGGGGAAGGAGAACATCAAGCTGGAGTGAAGGAAAATAATCTCCTAGTTGGGATTCTCCTTCCAGATGACATCATGGTATCCTCTTGCACTGAGGATACCTCCCTGGGTATTAGGTACCCAGTTATTAGGAAGAGACAGGTAATAGTAATGGGGGATTCGATTATTAGAAATAGATATTTGAGTTTGTGAGGACCAGCAGAACTGATGATGAATTGCCTGCTGGGTGCAAAGCTGTGGACCTCGAGACATCTAGACAGACTTACGTGCAGCACTGGGGAGGAGCCGTGGTCATGGTACATGTAAGGACCAATGACACAGGAATAGGTAGGCTGCTGGGCAAGATATTGCTGTCCAGGACCTCCATTGGTAGCATACTCTGAAATGCTTCCAGTTCCAAGTGCAGGGCCAGTTACACAGGCAAAATTGCATGGTCTCAATGCATCAATGAGATGATGGTGTTAGGAAAAGAGATTTAGGCTTATTAGGAACTGGGAACCTTTTGGGAAAGGAGGAGCTCATACAGGAAGGATGGGCTCCATCTAGACGAAAACAGAACAAGATTGCTGGAATGTAAAATTAAAAAGCCTGTAGAGAAGTTTTTAAACTAAGGATTAAGGGATGTCAACAGGTGCAGAGGAGCACATAGTTTGGAGAGACATACCTTAGGGGAAGATTTATTAAAGGGGATACTCTATATCCTAGTAAAGGGGAGATGACAGAAGTTGATAAAATACAGAATAGAACAAAAACAGTCAAATGAAGCAGAGTCCCATACAAATTACATCACATGAAGGCAGACAACAAAATATTGACAAATTTTATAAGTGCTTGTATACAAACACAAGGTGTCTAAATATTAATATGGGTGAACTTGACTGGCTGGTATTAAATTAGGCTAGTCAAATAATATGCATCAAAAACTTGGAACAATGACAATCAATGGGATATGGTAATAACAAGGTACATAATATATAGGAACGACAGAGTAGGTTGCGCTGGTGGGGGAGTGGCATAATATGTGAAAGAAAGCACATAACCAAATACAATAACAATCCTAAATGAATCAAACTGTTCCACAAAATCCCTATGAATAGAAATTTCATGACTGAATGAGTATAATAGTACAAATATATGATCGATCACGTGACCAGGATGGTGACGATGACTGTGAAATGCTCAGGGAGACTAGAGAGGCTACAAAAAAGAAAGCCAAATAATAATGGGGGCATTCAACTATCCCCATATTGACTGGAAATAGTCACTTCAGGATGGGATGCAGAGATAAAGCTTCTAGACACCATTACTCTCTGCTTCCAGGAGCAGTTAGTCCTGGAATCCACAAGGGGAGAGGCAATTCTTGATTTAGTCCTAAATGGTGCACAGGATCTGGTCCAAGAGGTCATTATAGCTGAACCACTCGGTAATAGCACCCATAATATAATTAAAATTTAAGATCCTGGTAGCGGGGAAAATACCAAAGAAGCCTACCATAGTAACATTTAAATTAAAAAAAGGGGAACTACAGAAAATGAAGCTAAACAGGAACTGAAAGGAACAGTCACAAGAGTGAAATGCCTGCAGGCTGCATGGAAACGTTTTAAAAGCACCATAATAAAAGGCTGAAATTATCGGTATTATCCCCTCCCTCCCCCTACAAAAAAACCCCAGTAAGAGAACCAAAAAATGCCACTAAACAGAGTAAAACAGGTGGTTAGAGACAAAAAGGCACACTTCAAAAATTGGAAGTCAAATTCTACTGAGGAAAATAGAAAAAAGCATAAGCTCTGGCAAGCCAAGTATAAAAGTAGAATTAGGCAAGGCACACAAACTAACAGAATTTGTTTTTTAGAAGTATATTAGAAGCAGCAAGCCTTCCAAACAGTCAGTGGGGTCACTGGACGATCAAGATTCTAAAGGATCACTTAAGGAAGACAAGGCTGTTGCAGAGGAGCAAACTGAATTCTTTGCATTGGTCTACACTGCAGAGGATGCAAAGGAGATTTCCATACCTGAGCCATTCGTTTTAGGTGACAAATCTGAGGAACCTCAGATTGAGGTGTCAATAGATAATGTTTTGGAACAAATTGTTAAAAAGTAGTAAGTCACCAGGATCAGATGGTACTCACCGATGAGTTCTGAAAGAACTCAAAGATGAACTACTAACTGTGGTTTAATTTCTCTCTTAAATCAGTCTTTGTATCACATGACTGGAGGATAGCTTAATGTAACACCCATTTTTTAAAAAGGCTCCAGAGGCAATTCTGGCAATTACATACTGGTAAAACTAATTTCAGTACAGGGAAAATTAGTTGAAACTACAATAAACAACAGAATCAACACGCACATAGAGAACATTATATGTTGGGGACGAGTCAACACAGCTTTCGTAAAGGGAAATCATGCCTCACCAATCAATCAGAATTCTTTGAGAGAGTCAACAAGCATGTGGATGAAGGTGATTGAGTGGATGTGGTGTACTTGGACCTTAGAAAGCCTTCAACAAGGTCCCTCACCAAAGGCTCTTAAGTGAAGTTCCGAGTTGTGATAAGACAGAAGGCCCTCATTGAAAAGCAACTGGTTAAAAGACAGGAAACAAAGGATAGGAATAAATGGTCAGTTTTCACAGTGGAGAGAGGTAAATAGCTGGGTGCCCTCAGGACCTGTACTGGGACCAGGACTGTTCAACATATCCATAAATGATCTGGAAAAGGGGGTAAACAGTGAGGTGGCAAAATTTGCAGATGATACAAACTTACACAAGATAGTTAAGTCCAAAGCAGACCGTGAAGAGTCACAAAGGGATCTCACAAAACTGAGTGACTAGGCAACAAAACGGCAGATGAAATTCAATGTTGATAATTGCAAAGTAATGCACACTGGAAAACAATCTCAACTATACATACAATATATTACCTGTCAGCACTCAAGAAAGATCTTGGAGCCACTGTGGATAGTTCTCTGAAAACATCCAGTGTGCAGCAGCCATTAACAAAAAAGCTAACAATGTTAGGAACCATTAGGAAAGGGTTAGATATTAAAACAGAAAATATCATGCCACTATATAAATCTATTGTACACCCACATTTTGAATTCTGTGTGCAGTTCTCGACACCTTATTGATAGCTGACCTATCCATCCTCAAAGGAAACCTGCACAACACTTTCCAAAGATGAGCCTGGGAGCTAAAAATCATTACTCCGCTAGCCACTAAAAATTGTGAACCAAACGGAGACACTGGATTTATAGCTTATTACAACAATCTGTAACCCACTAACCCCCCTCTTTTTGTCCTTTGATTACAGAAATGTTAATGGGCTACTCTGTCTTGAATAGTCCCTTAATAATATGTGCTACTTATGCTACACAATCTATTCCACCTTCCAATTTGCTGTGATGCTGGGAGTACCTTTCCCAGATTTGAAGAGCTCTGTGTAGCTTGAAGGCTTTTCTCTCTCCCCATTAGAAGTTGGTTCAATAGAAGATATTACCTCACCCACCTTTGTCCATCTCAAAAAAAGATATTAGAATTGGAAAAAGCACAGAGAAGGGCAACAAAAATGATTAGGGATATGGAACAGCTTCTATCCAAGGACAGATTAAAAAGACTGGGACGGTTCAGCTTGGAAGAGAGACAGCTAAGGGGGGATATGATAAAGGTCTATAAATCATGAATGGTGTGGATAAAAGAAGTGTTATTTTTCCTTCAGATAGCACATGAAGCAGGGGTCACCCAATTAAATTAATAGACAAATTTAAAACATAAGGAAGTACTTCTTCACACAATGCAGTCAATCTACAGAACTCTTTGCCAGAAGGTGTTGTGAAGGCAAAAAGTATAACTGAATTAAAAAAAAATTAGGTAAGTTTATGGAAGATAAGCCCATCAAAGGCTATTAGCCAAGATGGTCAGGGATGCGACCCCATGCTCTGGGTGTCCCTAAACCTCTGACTACTAGAAGCTAGGACTGGATGACAGGGAATGGATCACTCAAATTGCCCACTTCTGTTCACTCCCTCTGAAGCAAGTAGCACAAAACATGGTCAGAAGACAGGATACTGGGCTAGATGGACCACTGGAGAAAACTACCAGAACAGCCACCTGACAGCTTCCATTACTATGCACCTTGGCTGAATTCAAATAACCGATTAAGAAGTCATCTTAATACTAGTGCCTTGAACCATCCGGTTTCTACTGTCTTTCAGAAATCTAAGAGTTCATGGAGTCAGCTACTTTCAATGGCTAGGAGGCTGGATGTCTTCTATTTTTGTTTCTATGGCACACTTTTTTTTTTAAACAAAGATCCTTGCTTCATATGCAGATTTAATGTGGCCAAAAACCTCTGTTAATTTTTAAAGTTACTCATCATAAAAGCACATCCCCCACCTTAGAATGCTACTGATGAGAGGGTCTTCATGCTTCTTCAGGGTGGTTGCACACACTTCTTGGTGGGAGCACATATCTTATCGGCTGCACCTAATTCCTTTATGGTAGTTGGAAGAGAAACATCTGATATTAACCTATCCTCATATAAAAGGAGCCAAAAACTACCAGCTTTTCTATACTGTAAATTGCTTTTACTAAATAAATCAAATAGTTCTCATGTATTTTTCATAATAACTTTTATATACAAAATACATAGAAGAATAAAGCTTTAAGTAGCAGTTTTACACACTCGGTCACCATAATCATTGTTTTGAATGTTCCTGGATATTCAATGTCAAGTTTACAAGTCTGTATATTCTGAAGAACTCTTAAGATTATGCTAATACCCCCTTCTGACATCTTTTCACCTGTCTTATTCTTCAGTAGCTCTTACCCTTAATTCAAAATGTGTAGTGTAAATAGAACAAAATATATGTAGTTAGTTGCATTGTGTTGTCTTGATTTAGGGACACTAGCCTGTATTTCTGCAGACATTTAGGTTTAGTCTACACTAGAAGTGCTACAGCAACGCAGTTGCACCTGTGGAGCTGGTGAAGACGCTCTATGTTGATGGGAGAGAGCTCTCCCGTCAGCATAATAAAACCACCTCCTCAAGAGGTGTAGCTATGTCGGTGGAAGAGTTACACAGCGCTGTCCATACCAGAGCTTAGGTTGCTGTACTGTATGTCAGTCACAGGGGTGGCTTGTTCACGCTCCTGAGTGACAAAAGTTATACCAACATAAGTGGTAGTGTGTACAAGCCCTTAGTAACTGACCATAAAGATGAACAACAAAGATTTACTTATGTGCTATCCTTGGTGTACTTGAGTATCTTTAATTAGGGAAAGATACACAAATTTAAATAAGGTATCTCCAAAACTGTGATATAGTGCAAACACTCAGGATAACACGCTTTCAGGATTTAATTAATCAGAAAACAGTTGCAATATCTAGCTATTACATGTTTCAATTGAATACTGTATAGTAGATACAGATTCAATTTGAGTCCATCTTTCCGGGGGGTAGAGTCATTAATATTCAACTTCTTGAATGCTTTTAAAAAATGTTTTTCTGGACTGTTTTAAAAGAAAATGTGCTAACATTACCACCATTTAATTATTTAGCACTTCCTAGTTCAATTACCTGAACACATACACATTTAATTAAAGCAAACAAGTGACAAAAGTTCAGACTGGGTCAAAATCAGCAATTGCAGCAGATGGCCAAAACAGTTCCTCCCCCTTCACCTGACCACCAATACCAGATTTTAACTTTGGAGCTTAATCTGTGTTCACAAACCCAGCCATTTAGTTACATTTATTAGCAGAAATCAGGTTATAAAGAAGCCAGTGGCAAGGTGATTACATTTTGAAATAAGCTTCTTTGACATTTACCAACTTTTCAAATAAAATATTACTTTCCCTTCCTCTAATGAAACATTTTTAGATCCCTTATTTTTCATCATGCAGAAACCCTGTCACAGGATCCCATTCAATGATCAATCATGCTTATTTTGAGTACCACAAAAGTGCGTTGCAGAAACCTGGGCCAGGATTGCTGCAGATTACAAAATATTAGGACGTTATACTTTTTCACAAGCCAAATATGTGAAAGGACCCCAAACTAACCCTTATTGATACATTTGCTCATTTCAAACTATGAAATATTCTCTTCTCCCCTTCTAGAAATCTGTGAAATAAAGTGGTAAACATATTCTCTTCAAAAGTGAATTTTAGATTCAGCATTAGAGTTCAGTTTCTAAATGATTATCAGTTGCATAAATATAAAAACACATGATCAAGCAAAATATTTTTAATTAGTAAGCTGATCATAAATAAATCCATGTAAAAGAATTAACAGGATTACAAAGCTGGGTTTCTCCTATGTGATTCAGATTTCTTAATATGTATTATCTATCAGTCAACCTCATTTTAACTGGGCAAAATGATCTATTATTGAATATGCAACATGGCTGCACACTGGGCAATTCATTGTGTAGTTACATTTTTACATTTTCTTTACAAATGTAACAGTTATGTACATTATATATTTTATTTCTATAATTCATGTACTGTATTGAAACTCTATAGTCCTCACAGAGAAAATGTTGAAGTCTTTTAGTAAATATGAATAATTCCTTTTCAAAAGTAATATAAACAAACACCATACAGCACTGCCCTTGGCACCTCTGCAAGAGTCTGACTCCAGACAGGTTATCATAATAAATGTAAGAAAAAGGGTTTTATCTAATTTTACATATCATTAAGAAATATCATCCCACATAGCTACATAAATTCAACAGCTTGCAATAAACAGAGCACCATACTGCTGCACTACTGGAAACGTGTATAAACCAGTTAAAAATGTACTAGTGAACAAGCATCATTACTCCTATCGTTTTCAGGCTGAAGCAAATCCATAAAATTCCTCCGGACGTGAGCATTTTTCCTTTAGCTGAAAAGCTTCTGATACGGTGCTTTGCACTGTATATTGTGAAGAGCAAATGCCTGTTGCTATGTGCTCCTCTCACAGCTAATGTTTGTATCCAAAGTTGGGAATTTTCTTCTTCTTTCTTCCACTTTCACTTACAAATCTGCTGTTGAATATGAAGTAAGAATTCATAATAAGAGAATGCTGCCTCTGTCCGGTCTTCAACTAAGTGCTGGAAAAAATCTGTTTTGGCAGGACTCTCATCTCTGAAACATAAGAAAATGTATTTAGTCAAAGCACTAAACAAAACTATTGTAAAGACAAGTATAAGCAGGAAGTCCATACACTGCATATTGCTCTTGGAGATCTAGGATTCAACAAAAAACTATTAAGTAGAGTTAAAAGGGAATTTTCCATTGAACGATTTTCTGATGAAAAATGCCCTTTTCCCAAAAAACAAGGTGTCCTGTTAGGAAATTTCAATTTTGCCAAAGGGACAGTTCCTGTCTGCCCTGCTGAAAGGCTGCCAAGGCGGAGCACCCTGACTCTCCACCTCCCTTCCACCTCAGGAGGGTTAGAGGCAGAGAATCAGAGCACACAGCCTTCCCACCACCCTGGGCAAGAGAAACTGAGCACCTCCACTCTCTTCCTCTAGAGAAAGAGAAGGGATGGGGGAGAGGACATTGAGTGGTTACCAGAGCTTGTGAGTAACTGAGGGTATGTCTACACAGCAACTAGATGCCCACAGCTGGTTTGTGCCAGCTGACTCAGGCTGTAGCCCATGTTCTAGGACCCTGGGAGGTGGGGAGGGTCCCAGAGTTCCAAAGCCTGGAAGTCTACACAGTAATGAAACAGCCCCACAGCCTGAGCCCCGGGAGCCTGAGTTGGCTGGCACGGATCAACTGCAGGTTTTTCTTTGCTGTGTAGACATACCCTGGATAGTCCAGCTCTCCGCCTCTTCAGCAGCCAGGCTGGAAGGCCCTTGTCAATTTCACTTTTTCCGGTTTGCTGACCAAAGTAGTTTTTTTCTTGAAAGTGTCATATTTTGACTTTATAAAGTCCTGGACAAAAATATTTCAAAAACATGAATTTTTTCCATAGTAAGGGATTTTCATTTTCTGGACAACTCTACTAATAAGGGTATCAGTTTTCCCCAGTAAAAAATCAGAAGTCTTTCCTGTTATAAAAACAGGAGCTCTAGAATCCAGGTTAAAAAATAGGGAGAGGGAAAAAAAAAAATTAAAAATCTTTAGCCTTAAAAAACAAAACAAAACAAAGACTCAATAAGAAACAGTTAGGAAAAAAGGATTTTTGTGGAAGCAGGTGCCATGATTCTGTTGGCAGCAATGGACTTTGATCGGGTTAACTTTTAATATAATTGTCAAGATTATAGTCACTGGTGACATATAATCCACAATTTTTTCCTTCTGCAGGTGGAACAGAGAAAGGAGAGTGAAAGAGGCAATAAGGCCCCAATCCAGAAAACACTTTCAAACACTTCAAGCATAACAGCAGCATCCTTGAAGCTACTGCAAGCTAAAAGCTAAGCAAACTTTTTTTTGCAGAATCAGGGTCTTAGACTGTAAGTTCACTGGGGCACAGGCTGTCTCCATCATTTGCGCAGCACCTCCTGCAATTATGCCCTAGTCCTTATTAAGGCCTCAGGATGCTACTGTAATCCAAACAGCAGTAGCTAGGCTAAGAATTAAAGAGGGAATTTCAGCCCTAACTTTGAATTTCTTGTCTTTTATTAATTTGGGTGACAAAGATAAGCTCTAGATAAATCAACAGAAATTACTGATAATCATTTCTTTAAATAGTTTTTGATGTATTCAATTTTTAAAGGTGTAAAAAATTTACCCAAGATACAGATATTTCATTCTCAGTTAACCAACAACATCTGAAAAGTAAGAAATCAAAGGAAATGCTGATACACCCTTTACTACAAGATAGTTGAGCCAACAATGCCACTCTAATTTGCCTGAACCTCTTGCCCGCATATAAAAAATAAGACCAATATTTGCTTCATAGACAACAGCCAGCAGCCAACATTTAGTGTAATTTCTCTTAAAAACCTGTCAGACATGGTGTATCTATCATTGTCAGAGATGAAAAATCTACTGAATGGATACAAATATAAGCATTTTATGAGGTCTTGGTTTTTCAAGTAGGCAATAGGTTGAAAAGAACAAGGACTTCAGTAAAGTAATTCAGTAGTATGTATAGTTCTCTGATGAATTAGAATACAGGTCACATTTTATATTAAGGTTCCATTTTATAAATAATTTATGAAGGATTAATAAATTATTAAATACTGTAAACATGTTATAGGCATTAGTAGCACATTAGTTATATACATGCTGGTAGGCATACAAAGGTGTTCAAGATGGTTATAAACCATGGTTATAAGCTACTTATTGACCTGTCTGACTACATCTATAACAACCGATTAACAAAATATTAAAACATCCATTAATAATTTATTAACTCTATAAACCATTTATAAATGGAGCCTTAATATAAAATGAGACTGGAAATTGATTCAGTTACTTTAAGTTATCATGGGGCACATATTGTTTAGTATTTTCATAATAGTAAAATATTTTCATGTCTGAACTTTGACTTGGCATTCTAAAATTAAATGAATTTAAATATTTTGTAAAGCAATCTCTGCAAGTAAGATGTCATTAGTACCACCGGGCCTGATCTTGTGAGGTGCTCGGCATCTCCTATTATGTGCTGAGTGCCTTTGCTTCCCACTAATTGCAATCAGAAGCTGAGAGCACTCAGTATGTCTCAGGATCAGGATTTGAAAGCTGCTATTATGGAATCTAATTCTGTTCCCCAGAGATGCATAAAAGATGAGATTACAGAAAGTTTAACTGTAAAAATACTTACCTTATTACTTGAAGAACTGGATTTAAAGGTCTACTGTCTCTGAGCCAGGTTATAAAAGATCGGGCTCTCTCTGAAGAAAGTGTATCTAACTCTGGAAGCTGTGTCTGGTTGAAAAATGTAATTAGAAAAATAAAAGTTTTATAATGTGAAGAAATATAACTTAACAAATTAAAATAAATAATGCTGAAATAAATCAATGGTAGGCTGGAAAAATTACTCTAAAAGTAAATCCCATGTAAAGCACCCCAATCGTGGATGACTGACAAATTAAACAGCCATTTTTTACACATTATGTTTCGAGTACTGAATGGGTGTATATATCCGTATATATAAGAAACCAATTAGTAAAATAGGTACATGAATAAGAGTTAAAAATGGTTTGGGAGAAGATGGATTTCAGTCATGACATGATCCATAAGGGAAACAGTCCAATCTCATCCTACAAAATCATTTACTATGAATTGCATTACATACGCATTTTCTCTTTGATTAGCCTAAGTGCAAAGATTTCAATCTTAAATAAAATTAATCACTATATTTGAAATACGAGACATTTTAGGAAACAGACCTGTAAAAATAACAGTATGTAGATAAATTTTCTCTTAACTGTATTCACTCCCCCCCCATGCATGATTGTAACTTCTTCCCCACACAAGTTCTTGAGCATTGTCCTCAGGATTACTTTTACAGCCCTAAAGAGACCCACATACATATAACTACCATAAACTAGCCTTGAACAGCAACCTCCAAAGTTCAACATAAAGATTGGACTCGTCTCTAATTGACTGCAGGATCACTGCTGAGCAGCGAAAGATGCTTCATTCTGCCTGAACTGATCATACTGCCTTTGAGGCTTGCTTGGTTTATGGGGCAATTAAGATGGGATAAAAATTCATTTATCGGATTACAGTTTTAAAACTAATTACTGTCCTCTGTAGTAAATGGATAGAATGAATTATATTATTAAAAGTTTCACTTACATTTCTGTAATGTCATTCCCTATCATAAATTCATCACCTCCTTTGCTTTTTCACTGAAAATAATAAAGCTATCCTTGCACCATCTACCTTCCTCTACTAAGAGACTACTACCCTTTCTTCATTCAAATCCATCCTTAAAACCCCCTTCTACTGTGTCACCTACAATTGCCAACTAATTAGGGCTGAGTAGAGAGATAGTTAGGACTAGATTACACATTAAAAACTTGGACCTAACATTATTGTTTTTGTGCTCGATTTCACTCTGACCACTCTGCTGCATGCTTCACTTCTCACACACCCCTCTCCCCCTGCTCCCTCAACATCTGTTTTGTGTCCTTCATATTGTAATCTTTAAGGCAGGACCAGTTTTCCTGTGTGTTTCTACAGCAGGCCTGCACAACATACGGCTCACTGTGCGGCCCACGATGGGGAATCAAAGGGCTCTGGGCTGCTCGCAGCAGCAGGGAGCCCAGAGCCCTTTAAATCCCAGCCACGGCCGGGATTCAAAAGGCTCTGAGCTGCCCGCAGCGGCGGGGAGCCCAGAGCCCTTTAAATCTCAGCCATAGCCGGGATTCAAAAGGCTCAGAGCTCTTTAAATCTTAGCCGCGGCCGGGATTCATAGGGCTCTGGGCTGCCTGCAGCGGCGGGGAGCCCAGAGCCCTTTAAATTTCAGCCATGCCCGAGAATCAAAGGGCAATGCGCTGCCTGCAGAGGCGGGGAGCCCAGAGCTCTTTAAATCCCAGCTGCAACGGGAATCAAAGGGCTCTGGGCTGCCTGCAGAGTTTCCCGGCCGCGGCTGAGATTTAAAGGGCTCAGGGCTCCCCAGCGGCTGCAGGCATCCCAGAGCCCTTTGAATCCCGGCCGCGGCTCCAGTGGATGAGCTGGGGCTGGGATTTAAAGGGCTTGGGCTCCCCTCAGCGGCAGGAGCTCTGGGCCCTTTAAATCCCTGCCCCAGCCACGCAAAGCTCCTGTTTCCCCCAGCCGCCGGAGCCCCGCGCCCTTTAATTTGCCCCTGACAGCTCCCAGCCACCTCTTCAGCTGAGAGCCCCTGACTGATTTAAAATCAAAGTATCACCTTCCTACCCCCAACCTTCCTTTTTGGCCCACAGCTGTTTTGGTGGGGGTGGCACTGGGGAAGGAGGGTTTGGTTCTGCAGGGCGGTGCGGTGCTGGGGAGGGATGTTTCCGTGGGCCGGGAGGTCCGGGGGGAGGGAGGGGAGAGGTGTTTCTGCGGGGCTGGGGGGTTTCGGCCCTCAGCTGTTTTCTTTGGAGTAATGTGGCCCTCGCTGCTTTACGAGTTGTGCAGACCTGTTCTACAGTAACTAACATATTTAGTTCTACCTCAATACAATTCTGTTCAGAACTTTTTGTATAGTACAGTATTTAAATAAGGTCCCTTGATCCTCAAAACAAACTGACCTTTGGAAACAAAATCTTAGTACTGTCTGAATCAAATACATTAGGGGGAGATTTTCAAAAGCATCTCAGGGAATGTCAAGTCCCAGTGACTTTAATGGTTGATGTCCTTGTTAAAACTGACCAAAGCTAGGAAAATTCAGTAAGTAAAGTTTAAATTCAACCCTTTATTTATTATTTGTTGTACTGTAGATCTTGTGGACTACACTGAGTTCACAGAGCATCAACTCTCCAAACACCACTACCTCAAGAGGGTAAATTATGAATGGAAGAATTCTAATATTAATTCTGGATTCCTTCATTTTTGACAGCTGAGTCAGAATCTCATGATTATTTTAATCTGCTTAGGTGAATCCCTTCGTATTTTTGTTTTTAGTGCCTTAATTAAACTAATTTTACAATTCAAACTATTTTATGGTGCCCCACATTCTCTAAACATAAGTTTAAAAGACTGGACAAAGCTGGCAAATGGGTACTGGCATTATGAATGTAATAAAATAAATCTAATTCAGTTTCATAATTCGATACAGCCAATATAAGGGAGAACACAGATAACTTGGCAATGTATGTATTACATTCCATAACTCATTAAAACACTTACCAGTTTCTGTGGTACAGATGCATAGTTAGGGTATCCAAGCACATCTTTTATGAAGCTATTATCACAGCTTTTCCCAATCCAAATGTAAAATATCTGTAAAGGACAAAAATCAATTTTAACGAAGAAAATGCCTTGCATATATTTTAGAGTATTGAGTTTTCATGTTTTATTTGTTTTGGAGTCTAGTTTTAGAAATTAAATGAAATGTTTTAGTGATTCTGACTTGTTTTGGGGTTAAAATGTTTAGAATGATATTTTTCTGGTTTTGCGAGGTTTCATGTAAAATCTGATAACTTCATACAGAATTTGATAATTCTTCCGAGGAACTAAAATTATCAGAGTACATTTCTAATTCAAACGAGCTGATATGCAGCAACAGCAGTAGTTTCAATAAATGTTCTCCTACTGACAAAGTTTCATATAGTTGCCTTATTAATCAATTGGCAGCATCTACAGTTACATCATTAAATAGCATCTAAGCAACTACAGTAAGTACAAACACTTTTTGAAAACTTTTTTGGAATTAAAGAAGTATCCTCAAATTATTCAGAGTAAGCGGGTCAATAGTTGTGACATTTGCAGGAAAATGCTGCTTCATGCTGAACACTTTAAACATACAGGGTTCAAATTTCTTCATTTCCAGATAACAAGACTAAAATATACTTTCTTATAGTACTTTAGTAGAAAACTATTTTCTTCAATTGTGTCTGTAGCCCTGCTTTCAATGACACAGGTATGAGCATACATGATTTGTTAGACTGGGACCCTTGTGCATTCAGTTCAAAACAACGAACATCATTAAGGAAACAATTGAAACAGAAAGCCTTAAGTTTCAGGAAGGACAATTTCAACTAACATTGATTGGTATACATGCATAGTAATATGAAAAATTAACCTTTCAAACATTAATATCCATGCTTGTTTAAGAAATTTATCACAAAACTAGATATTTCAGTCATTTGCAAATTCAATGCTGACATTCAAGTTTCTCATTTGAGACATTAATTAAGAATCCTGGAAAAACTAAGGTTGATTCACTACAGAGTATTGGTACTATGAGTCAGCTGCAATTAAAAGTCTGAAGTGAAACACATTTGTCTTATTCATATCAGATAAAAGCTACTGAAACAGGCAGCTTACTGATCCACAATCCATAAGAAAAGCTCCCTCTCTTGTCAGCTTCTCTGCAGACAATTTCTGAAGAGGAGGTTGAGGAACAACCCTGTCGTTAACATGTATTGCACCCTGTAATAATAAAGAGTTACAGAAAACCTATTATATAAAACAGGACATATAATCAGCAGCATCAAGCGTAACTAGTTTTTGAGAAAACAGAAAAAGAGACTTGTAAGTGTAGTCTTCTAGTTCTATCTTGCAGAGAGCCTCATTTAACAAAATGTCATTTATCCTTATCTTAGTTCCTTCTAATGTGAATTCCTAAAACTAATGCCAGGTGATGTTTCTTCAATATAGATCAAGAGATGATTACGTAAGTGGTAATATAATTTATATGTTACAAATATACATATTACGTTAAGTGGATTCTCATCATGCAACTTCTAAGCCTAAAAATAAGCCAAGAAACCTAACCTCTGATATCTAATGAAAATAAGTTACAAACAGCCATGGCAAAAGCACCACAGATTGTCTGCCACCATCCTCCTACTTTACAGAAACATTATTAGAGCACAACAATCTAAAATTCTACTCTACAGAAGTGTACAACATTGCCACCCCCAGATAGCAGAAATCCCCCTTTGGTCATAACCATGACTGGCATATAGGTTAAAGCAGCTAACAAGGCCCTCAGACAAATCTTGGGCCTTGGCTACACAGTTCTGAAAGGGCCTAATTGACCAAACTGTCCTGCATTTTCAATTTTTTTGTTTCAGTTTCTGCTTTAACCAACAGGGAGGTTGTTTAGAAGCTTATCTGCAGCTGAGGAGGAATACAATTGCCAGGCCTACAAAGGTTCAGTCACCGGTAGGGTGACCCTCTGCCACAATACTGAAGATCTATTTTAAGGACACATGGACCTTTCTGCATAGAAGAATTTGGAAATTTACATAAGTGATTACATGCCCTCATCTGGACTGAATTATGATAATTATATTCAAAAAATGTAGCACTGATTTAAAAAGTCCACAGAAATACAATACAACTCATTAGGTGGTCTTGTGGGATTTGTACATAAAAAGAAAATGAGAATTATAGGATGTAGCCTGGAAGAAGAAGAGCTAGCAGAGACTTCGCTGCACACAATTATGATGAGCATCAAGAAAGTTGATCCTTGAAACTCAAAGGAAATTTAAAATCAACTACAGGAAACACTGATTTAGGCAAAATGTAATCAACCTATGGTATTCATGGTTGTAGAGGTCATCAAGAAACAGTATAGTCACATTTTAAAAGTTATACATTAACACTATTAACACGGTAGCTATGCAAAGCAAGACAATAAAGGAAACTAAATCTGATTCTTCAGGGTCAAATCTGTTTTCACATGTGCATGTGTCAATGGACACAAGGACAAAATGTAATGCTTATAGCATAAGGTGATTCTCTGCAAAGATCAGGAAAGACTTTTTTCTCCAGCTTACACCCTGACTAGGTGCATTATATTTATCTTGATCCTTGAAAAATGGGCCTGTCCTGTTGTCGGTCCAAACTATCTTAAGTTTTTCTGTGCTCAAATGACTTTCTTAATGACCCATAAGTAGGAGCCGTGACCAGGGCCGGTACAAAGATGTTTTGCACCCTAGGCGAAACTTCCATCTTGCGGCCTTCCCCCACCCCCGCGCCCTGAGGCACTCCCCACCCTCCGCCCTGAGGCACCCCCCAGCCTCAGCTCACCCCTGCTCCGCACCCATCGCTGCCTCACTTCTCCCGCCTCCCAGGTTTGCAGTGCCAATGAGCTTAGGGGCAGGGGTGAGCTGGGGCTGGGAGTTCCCCTGCATGCTGCCCCCCCCACTTACTTGCTGCAGGCATCCCTCCCCGCGCTCCCCTGCCCCAGCTCCCTCCGCCTAAATGCCGACAGCAACCTGGGCGGCTGAAGATCCGGCCGCTGCGGTCGCTGCCGAAGAAAATGGCGCCCCCCCAAAGCGGTTGCCTAAATGGTTGCACCAGCCCTGGCTGTGACATGTCATAAATTATGAAAACATGACATCACTATAATGAACAAAGAAAAACTAGAATTAATTGGTTTGAAAGGGCCCTCTTTTTGGCTGTTTCTAATATAGCTTAACTGTGCAAGGTTTCCTTTAAATCATGTTGTTAGGACAATAAGAATAAAAAATAAACAAAGCAACTACTTGGTAAATATTTTGAACTGAGGAAATATCCTGGTAAACCCATGCTATGCAGAATGAAATATTTAAATTAACTTCCCAGTGAACAAAAATACCAGACTGTTTTAAAAATATAGTTCTGCAAGAGACGAGTGAGTTAAAATCCTTTGGCACTAGGAACTGGATTTCCCAATGAGATGTGCTGATGTGTTTCTATTAACACTAACAGCTTAACATACAAATATGCTGACTATAGGTGTTTCAGTGTCCGTAGCAAAAGAAACAAAAAACTTGGATTGGCTTGCTTAAAGAAACTGTAAGACAGTTAATTGGGTGAAGTGCCAGAAACACCTATTAATTCATACACCAGAGTAAAGTAAACTTAGCTTAGTTTAGCTTCCTTAAAATCATTAATCAAACTCTGAAATAGCACTGGTCAAAACAGCTTGCAAGAAATTTGTCAGCTAAACTAGTCAGATTCAATGACAATATAAAAATAGTTACTATGTAATGCTCTTTAAAATACTTAAAGAGTATTCCCAAACAAATAAAACTTTTAAACTAGAGTTAGGGATGTAAATTCATAAATGGCAAACTTTTATTGTGGCATTAGTTATAAAAATGCAGACTTTATGGTTCTGCAAACATGGTTAACTTTGATCCTGAGTAATGCCCATTCTTTTAATTAGAAGTCCCATTACTTCCAATCACCATACCTCATCTACATTTTCAGTCAACAAAAAACCTTAATGTTTTTGTACATGTAGTTTTAAAAGAATCCCACTCACCTCACACGCAAACCAACATCCCATTCATACAAAATGGAAAAGCAGCTAAGTATTTATCATTCCACTATGAGCCAAATAACTTCATCCACACGTATATACAAATTAGAACTCCTCAGCATATCTACGTTACTCATCCTTCCCACACGGCTAAAACAACATACCTCTAGTAACAGACCTAATGGATATTATCTACTCTTCTTTATATAAACTGATGATGACAAGGTACCACAATCACTGAGACAAACCTTTGGAGGTTTTTTTTAATCTATTGTATTTTACCATGGCAAGCACAGAAGTAGTAAATATTTAAAATTACACCCAAAACTTTTAAAGAAACTGTTGGCAACACTACAGTTAGGTTCAACAGATATTCTATTTTATTCAGAATTAAATCATTTATTCCATAAGAAATGGTTTCATACTGTACCTCATTGGTCAATCTGTCTATCCTGTACAAGTTGGGATGTATCATTTTCATCAGATGAACAAGAGGCTGACTCTTTATCTGGCACATGGCATATATACGATCATCCAAGCGAGTGCTAGTGCCAGTTCTAAATGCTTTCTGTAAGAAAGTATGTTGATTTAAGGCACCTTTTATGTTTTGTATTGCTTTTAAACAACTCAGAGGTAAAATGTTGGTTTGGCACTGGCCAAAAAAAAACCCATTATGAATCTCACAGATACACAGTTGGCAAAAACTTACTTAATTTTTCAAAAGCAAATATTGGCATTAAAATATTCCAAAGTATCCAACAAATCAAGTTTAACTTGAATGGCAAATCTGATGCATTTTGAAGAGTCAAAAAGAAGAATTAGACCTTTACTTGGATAACAAGATTATATCCAAATTTACAGTAGTAAGATTAACAAATAACCAAAAGTTTTGGTTGGGACATAAATCCTCATGTTTCTGGACACAAACTAGCCTCTACCAAATGAGGCTTAGAAAGACTTTCCTTGAGGACAGGTTAATCCATAAATTATCTTCTGCATGATTTCTTGCAACTTTCTTTGAAGGCCACTGGCCACTGTTAGAGACAGGACATTGGACTAAATGGAATGGTCTGATCCAGTAGGGCAATGCCCATGTTCAGTCAGAAGTCTCTGCAACAATAGTCAGACCCTGCTGGATTGTATCTTTTCTGCTCCAGCATGAATTTAAAGTATTCTAATTCTTTGGTCTGTCATGTTTCTCAAATATTTCCACTGTCCTTTCTGTACCCCACTGGGCTTCTAAATGAGAAAAACAAAATATTTTTCTGTTAATCTCCTCAACTGCTGTTATTTTTAAAGCAATGTCATGTATGTGTCTTTCATATGAACTGACAGTGGTAAAAGATCCAATTTTGTTACCCTTGTTTGTTAGTCTTCCAGGGTAGCCTTAATCACTGTCCTATGTTGGTTCTGGGCTTGTGGCTATCTGTGAGCCTCAAAGGAGATAAAAGCTTATGAGTCTCTGATTTGAAGAAATTCCACTTTACTATTTAATTTTAATTTTAGAGAGAGATCCTTTGTTTGGAAAATGTTGTACAGACTATGCAAGATTTAAATATGAACATCTCTCAACTTAAGCCAAGATCTGTTGTTGGGATCAGGGCCGAAGAAAGTGCTCTACTTCCACCCTTTAAATGTGATTTTGCTTTTGTTTTAAAATGAAAAACTTTCAAAAGTAAACATTTTAAAGTGTTTGTAAACCTAGTGCAATATTAAGCATTTCTTTGAAGTGAAATCCTACTTAACAAATACATAGTATTAACTTTCATCTTCAGTTTCTCTTTAATCACGTGCGAGACTGACATCTGATGTTACCGATTTCTCTTTAGAGGTCTCCGGTATTGGTCTCACATGTTTGAGAGTATTTAGTTTATTTGTTTGAAATTGAGAAAAAAGAAATAAATTGCTTCTAGACAGAATTTCAAGCAACACTGATTCAATCCCAAATTTTAGAAATGTTAATGGTTACAACATTGATTTTCTAGTTTTTGTTATGAAATGAAAATGTAAATAAAACTGATATGAAATACTGAATTTCAAAAAAGGGTGAACTAAAAATTTTAGTCAGGAACTGTTGACATATCATTAGCTACATCTTTTTCATGCAAATAAACTCTTCAACAATTTATGTACAAGGATACTTTCCCCCATAATAAAGTGGATAGCTCACAATAATTTAACAAAAGGGTCTATAACAGGAGGGAAAAGAAGCTAGACTATGAATCAATGTTTACAGCCTGTCTTAAAGCTGAAGACTTCCAGAAAAACACTGCTTTGTATTTGATGTCCAACATGAACAACACTGTATTGTAGAGTACCTGTTTGAGAAGAGCCAAAACATATAAAGGAAACAGTCTGAGGGAATTTGGTGCTATCAGTGTGGACTGCTGCAGGTTTGAGGCAGTTGAGATATATGCTGACAATGAATCTACCACAGCATTCACTAAGGCATCTCTTGCATCTGAAAGACTTGATGAAACTGAGCGATCCACAGCTGCAGAATCAAAAGTAGACAAATAAATAAAAGCCTTAATTGCTGAATCTTATTAAAAGCAGTCATGAGAAATATTAAAAAAAAAAAAAAGGTACGATTCTAAGAAGTGTATTGTAAGATTTAAAAAATAGATATGCTGGTGAATTTTTAACGGGAGCAAATAAATTGCAGCTTCCTGTAAGAAAAAACACCTTGTTAAGACAAAAGAAGCAGTCCAATGCAGCTACTCTCTTTGTTTGCTAGGTCCCTGTTCCTGGAGATCTACAATATTGAGGAAATAGAGAATAATTAAGAACAGAGCAATTATTCCTCAGTTATGTGCCAGCTTTGACATTGTGATAAGAAAAAGAATATTGATTCAGAAGCAGTCCATAGAAAAAAAGAAAACTCTGTGCTACATGACAACGGTAAAGAAGTGGCAAACAGCTGATGGTCATTGCTTCTGGGTGAAAGGAAAAAATGAAGATGTCTGTCAAAAACAAAGATATGATAACTGTTTTCTAATAAACCATACATTAAAATTCATGCCATCGTAGGTCTCATGCCACTTTAAAAAGTGACTAATGCCAACTTCAGCAGAACCTTCTCCCTTGATCCTCTGCAGTTTGGACCAAATGTCTTTGAATGAGAAATCTGAGAAATGTTTATCTTTTCTGTTTATTTTTAAAGGCTATCTGCACTTCAAATGCTGCTCAATATTCAATATTCCTATTTACTGCAAATTACAGGTCTCATTTTGTACTCAGAAATCTTTCATAATTCTAAAAATCAAATTATACAACCAGAAGGAGTTTTAGGATCCTTATGACTCAGAGCCCTTAGCCTCCTAAGGGCCTGTCTACACTTAAAGGGCAAAAGCAGCCCAGCTGTGCCAGAAAAGGCCAGAGGAGCAAACTGGAGAACAGGGAGTGGAGGAGCTGTGAGGGAGGTTTAGGGGGAATAAGAGGGAGAAGCAGATCGCACTGCCTGGAGTGTGGAGCTGAGTCTAGTTAGCCCACAGGACAGGGGGGTTTGTAGATCATAGCAAAACATGGGACTGCTGGGAGGTCTGCTTTTGTAGTAAGAGAAATGTTGATCTGTTTTGCTAAAGCAGCTACAGTTAAACTTTTCCTTTATTGCAATGTCAGGGCCGTAAATATGTTTTGGTTGTAGGAAGCCATCTACAAACTGAATGTGAATTTAGCATCTATAAAAGTGAAGTGCTATTAGCTTCTCCCAATACAATTTATTTAGTAGACCATTAATTAGTATGAAACACAGTACATACTAGAGCAGGGGTAGTCAATAGACCAGGGGTCAGCAACCTTTCAGAAGTGGTGTGCCAAGTCTTCATTTATTCACTCTAATTTAAGGTTTCAGGTGCCAGTAATACATTAACGTTTTTAGAAGGTCTCTCTCTCTAATTCTATAATATATAACTAAACTATTGTTGTATGTAAAGTAAATAAGGTTTTTAAAATGTTTAAGAAGCTTCATTTAAAATTAAATTAAAATGCAGATCTTATCAGTTTAGTGTGATCCTTGCCCTTGCTTTTCCTTGCAGAGTTTTCCAATGTCTAGCATGTATTTGGATATTTTAAGCTGCACACTGACTTCTGAGCGATCAGAACACTGGTGGACCTGGGCCCCCGGGCCCTGAAAATTCCTGGAGCTCGGGCACCATGCGCCCATACAACTCACCACCCCTGCCTTCCTCTGCTACAGCTTCTCATGTCACCTTGGGCCAGTCACTCAGCCTGTTTGGATATGTCTGCGCTGTTATGAACAGCCAGCAACTGGCTCCAGCTCGCGGGGCTGAAAAGAGTGATGTAGATGCTCAGGCTCTGAGATCCCAGAAAAAGGTCTCGCAGCAGCTACATTGCTAATTTTAGCTCTGAAAGCCTGAGTCAGCTGACCTAGGCTGAGACTTGGTGCGGCGAGTTTTTTATCACGGTGTGGATGTCTCCTTTGTGCCTTAGTTTTCCCTCTGTACAATGGGAACAACTGCCCTGCCCTGCATGACTGCTGGGAGGCTAAGTGTCTTAAAAATAATGAATTGCTCAGCTACTGCAATGATGGGGGCCAGACAAGCCAGAGAATCCAGGGCCGGACGGGACCACCTGCTTGTTTAGCCTCATCTCCTGCATGTCATAAGTCATCAGCAACTGAAATTAGACCAGGAGTTACAGCCAAAGCTACAGAAGGAAGTTCAGAGTGCCACTGAAAATCAGCTCGCGTGCCATAGGTTGCTGACCCCTGCAATAGATGGACTGTGGCCAAATCTGAACTACCAGACACTTTTGAACAGACCCCAAAATCTATTTACTTACTATTATTGTTATTTTTTAAATGATTTTCCCTGGAGTCTGGACCTTGACAAGAAATGTGGACCTCAACAAAAAACACACACACACAAAACTGACTACCTTTATACTACAGGGTCACAGTTGGTTTCCTCTGTAGGCCAACTATATACCCCACAGTGAGAGACAGCAGCATACGAAGCTGCTGCCTGCAACGTGCAGACAGCAGCATGGGATGCCTTCAGCAATTTGGTATAGTGAGGGGCAATGAGAACTGGAGGAAAGCAGAAGGGAGTTATGGGGCTTATGGATACGTCCCCAGCCCTTGCATTGAGAGCTCGCTTGTTCTTCACACTTCAGAAACTGAACCTGGGCTCCCTCCTCCACACCTCACTCCTTTCTGGATCCCTGATTCCCCCATCATCACTTCATCCTTCCAGCTGCTTCTGCCCCCCTCTTTGGATCCCCATTTTCCCTTCAGCATGCCGCATAAAAGCCCTCTCTCTAGGGCTCTCATTTCTGTTAGACTAAGTCTACAATAGCAACCCTTCACCCATATAGGAATACCAGTATGCTAAACACACCTAGGGTGGACGCAGCTATACCAGCTTTGTACCAGTATAATAAAGTCACTCCCCAAAAGGAACAAAAAAAGCTATACAGTAAAAGTGCAGTTTTGCTGGTATAGCTGTGTCCACACTAGGGGCTTCTGCTGCACACTTATTTGCACTCCTGACCAGAGCTATAGACTAGCGGAAGTCAGTAATATAGACATGGTCCTAGCCTAGACTCCAGGACACAGTCAATCTCCCCAGACCGCAAGTTATGCTGCTGCTGCTGACATGTATGGACAGCGGCACCAGAGATCTCTGGGCACAGAGATCATCATCTGTCTGCTACACCAGACAATCTGGGGGCCATGTTTTTTCTCTGAATCAATTCCCCAGTTTTCACCAATAAAGGTTCTACCCACTGATGCCTAGAACATGCCCTGACATTCTGCAAGTGACTAAATAGTTATGTTACATATAGACAAACAGAGAAATAGCAGGAGGCCAGAAAGCATTAGTTATCCAACATCACCCTGGCAAAGTGAAGACACCAATAATAAACCTGCATACAAAAATTATGTAACAATAATAAAACTATAATATGATAGCTATAATATATGTGTCATAGCGCCTGATTTTCAGAAATACTGAACACCCACAAGTTCAAATGAAGTAAATGGGAAGAGATTCTCACTTTCATTCCTCAGGAAAAATGTGTGCAGACTGCCAAAGCCACTGAACATTCTAATGACGCTTGCCCATGGTGGCATCAAAACAGCAGCAGCAGACACTCTGCTGGGAATGCCTGGGAGCTGCCAGTGCAGCTGTGGTAGAAGAAGGAGAGAGAGAACCAGGCTGGGCTTCCTACAGTGAAAACTACTCCTCTTTTCTTGGACCCAGCATATGGGCCCAGCTCCCCAGGGCACCATACAAAGCCAGAGCTCCTCCAGTTGCCATGGGGAGGAATGGCCAAGTCAGTCTCTCCCAACCTCCCAATCCTGCTCCTGGGGTACCATATCAGCAAGAGCCTCCCACTTCCACAGGTAAGGAAGAGAATACCAAACTGGGCTGCTCCTTACTGCCATCTGGACTCAGCACATGGACCCAGCAACCAACTCCCCACCCCACTGGGGTAACAGCCTTCTTCTGCTGTCAGCTCACATGGTTAATCTGTAAATCAAGCAGCAATGATAAAAGGTTCAAGGTACAAGCCCTGATGACAGCAATGTTACCGCTGTACAAAACATACATAACAAAATTGGTTTTTGCCTTTGTCCTTGAAAAACACTGGGAAGTTACATTAAAAGAACATTTTGGTCAAGGACTCAAAAATAAGGACATGTCAGATGTACAGCTAGCTATGCATCCGTAATTTGGTTCTCCGGTATGTATGCATTACGATCTCATAGTATTTCTTCCTCAAGCATCCCTGCCTCACTCAGTGCACAGTTTGGATGTACACTGGGCCAAATTAAGGTTGCGCGGGAATACATAAATCTGGCAATTCTTTACTGACGTTATTTTAATGTAGTTTTTTATGTAATATGCTATGGTGCGGCACACTTTATAGCTTCTGTAAGCTCCATTCCACCCACTAGCTCCGTTGCTATCCTTCCATCCCCTCCCTTCAGGGACTCCCTCAAAATCCACCCAATCTCCCCTCTGTTCTGTGAGCCCCCTCCTTATATACCAGAGTCCATATTCTCACCCAAAGACAGGGGCTCATGTACTTCCTACTGCCCCCATTCCAAGGTTCTCCATTCTCCTGCAATGGCTTTGGCTGTGTGCAAGCTCCAATTTCCTCTCACTTATCCACCATAAACAACCATCCCCCCCGCCACAGGTTCTATGTGCACCCCATTCCCTTCAGGCCTTAACCAACGTCTCCTATTCCCACCATTCCCCTGATGCTAAGGGCTCTGTGCCCTCCCTCACCCCATAACATGGTCCACCCCAATTCCCCTCCCTCATGCCAGGGGATGTGTGCACACCCCCATTCCATCCATGATTGTTCCTCCCCCCAACTTATTATTTGTTTGGGATATAAGTCATTTAGGGTGTTAACATGCTGAACTCTTTTGGGAAGATGGACAGAGATGAAATAAGATTATTATTATGCAGGAAGGTGTTAGGGCTCCTATCAACTAGTTGTTTGATCTCCAGACAATTGCAGAGGTATTTGAAGCTATAGCTGTGCCAAACAGATGGCAGGGGCTCCATGCATCCTCCTTTTCTCCCAAAATCAACATGGTTTTGGCTACTGATGCCTAGAACATTCCCTAAAATATTAGAATTGATCAGATGCAGCATTCACAAGTTATTGTGTTACAAATGAACAAACACAGATGTGCCATCAAGTTGAGCATAAGGGGTTTTTGCAAACTTGGCCAATGACATATTTGATCACCTACTGCCATACTCACCCATGTTTGCTAAGAGGCAGACAGCTGCTTGTACATCTGCTCCTGCATACACATCAGACAGTGAAGTGACTACGGGCAAGCAAAGTGTGTGCACTCGAATTCTCCGTTCACCTACACCAAAATGACGAATAAATTAATAATTCAATATGCACAGATAGGAAAGAGGCAATTGATACTGTTTACTGCATTCCTTCTCTCATCCCAGACTCTTTTGCTCTATCGCTGACATCAGTTCTGATGCCCACAATTGTTCCTTTCTTCCATCCCATCTATGAAATCTTTTACATGCTTCCACTATGCATGAAATCTCCTAATCCAACTTCATAAAACTACCACTCTCTTTACATTCAAATCCTCCCTAGAAAACTTACTTTCATAATGCAATGACCAAGTTGAGTTCATAACAATTTATGAACCAAAGTTATTTACCAGAAACTAGATCTTCCAGAGGTGCCTATGTATATTCCCACTCCTCGAATCCAAGATGCCTGCACCACAAGATTTTGGAACCTTCAGAAAACTTTGTTCTTTTGGTCTTCACAAGCAATTTACACTCACACCAGTCCTTTGGATCTCATCAGTGGTAATATACAGAGGCTCCTGAAGAAGAGATTTAGGACACACTCCAGAGGAAGGAGCAACTTATTTTCCCTATACCTGTCTTTTAAACCATACAGTCTTTGTGGCAGGAGCTATATTTGGGCCAGATTATGCCACCTGTACTCAAATTTAGTACCCAATTCCACAAGAAGCTCAACTGACTTCAGTGGGACTATTCACAGAGTAAAAATGTCAGTATTCAGCTCTTGGTGAACTATATAGTGGCAAGTACATTACTGGTGATAAATAATAATGTAATTGTAAATTAATTTTCACTTCCTGAGATTACATTTTATTTTACCTGAATTAGATTTAATATGGAAAAAAATTCTAACTTGCAACAAAGTTTACGGCCATAGATCCTGGAAAGACTTACATGTGTGCTTAATTGTACAGGGCTGAAGTAGTACCACTGACTTCAATAGGGAGTTGAAGTGCATTAAGTTAAGCATGTGAGTGAAACTTTGCAGGATTGGTTCCTATATGTTAAGACATTTCAGGCTTAGCATAAAAATATCAAAAGTATTAACTAGGCTGTCTTGGTAATAAGACAATGTACTGTCATGAGCAAGAAAGAAATCTGCACTCAATCTGATGGTTCAATTAAGAACATGACCAATTGGCCTCTGCATGAGTCATTAACCAGCAAGAGCATTTATTTCAGTGCAAGATGAACTGCCTTAAAAAAGAAAATAAATTGCAACTAGACAGGGAAGAGAAATCACGAACTAATGGGAGGGAAGATACCTAAGAGGTCATAGAATTAAGTACAGAAATAAATACTGCTGCTTCAAAAATATCAGCTGGATTTATTTTGAGGAGAAATAAGACAATAAATTGTTGATTGTTTTCCAGTTACCTTTGCTGGAAGTATACAAAAGAGCAGTCTGAAAACACACCAGAGATGTATCTGTTAGACTCTCCTCGATGGACATCTGTACTGCAAATCCAGCATCAGGATTGATATTGGCAAGTGACAGCAAGTCAGTAGATCGCACAAAAAAATTTCCATGGAAAGTATGTATTGAAAGACCTAGAAGCAGATGAGATAATTTAAAATACGGATAGCAGCAACATAAAAAACCGAACTTCCATAATTAGATCTTTTTAAAAACCAAGTCTCCAATTTTATTTAAAAAAGGGTAATGAAAGTTAATTTTTCTAAATACTAATGTAAATTTATCAATGACTGCATAACTACAATATATAATGGTAAGAAAATTAAGGATAATCTCATAAAATTCAAGTTTACATCCATTTTTGAATACTGTTTATAAACAAACTACTGCCCTGACTGCCAACATTTAAACTTGAAGTGATGGACAAGAAAAATTAGACTCTAATCCTGCAAACCCTTATGCAAATGATCAGAGGGGTAGCCATGTTAGTCTGGATCTGCAAAAGCAGCAAAGAGTCCTGTGGCACCTTACAAACTAACAGTTATACTGGAGCACGAGCTTTCGTGGGTGAATACCCACTTCATTAGATGCAAATGATTAACTTCAAGCAGTCTCATGGAACTATTCTCATGCTTGAAGTTAATCACATACGTGGAAGCTGGAGCAAGACCTAAGTCTGTATATTTATTTTTGTATTAACATTTGCTCTAACTTTCTACTAAATGCCTTGTCCAAAATATAACTTGTTGCAGTATCCCCACATTGCTTTTGTTTTTTCTTTTCTAAAAGCTCTTTGACGCTCCCTCCCTTCTCCTGTCCCATCTCCCCCTAGCCATGCCAAAGCTTCTGGAAAAGTTGAGGGTGGATGAGTGAGCCTCTCCCTAGAATTGGTTTGTGATGGAGCTCCACTACTAGTGAGATAGCTCAGAACTGTCAGAAGAACCCTTCTATGCTTCTTAGCCTAAGAGGTGACACTGTATGGAAAGGTACAGAGGATGGTCAAAACCAAAACAGATGCTCCCAGACATTCAAAAAAATTCATAGTAGATCAGTGTCCACAAGAATCAAGTCTAGAAGTCGCAAGTAAAGCCAATTTGGTCACAGAAAATTACAATCAGAGTTATAAGTGCAATTAACACTTCAAGCAAAGACAAATACCACCAGTGAAATAAACAACAGGAGATTATTTTTGGCCATAAAGGCTGATGAATTCTTTGACTATGCAAAGATGTTGAACTTACAAGTTTGTACAGCTAAAGAAGAAATCATAAGACCCAGTTCTTATAAAACCATGCACCATGTCTCTCATAATTTAATTTTCAAAGGGGATGGTCTAGGTGTATTAGAGACTAGCACTTAATGAATTAAATGTGTCTGCACATACTAAGTACCAGAACTGACTATCAGAATATTTTTTTACACTGGGTAAGCAAAAATATTGTATAAGTTTTGCTGTTCTCCTGCATTTACAGTTAATTAGTAGTGAAATCTGACTGAAGCAGAGCAAGAAGAAAGGAATGTATATCGCAGCAACAAACTACTTACTATGCATTTAGAAACCAGTCACTTACGAGAATCATTCAAAATCAGGACATACATCATCAAGTTCAGTAAAATAAATTATATAAAATCGAAGCGTTCCTAATTTTAACACTCTAGAATTTAACATTAGTTACAAATGTTCACTGAGCATTTCTACAGAATACACAGTCGTTTTGAACCTTCATTCTAACTACTTCTCTACAGATATAAACCATGTTATAGTAGATCATTTTGAATTATAGGACATTGTATATAATGTACTCAACTGATGCATAAATAGATCAATTAGAGCAGTGGAGAGTCTTATTTACATAACAAGTGAGCCCCTGCAGAACATCATTGATGTTTTTCTAACTTAAAAAACTATGGAAGAGTTAAGTCATTGCTTTCATTTAACAACAAACAAATGGCTATGCCTTGGGACGGCATTATTGATTCCAGACAAATTAAGGAGCCTAACCTTATAGTCTCTAAAGTTTACTGTTTTAAACCTATATATTCAGAATATTAGACACTTCGCATAGTAATGGGTAGGCAAAGTGGGATTTAATTTCTTGACTCATGTAGATGATTCTGATGCCCAAATTAAATTTTTGATGGCACTTACTAACAAGTTAATTTATCAAAGGCTGTACCTGTCTTAGTTAGAGAACAGAAATGTTATATTTAATTGCACATCCCGTGCACCACCACATTTTTGATTAAGCAGGATGAACTGTACTTTTCATATCAATTATCAGCATATGTGCTGGAGAATTCAAATGTATACAATACCTAGAAAGAGATTAAAATGTCTATCTTGAAATTAATGTACCTTTCATTTTTTAAGTTCTGAACAAGTGTGATATTAGGAATCAATGGCCAATTTTTGCAAGCAAAATTTCTCCTTTCAGAGCATCTTAAGGACACGTTAAGCAAAATTCCCCCCAACGTGAAAGGCTCATGCAAGGTTATCAATACTATTTAAGATTTGTAATAGGTAACAAGGGTGGTGACGGGATCAGCTGCATCAGAGGAAGGGGACAGGGCTGTTCATTCCTGAATGCAATGCAAGGTAGATTTTATTTTGGTTCAAATAACCCAGAACAGAAGGCAGTGATGGGACAGGAGAAACCATCAGATCTATAATTCATCATGTTATCTTAAGGAAAATTCTTCCATAGTACTGATAATGGACAGCCAAACCTTCAGCAACTCTTTAGTGATAATATAAACACTGACCGGAAGAAAGCTGTACTTTTTTCCTCAGATACAACTTCTCTTGCCTGAGAAACCTGAGGCCTAAGATTTTGGTTCTTCCAGTAGAATTACCTAATATGTGTAACAGTTATCATTTGAGTACACTGTGCAGAAACTTATAGTAGCTACTGTAAGTTTCTTCCTAGCAAATTGCAATGTGGACACAGTGGATCATGTCTGAGGTATTGCATTCAAACAGGATTTTCCTTCTGATTTTTTTTTCAGGCTATGAAAAAGGTCTTAAATGTGAGCCACCATGCTATCTGATATAAAACAAGAAAATGCAAAGATGCAAAAAACACTATATATTTTGTCCTAAGGTTTTTAAAGAAAGCCAAAGTACAAATGTTTAATGATGTATGTACTGTATTTAAAAATAGCAAAAAGCTGGCAGCTCACACACTAGTGTTCTCAAATGAGCCTTTTTAAAAGTGAAACACATTTTGCTTCACTTTACCTCAATTATCTACTGCAGGCAATCCCTAGCTTAATATATAATCTGAAACTTCTTGTACAAACAATTCCAAGATGTAAGCCATACCTTTTGTACATCTTATTCTCATGACTGCCTCAAATCCAATCTTCCTTGTAAGATATCTTTTAAGGTCTTTTTGCAATTTTTCTGCTTGAGCAGGATTGTGGCTATGATGGAAAGATGGATAATAATAGATGCATCCAGCAGAATACTTGGACATACAAGCTTTTGAGAAGAAAGACAAATGGTTAATATTTATATATGAATAGGTGTAATACAATTGATTTATAAATTGAGTTTTGTTTTTTAAAGAAATATAATCCTTTTGCCATTTTAACACAGATTAGCACATGAAGGAAAAAATATTAAACTGGAATTTAAGCCTTAAGTAGCTAGTCCATAAGGTTTTTGAAGAGCAAGGGTGCTATAATGGAGACGAGGCTTACAACCACTAGCCACCTGGCTAGGTCAGGCAGTACAGAATGGAGTAAGGCCTGTTCCAACTAGCTGGAATCCCTATTCTATTTTTCTGATTTGATCCATCCCTGTTACTGCCAGTTCCCAACTTCTTACTCAGGCCAAGAACCAGAAAGGGGACAGTGAGTCATCCTAGCCACTATTTATTACCTATATATACACATACGCACACTAGTAAATAAGCATTTTAATGTTGCATGCCACATTGTGAACTGTACAGTATTCATGTAGACATAACTAATTTCTGGTATGCAAAAACATGTTTTGGTTTAACACTTAGGAAACTAGATGAGAATACTTTTCTTCCATGTTCTACACTGACTATTAATAAACTTGTCTTCAGTTACTCTCTCTCTCTCATTCCTCTAGTTCTTTACTGTTCTGAACATAACAAGACTATTATCTATCTCTTACAATGACAGAGCACCAGAATATAAGCTGACTCTCACACCACTTTCCTGTTGGTTTCCATGTCAGCTCCTCCACAGCAGAAGAGTCATATTTAGGGAAGTGCTAAAATACCCATGTACACAATTTAAGGGCTTACCTTAAGGAGTTTTGATTTTAATGTGAGTTTAAAGCACAAACTGTAGAAGCAGGTAAAAAGCATTTCTTACCTAGAGAAGCCAGGTCAGCATACTGAGAACTTAAGAGGAACAAATCCACAGCCGTTTGCTGTCCTGAACAGTCCAGTGCCAACTTTTTGTAAAAATCTGTTGCTGGGCCAAGATGCTGTACAACCTTTAGTAAAGGAAATTATACAGCAAAGAGTACAAGTTGGGAGCATACTACCATGGGCACAATAAATGTCTTATTACATAGAAACATAGTATAAAAGATAAATGTACATATTTAGCATTTTCTTATAATAATCATTTGTAGTTGCTTACTAACTTTTGTAGAAAAATATTTTTTTTCCTACTCTACACCTCCTGTTAGTTTACATCCATAATCTTCCTTTCAGGAAAACATATGTTCAAATACATATAAATGTTCTAACAATGTGCGGTTTAAACTACAGCACACTCGTAGGATTTCTAAAATAAAGTGACAAAATATTAAGATAAGACCTGATGTTTCAGAACCCTTGCTGGTTTGGCAGAAATGTTCATTGTGGTTCCTAAGCTCCTGTCTGATGGAAACAGTTAAAATAAAAAGCACTAGTGGTATTATTCTTCCAGCACTGTCTGACTATCAGTTTGACTCTGGATTAAGGAAGATGGAACAATCTGCTCGCTTGCCTTGAAGACAGAGGAATAGAGCATAAAATGTTTGTAATTAAATTCTTATTAGACTAATATAGATGTGCTGAAGAGATATTTAAAAAATAGCAAGTTGCAGCAGTAAAACACAAAAGGTAGCTTGTAAAACTAGATTAGAAAAACACTGCAAGTTTTTAGTTTCAGTAATAATGAATGATCCATTGAAAAAATTAATAGTACCTTTGTGCTTGATCTTTGATTGGGATCTTCTCTGGAATGCAACAGCCCTGCACCCAAGGATGGTAACTGTGACTGAAATACAGATATGCGGCCACCTGTTGGAGACATCAATTTAAAGGCAGCCTGAAGCGCAGGACCCAATGCGCTGTGTGTTTCTCTTGTATTGATGAACATATTTGGTAGTGCACTCAATAAATCTTTTATCAGCTGCAAAACAGATTGAAAGGTATTATTGACAAAATAGTGATGTAATTTCTCAGAAGCTACACTGGCATGGCATGAGCACATGATGCTGAATATTTCAACTTATCTTAAACACATATTGTATGGAAAATGTAGTTTTTTAAATGGAATAATAAAATAGCAAAAACAGGATTTCAGCTGTACACTGCAATACTATCATGAATTCCAGCAAAATTAAAATGTTAAATTTAAGCATTATTTAGAGGATATAGACTTGAAATCAATGGAATTTAAACTGCAGACTGCATAAAAATATTTTTAAAATGTTTATTTTATCCATAAAATATAATAGTACTTTTTTGACCAATCATACCTCTTTGCTTTCATGAAGATTTACAAGTAAGCTGTCAGGTGTAGGTAAGAAAACATCTATGGAGGGAAAAATACAAATTTCATTAAAGAATAAAAGCACATTAAACACCACAAAATATTAATTCTGTGGTACTGTAAAAAAAGGATTGAATAAATCCTGTTTTCTTTCTGGTTGTATATACAAAATGTATTTTATGTACAGACAAAGACTGCTTTGTATCAGTGCCAGTATCATTAACATCAGAGTTTCATTTTTCAGATCCAAGTATTTTGCAATTTATTTCTGAAGTAAATTTATTTTAACTGATCACTTTATAATATGCTGCTATGCATATTCGTCACACTTAAGCAGATTTTAATCTGTCCTTAAAAATGTGAAATAAAAACTCTTGAATATTTTTGATTCCTTTTCTTCTTGCTACTTACCATCAATATCTGAAACAATCAGCATTTGAGGCTGTGATAAACCTTCCTGCAAGTTGTAGAAATGAACAGTGCTGTCAAATGTAATGAATCCTATTCTTGTTCTCGAATCTCCAGGCAGCCTTAAGATTAAAAAAACCCACAAATTAAATACAAAAGCCAAAAATCCAGTTCTCAGATACACATCTGCAGCTTCCACTTATGTTAAAGCAAACTATGCTTGTGTATTTGAGACAAAACTGGGCCCTAATTACTTAGGCCAGATCTACAGTAGAAAGTATAGTGGCACAGATGTATCAGTTAGATGTATGAAAAGCTCATATCTCTAACTGACGTGGTATGCCAGGTACAGCCCAAGTGCAGATGCAATTATGATGGCCAGTACAGCTTATTCCATTTGGGGAAGTGGATTAAGCTAGACTGGCAACAGAATTCTTTTCTGGTAGAAGCTGCATCTCCATTAGGGGAATTTGCCAGTATAGCTAGACACATGGTCTTAGTGTCATAGTTCATTTTTCTAAATGTAGTTAAAAATACTTTTAGCATGGATAACCTAAGACAGACTGAATTACTTATTTTAAGCAGTTATGAGAGGAGGTTACTTACCTATCACTGGAGGTTCTTCAAGATGTTTGGTCCTTATCTGTTTTCCACTGAGGGTTTACGCATGTGCACCATGAGTCCTGAGATGGAGAATATGAAAGTAATAGTGGTCCTGGTCCACTGGTCCACACATGTGCCCTTGCCCCGTGGTTTCATCAGGGCACATGTGCACATGTGCCCTTGCCCCGTGGTTTCATCAGGGTGGACTGACTGTGTATCCAGTTCCTTCTCCACGGCAAATCGCACAGATCCACAGCAGAGGGGAAGCAGGGTGGGAAGTGGAATACAGATAGGGACCACATATCTTGAGGAACCTCCAGTTACAGGTAAGTAGCCTACTCTTCTTCAAGTGATGGTTCCTACTGTATTTCAGTGAGGATGATTAACAAGGAGTACCTAAGTCGTAGGAGGCTGTAAGGATGATGATGGAACAGTTTAGCAGAGGACAACCATGATGAATGAGACGTCTGTCCAGAGTCCTACACTCAGGCATAATGCATAGTGAAGGTATGTACTGAACTCCATGTGGACACGCTACATATGTCTTGAAAGTGGCACATCACAGAGGGTGGCCATTGTTGAAGCCTGGGCTCTCATGGAAGGGGTGCTGACCCCATCCTGTGGAGGCCGGATGGATGTCTATGGGATATGTTCTGCATAGAGAGAACTGTAAACTACATGCCTTCTCCATACAAAACTTGGGTTTGCGGCTGAAGCAACTGAGACAGAGATCCAGGATTGGTCTCCACCCAAAAAAAATGGCTGGTATCAGGAAGTAAGTTGAATAGAACCCCATTCCTTGACAGTCCAGAAGAACCCACTGTATTACTCCTCTTGGCAGGAAGGAGTCCACCTCTAGAGTGAGAATGCTGTCAGAGGTGTGGTCCCTGAGGAGGGAGGGGGCTGTGGATGAGGTAGCATGATGAATTCAATTGTATGGTCATAGTGGATGACATTTAGTGTCCACTTGTCTGTTACTGCACTCCAAGCTAGTAAGAAGAGTGCTACAGGATCCCCGAAAGAGGTGGGGTGGTCGTATGGCAGCAGGCAAGGTGGTTGGCAGCTCTCTAATGTTCCTCAGAAATATCTTTTCTGAGAGGGATGCATGTGTGATGAGGAAGGCTGTGAAGGTGGACCAGGAGGATGAGATTGTTGGGTCTTCTGGTGCTTGCATGGTGGTCTGTAAGGTCTCTGGTGGAAAATCTGGTAAGTCCTGTACCATTGTGCAGGTGGTAGAATTTACACTTGGGCACAGGTGGGTAGATACTCAGCAAACTAAATGTGGCTCTTACATCTTTGAGCATGTGGAGGGGATTGCCCGTTTTCTGATTAAATAGATGGGATCCATCAAAAGGGAGGTGCTCAATAATATTTTGTACCTCCTGGGACAAAACAGAGGAATGAAGCCACAATTCCCTCCTCATGACAATGCCCATAGCCATCAAGCATGATGAAGTATCTGCTGTGTTTACAACTGATTGACACACTGTCCTTGACATCAGTTTGCCTTCCTCCAAGATTGACTGCAATCAGGCCCCATCTTGTTGCAGCAGTTTTTCAGCAAAATCCTCATTTGCTGTAGTTCAGGAAGCGTTTTTGGCAAGCAATGCTTGATAATTTGAAATCCTGAACTGCAGGTTAGTTGAGGAGACAATCTTGCATCCCAGAAGTTTCAACTATTTGTTCTCCTTATCAGTCGGAGTGAAGCATGGGTGCTGCTGTCTCGACTGCTCCGTCATGGCCTGTACCATACGGGAATGCAAGAGCGGGGTGGTGGTGATGAGAAAAGTAACTCGGACCCCTTAGCCAGTACAAACTGTTCAAGCTGTTCGGAGGATAGCATCGCTGACTGGCAGAGCAACTCTACCCAGGATGAGTGAAGGATGTCTAGGAATTAGTTGATGTTGCGTGTCTTGTACCTCCTCCAGGGGGATGTGAAGTTCATCCACCACCCTATGCAGGAGACTCTGGAATTACCAGAAGTCATCTGGGTGTTAGAGCGAAACTGAAGTCACTGCAGCAAAATATGACTATGATGGAAAACGCTCCTGGCTCCAGCAATACCATCGGAACGTGACTCAGCAGTTCTTCATGACTGGCTCTGAGTGTCTGCTCAAGGGCACTCTAGATGGGAGAGAGGTGAAGTCTCTCTCACCCAATGGGCGGGTTCCGAGGGTGGGTATTAGGGCCAACTTGATGGATCCAGTGGTGCTGCAATGGGCCCGAGGATGTAGGGAACCAGTGACTCCTCTGTGCTTAGAGTGGAGGATATTGAAACATAGACAGCGTCTTTGGGTATTCATAGTGGCAATAAGGGATGGACAATCCCTGTACTTCATCCGAATCCTCAGAAGACAAAAACTCAAATACTGGTTCCATCAGCGATACCGCTGGATCTGGTGGAACCATGTAGGATAATGGAGGATGTGGTGAAGGCTGCCTTGACCACAGCATGTCCTGGATGGGATATCTGGGCTCCCTCAGATGGATGGTAGCAGAAGGTTCTTCCAGGGCAAGCAGTTCCTGGGCTCTGGCACCTTTCCCAACCACCCTGGTGTTAATGGTACTCTTTCCGTAGTGGGAACCAATGCTGGAGTGGCAGACTTTCCTGGCGTGGGCGTGTCCCATACCTTAAGGCATGCTGACACTGATGGCATGCGCGGCTTGGTACCTGGTATTGGTATGGTTTCTTGTCATGTTTAGGAGTCTTGGAGCACACTCCTTCTCCATGGCTGGAGCTTGTGGAAGGAGCGTCCCCTTTCTTCACTTTGAAGGAAGACTTACTTCCATGCTTATGAGCATGCTTCCTTATCTCCTGACTAGGCCTCGGCATGGGGTCCATAGTGGTGGTATCACTGGAGCTGGGCCTTGTCTCCGCAGCCAGAAGTGCACTCCTGGCTATCTCAGGCCGATATAAAGGGGTTTCCCCGGCCTGGGTCTGAATAAGGTCTCATGGTAACTTCCACAAGGTGCTTCTTGAGGCGGAGAGACCAGCCTTCTTGGGTACGGCTTGGGAAAGACTGGCAGATATGGCATCTGGATGTAGAGTGGACTTCTCCCAAGCAGTGGAGGCAGTGTTGAAGTTCATCGCTGGCCGAGAAGGAACGAGGCAATGTTTTAAAGCCTGAGGTCTTCAGCATGATCTAGTATTCGCGCATGGGTGTGGATGGTGGTGGTGTTTACATGTAAACAGACCCCCCCCCCAAGTCCCAATTCTACTCTAAATAACTACTAAAATTATTAAAAACTACATAAAAACAGTAAAACAGCAAAAGACTACAAAAAACTAACTACATACAGCTATACTCTTTTTAAAAGGGGCGTCACGTAAGAGGACAGTAAGGGCTGGTCAACTCTACAACTTCAGTTATGTGAATAATGTAACTGAAGTCGACATAGTTAGATCCACTTACTACAGTGGCTACACTGTGCTGTTTCAACAGGAGAGCATCTCTCGTCAACTTCCCTTACGCTTCTTGGGGAGGTGGAGTACACAAATCTCATCGATTTAGCGTGTCTTCAGCAGACATGTTAAACTGACACTCACTGCATCGATTGCAACAATGCCGCTCTATTGGTAAGTAAAGACATGCCCTAATAATTCCAACCCAGTCTATGTGGTGGTGAGAAGGAACTGGAGACGCAGTCAGTCCACTCCATCCTTAATCACCTTGGGCGAGGCAAGGGCACATGTGTGGATTGACACTACTACTTTCAATTCTCTGGTTCCGGATGCATGGTGCACATACTCAGTGGAACACAATAAGGATCATCACTCGAAGAACTTCTGTTACAGTGCTACACTTTCACAAAAGGAAAGAAAGAAAACAGTTCTCTCCATTTATCATGTGGCCTGCTATAGGACAGTGGTCCCCAACCTTTTCGTGGCCAGTAGCACATTCATGTTTTCAGAAGAGTGTGGCGAGCGCCAACAATTTTTCAAGGCTTATTTTGTATTTGCACATTAAACAATACAAAAAAACATCATTTAATATTGCATAATATATGAATCCAGAGAGAAGAGAAGCCAGAGAGAAGACGCGAGGACAGAGAACACCGGCACCCGGAGCCCCGGAGTTCTCTGTCTCCGGCAGGCGCGGGGTCATGGCTTTTCTCCCCGGCTGGGCAGTAGGTGGGTGCACATAAATGCCCCGGCGGGCGCCATGGCACCCATGGGCACTGTGTTGGGGACAACAGCTATAGGACAATATCCTGGACATTGTTACCTACTGCAATTCACTTGGCACTGCAGTACAAAATTACTAGATAGAAAGTAACAAGGAGAGTTGGGTACTGAGGAGTGTGTTCTTGGCTGGCCACTCAACAATTTTTTTTTAAAAAAAAGGAAGAATGTGATCTCAATATTTCCTGAGCAGGTGAGACAATCCTGATAAAAAGCAGAACTATGCAAACTTCCACTTGTCATTATAGATCAGACCTCTTAAATTGGTCAAACTTTAACAGTACTTTATGGTTTACCGCAGACAACTCAAAATTTGTTTGAAAAACTTATTTACGATAGCAAGAACTCAGTTGTATTACAATTCATCTAAATTTATTTTTACTTTTCTTTTTCCTCCTCCCTTTATTCTTAGATCCTATCTTCTTTTCTTGTACTTTCCCCTCCTTATAGCTTTATTGGATCCATTTAATCAAAATCTGCAACATAATATTCCAGAGAATGTCCTCCCTACCACCAACAGAAAATTCAATCTTTTGTTTTTATCATTTGTTAGAGAAAAATGCCAGTAACTGGTGCAGTGGTGATTAGTTTAATTAAACTCTAATACGAAAATGTAAGATGTGCATAATACAACCCATACGCTTGTATTCTGTGTCAAACAGCAATATAAACACCAATTGAATGGAAGTTATAAAATGGCATTTCAGCAGAGAATACTTTATCAAACTACAGCAAGTGCTCACAATTTCCAAGTTTGAATGAAAGAAAAAACGAACCAAAAGAGTTATTTTATATCCTGAGGTAAAATATTAGAAATTTAGAATTGAGGTAAGGAATACCCATAGCTATTTTGAGTATTCAGTATATAATTTTTGGATTATCTAAACAAAATGCTTTGCAGATCACTTCTAATCTAATATCTAAAAGATATTCTTCACCATTGTACAAATGGTCCTAAGTTACATTGCCATATTCTTTTTCTGGACTACTACAGACATTTCAAAATCTAATCTGCCATATATTGGTAGGTCCTGTAAATACTGTATGAAAGTTACAGTAAAAGATACAGCATAAGTTAACACTGCAGCCTGCTCACAAATATAAAATAAAGTCAATCCAAAAAGATGATGTATATTCTTACTTGTCTAGGTTTTCCAGCAACGACTGACATACAATTGTCAAGTATCCAGCTTCCACTGCATTATGAGACACATCTAAAACAAACAAGTACACTGCAGGCTGAGGAGGACGAAGCTGTAAAATATAAAAAAAAAAGAATTCAAAATTCTTATTTTAAAGGGTAAAATGTGTTAATGGATAACACTCCCTTTTTTGGGGGACAGGGATAGGAGGAGCAAGAGAAGGAAGGGAATGGCTTGCAAAATGCTTAAAAAACGTATCCTATAATTAAGAACATAAGAACGGCCATACTGGGTCAGACCAAAGGTCCATCCAGTCCAGTATCCTGTCTACTGACAGTGACCAATGCCAGGTGTCCCAGAGGGAGTGAACCTAACAGGTAATGATCAAGTGATCTCTCTCCTGCTATCCGTCTCTACCCTCTGACAAACAGAGACTAGTGACACCATTCCTTACCCATCCTGGCTAATAGCCATTAATGGACTTAACCTCGATAAATTTATCCAGTTCTCTTTTAAACCCTGTTATAGTCCTAGCCTTCACAACCTCCTCAGGTTGACTCGGCACTGTGTGAAGAAGAATTTCCTTTAATTTGTTTTAAACCTGCTGCCCATTAATTTCATTTAGTGGTCACTAGTTCTTATATTATGGGAACAAGTAAATAACTTTTCCTTATTCACTTTCTCCACATCACTCATGATTTTACATTCCTCTATCATATCCCCCCTTAGTCTCCTCTTTTCCAAGCTGAAAAGTCCTAGCCTCTTTAATCTCTCCTCATATTGGACCTGTTCCAAACCCCTCATCATTTTAGCTGCCCTTCTCTGAACCTTTTCTAATGCCAGTATATCTTTTTTGAGATGAGGAGACCACATCTGTACGCAGTATTCAAGATGTGGGCGTACCATGGATTTATATAAGGGCAATAAGATATTCTCCGTCTTATTCTCTATCCCTTTTTTAATGATTCCTAACATCCTGTTTGCTTTTTTGACTGCTGCTGCACACTGCATGGACGTCTTCAGAGAACTATCCACGATGACTCCAAGATCTCTTTCCTGATTAGCTGTAGCTAAATTAGCTCCCATCATATTGTATATATGCTTGAGGTTATTTCTTCCAATGTACATTACTTTACATTTGTCCATGTTAAATTTCATCTGCCATTTTGTTGCCCAATCACTTCGTTTTGTGAGATCCTTTTGAAGTTCTTCACAATGTGCTTTAAATTAAATTAACCAAAAATTAGATTTACAGTGTCATTCTGGGCTTTTAACAAAGTTAAATAAAAGAAATTCTCACTTGTGTTAAGTTTATCATTAATGTAGAAAACAAAATCAGCATCTTAGTCTGTGCTTTTGTCAGCTGGGTCAGAGGAGAGCCTTTGATGTCAGCTGTAGAATTTATTCTGAAAAATGGCACTGTTCTTTCAGAATGGTGACAATGACATATTTTATTATTCTGAATTACAATAAGCCATCAGCATTACATTGCTACCATAATTATAATGAAGTGTATACTTAAGGAAATTCTATATTCCATTATCCAATCCCCTTAGTCACAGAGTTTCACTTCTAAAATAAGATCCAACCCAGCCAAGACTAGTGGCAGCGCTTTAACCTTGCTAGTGAAGACATACTGTATGATCGGGGCTGTTACAGCATAGATCCTGGGTTCTTAAAATACCCCAAAGATAATAATAGAGGAGATAACTCACTGTTAGGAGGGACTATCACTTCCACCCATATCTCTCAACCTATACCCATACATGATGATCCACATAACTAGTACTTGTCCCCTCCATCCTCAAATACCCTTTTGGTGTGGATCAAAATCAAAATATAATACTGGTTACTAAGGAGATACATGATGCAGGTAGGAGAAACAGGGAGAAGGAGACACACCTTTTTCAACTATATATCTCCTGAGATGAGACTCCCTTATGGAAGTACAGTTGTAAGCACATTACCACTAAAGACTACATAAGCAGATGTCTGCTGGTTTAACTCCTGAGTATCCACATCTTTCAAGGATATTCCTGAGGTATGAGAATCAGTAGGGCCCTGCATCACACACTAATTTCCAGCACTTTCCAGGTGAGAAGAAATGGAGGGAACACATAGGCTACACAGAAATCCCAAAGACTGATAATGTGTCATGCATGAAGAACGTCGTACTCTGGGTAACTGCTGTAGAATTGATTGCATTTAATATTTTTTCATGTCACAAAGAGGTGCCAAGGTTGTCACGCTCTGCTGGCTGCTAACATTTGTATTGGAGCACTTTAGATCTGCTAAACCAGTCTGACTGTAAGTTCAAGCATACAAGATGTGCAGGGCTCATGCTGAGAACAAGTTCCCTGCCCATATGAATTGGGAGTGTTTCTTCCCCCTTGTTGATTTAGGTGCACAGCTACTCCTGAGTTGTCTGAGGTTTATCAGGATACACTTGCTATTGCTTTTTGCAGAATGCCAAAATAGCCAGTCTCATTCCTCTTAGGTGCAGTTATATAAAGACCTTTTTTCTCTCAGAGACCAGTCTGAGCTAATATGGAACCTGTGATGGTCTTCATTCTATTAGGTTTGTCTCAGCTGTGATATGCAGCCTGTTCAGTTTTTGTATGGGTCCTTCCTGTACTGGTGCTACCACCATTGTAGAGAGTTTCACTTACTGGGTGTCCAAAATTCTCTCTGAAAGCTTGACCTAATGGAATTGCTAGTTGCTGAGCATGTCTTAGAGCACGACTTGGGCTTTCTGCCCTGAGCCCCAGCGAGTCTAATGCTGGCCCTGCTCTCTGATTTATTTTGGAGGACCCCCTGTAGCCTGCTTGCGGCCCCCACAGAGGCCCCAGACCCCTGGTTGAGAATCGCTGTTCTAGAGTGCCACATTTCCCTCATAACCAGATTGAAGCACACAACCCTCAAGCCCCAGAGCGATAAGACTACAGTCTGAGATGCACATTGAAATTGCAGGCTCAGGTCTAAAACCAGCTCAGCTTTTAATCTGTCTCCTCCTCGGGGAAGACACAGCCTTGTTCAATACCTGCCAATGCATCTAGACAGGTTAGAAACTGTACCAAGCAAAGAGCATTCTTCTCATGCTTGACTAGGAGGTCTATGTTCTTGAACATGTTCCAAATTTCAGCCATTTCCTCCAAGGCTCTGCAGCTTCACTATGATAAGTCAGCTGACCAAATTTGGAATCTTATAGAATCCCCTCCATCAGAAGACAGCTGCAATCACAGATATAACCTTTGTAAACACCCTCAGTATTGAAGCCAGCCCAAAGGGTAGGGAGTGGTACTAGAAATGTCAGTTCAGGGTGAATATTTGATGTTATGGATATATGAAGATTCTTCTTTTAAATCTACTGAAGAAACAAAATTTCTCCTAGTCAATCACAGCTAATATAGACTGGAGAGACTCCATCTTGAATTTGAGTCTTGAATTTTAACCCACTTCAGATCCAAAGTGCATCTTGTCCCCACCTCTATATCTTTTGGAACTACCAATTACCTAGATTAAATTCCCATCAGCTGCTGCTCTCTGAACAATTGCTCTGATATCTAAGAGATATTTCACTGTCCAGAGGTGGGCTTCCTCTTGATGGGGGAAAAAGGAAGATGGTAGAAAATGGCAACCCTGAGAAGGGGGGGGAAGAGCTTAAAGTCAACCTGGACCACAAATGACCACTATTGTCTGAAATGATCCCTTCCTCTTACAATATAAAGGAAGAGACCCTTCTTTCTCTGAAAATAGGGGAAGGCGACAGTCAAACATTACAGCTCTGGAAGTCCTCAAAAAGCAGTTTAGACTTTGAGTCTGATTTAAAAAATGAGCAACTCCCTCCCTTTTAAATCCCAGATCTAGGTCTGTATTTAATAGATCATCTCTTCTGGAGTGGCTTTTACCTGATGAGTGCTTACACTTCCTAGCTTGTGAAGCTGGCATCACAGAGTCACTCCTATAGATTACTGTCCTCAACACCTAAATATTTCATATCACCCTCTTAGAAACACTCTCTTCTTTGCACAAAGCACTATCATTCTGCCTGTACTGCTGCTGGCTGAGTGGGCTGCTTCCACATGTTGCACTATTAGAACCTACCTCAGGCTGCAAAGGAATTCTCACTTTCCAGCCGAGTGCTGGTCAGCAAAATGGTTGATGGAGCCCAAAATGCTATTGTAGGATGCATGAAAGCTAGGTATTCTCTTATCAGAAAGATTTTCAGGTCCCATTTCCATACTGAACTGGCTATAGGTTGCTTTCTAGCTGTTAATTTTGTGAGAGGCAGGAATCAATCTGGGGAATGAAAAGGAGTTCTTTGGAAGATGCCAACATTCTTCTGTCTGATCAATCATTGGTCCTGCCCATCTTTCCAAAGGAAAGGAGAAAGTCAGAGACTGCTGTAGCATTCCCAGTCACAGAATGAGTTTGATGGTCTTTGGCAAAGTAGTGTATAGGTGCCCACATCACAACTGGAATTAATTGACACCTTTACTGTCAGTTTTGGCAGAGAGAGATTCAAATGGGAACTGAGACAATTGGTCTTTCAATCCTAAGGATCCCTCCAAGTGACAACTGAGGCACACTGGTAGGGCACTGTGAGGAAGTTTGAAATGCGAGTGATGTATACGCTTTTTAGTGGTAAACAGGGTTATCACTCTAGAATCTTGCACTAGTATTAAATTCACATACTCAAAAATATATATTTTTACCATGTAGTCTGAAGAAGCAATGAACTCCACTGTAGAATTTTGGACCTCTGGCCGTTTATGAGGCTCCCCATAGGATCGTGTCAATGGGTTATACATAAATTCTTCAGGAACTAAACAAAAATTGTGAATCCAAAGTAAATTATTCTGTGACAGATACACAGATTTTGTGCCTATTAGCAACATTCAACATAACGTTAATTGCATTATATGTATTTTAATTACAAAAAGCAGCAATTCGACTATAAACATTTTAAAAGTATGTAAATAAGAAAACAATCAGTGTTGTGAAACCTAAACATCAAGTTAAAGAATCAGAGACAAGAATGTCTATTTTATGGACAACAAAGTACATGTAAACTCTGTGCTTTCAGTGCCCTACAATGACATGTCTCAACGTGCACTGTATTTATGAAACTGGTCTTTATCTTTGACTGCTGTTACTTATGAACTTGACTTGACTGTGTATTATGCTAGCAGTCAGTGGAGAAAACTGCTTCTGAATTATATAGCTCAGGTCATCCAATCTGATATGGTCCTCTCAGGCTCCTGACATGTTGCACGGTAGCCTTCACTTGGGAAAAATATAGGTGCTTCTGAAAATGAATTAGATATTAAAAATCCCAGATATTCTAGGTGAAAGACATCTCAGTTGTTGATACAAATGCAAGAATTTTAAATACGTTAGGTAGCTGAAAGAAACCAGCTACTTACCTTCATAATAAAACTTACCATCATTAACTCGATAGCATAAGTTGCATTTCCACCTCCTTTGGTCAATGAAGGAAACAAAAGGGTTGATATATGTCCTGCAGGATCTGCACCTCACAATGGTGCTTGATGTTATTACAGGTAATTGCTAAAAAGTATAATAATTGAAAAGCTGTAGCAAAGACGATCCTAGTAAAATTTTTAGAGAACAGGATTATGCAATATCTCAATCTCTGAAAGCTTCATAAAACCAAAATATTCTGTTAATCTTGTCTCCCACTTAGTCCTTTTAGCTCATTTATATAAAGTGCAATATTCATACCTTTACAAACATTCTCTCTTTACAATAGGAAGACATAGTAAAGTATTATTTTGACTGAACCAGAATTTGATCTCCCATATACCAGTGTAAATCATGAGTAATTTCATTGAAGTTGATTGTGTTATACTTGTCTACAAAATGTTGGAGAGAAGAATCTGGTCCGATAATGGACATTAGTATATTTAATTGGATAAAAGGAATCTGATAGATCCCCATGACTACAAGGGTCAGATCCGCAATCATTTTATTGTAATTCTAGATAACTTCAACAGTGTTATTGCTTAAATTATGCAGAAATACTTGTACATCATGAGGACACTAGCAGTTGGATCTTGTGCCTGAAAGAATACCCAAGACAAGCGAATACCCATGTGGTATAGCTTCATGCTTTTTTATGTATAAGCAATAGCACTTAATACAGAGAGAGCCATAGGTTTTCATAAGAAGTTAATAAGGACAAGAGCTGCTTAATGTGTGTGCACACTTTCTCAAGCACAGATGTATTTTTAACATAGTATCTGTAGAAATTAGATTCAATTTCAAAGGAGGAATACAGTTGTTTACTTGTATAGTGTATTATGTATTTTTGAACCTGTTTAGAGAGGGTGGATGAAATGAAACAGCTAGCACTTTTGCAACAGCATTGTTAGAACAAGAGACCATCTTTTTCTGTTATTTGAGCATTGCCTATCTGTTATTTAACTCCTCTCCTTGGACTAATCTAAAACCGTATTCCATTCTGCAACAGCAGCAGTCATTCTTGCAGTTAATGAGGAATAGACTCCTCTGGACTTCTGATCCTCATCTACTAAGGAGGTCCTCTGTGGATATGGACAGAGCAATTTGAAAGATTCCATTCCCTCCAGAGAGGAAAGTCAGATGACCACTACTTCAGCAATTCTCCCTGTCTTCCTCAGGAATATCATGAACAAACAGGCTAGATGGACAAATGGATATGCAAATTACTCTAAAATTTTAGTGCTGAATACTGTAAAATAACCAAAGAAATAGGAGGAGCTGCTCCCTGCCCTGCTTCCCCAGAATCTGATCAGTTGTGCTCGTTGAAAAGAGATTCCTGGAAGGGATGGAATCTTTCAGATCTCTCCCTTTAGTTCAAGTTTCACTTTATAAATTAAGAAGTCAAGAGGCAAAACTTCGAATAGCTATTAAATTAAGAAGAACAATCAATGTATGCAGGCATAGAGCACGAGACATGACATTTAAAAAATACCAAGGTAAGTTGTTCACTCTGATGAAGCTTTAAATAAAAACAAACAAAGAAAATTTTGCCTGAACCACTCCAACCACACTAAGGTACGTAAAAAGCCTTAATTGTTGCAATTTGTGTAGTTTCTCTAACAACCTTGTTCGGCTTATTAGATGCTACATTTCATTTAAAAAAAAGGATGAAAGATTTACAGCCATAATTTTTATCTTACAGTAACTGAATCAGTTCATCATGTTACATTTAAGATAGAATTTTGAAACAAACAAAATTTGACTGTATCAAAGAACAAACACCCGAACAGACAAGTTGAATAGAAATTCTACTTGAAAATAGTTCCACACTTCCTGCTATTACTTACTCCTCAATAAGGCTTAGACAAGATAAGAAAGTACCATACAGTAAAAAGCAAAGCACTCTGAGAAGATATTCAAAATAAAAAAAATTTAAATTTTACCGTTAGGTCTCTGAAAGGATGCAGCAGCAAACCCAAGGGAAGTTTAGCTTTGTTTAGCAAAGCCTGAGTCTGTGGAATATTTGTCAGCGTACATCGAAATGAACTGGAAAGAAATCATACAAAAATTAGCTCGCAAAGCAAACTTGAATACACATGTTGTATTAGCATGCAACTATATTCTCTGCAATTCAAAGAGTCGTTAAATTTTAAATATTACTAAACCTAGTTTCAAAATAAACAGAAACCATCGCCTAAAACAGCAAAAGTCTCCTCCAGAGAGAATAATATTTAACTATAAGTGCGGCACAAAATGAAAAGCTGAAAGTATTGCATTTCAACAGGAAATGCACATTGGAACTATTATTGAGTTTTAAAAAAGAACAAACAATGGGGGGAGGTCTAGTACCCAAAGTAATTTAAACTTTGAGATGGTATTTTCATTCATGATAAATATTTCCTGATCTCAGAACTCACTAAAGGAAAATTGTACTTGCTAGTTGTTGAAAAGTTATTTTAATGTGAGAGGGAATATAGGAGGATCTCAATGTTTCCCTCCCACAAAGAATTGTTATGAGTCATCCTCTTCTCTGATGGACGTGGAACGGATGAGACTTCTTAAAAACTTATTAATGCCACTCAATATAGTAACCAAAGGGGAATAGCTCCAGACACACATAACAAGTCCAGAATAGGAGTACTGCCTCCAAAGTGCTCCAGGCATAGGACTGAATATGACCCACTCTCATTTCCCTCCTGCTCACAAAACAGTACGTTGCCGTTAGACCACCAAGCTGACCCAAATTTATCTACTAGATTAAAGCTTCTTTCAGCATTGCAGCTATGCTTTTTGGAGGAGAGACTCTTTCTTTGTTTGCATGTGCCTGGCACAATGGGTCCCAACTTACTTGAGGCCTTTATACACTACTACAATTTAAATGTTTAATCATAATAATCACGTCGTCTCTACTACTAACACACAAATGGCTGGATTATTGCAGTATGCCTGGTACATCCTTCAAAAGCTGCATGCTAGTGACAGGCAATGCAATACTATATAAAATTTCCAAAGATTGCATGACCGTAGGTTCCTATTTGTTTAGCTGCAAGCCAACATACTTAGACTGAAATATAAAGTCAGTCATGTTCTGAGTCCTGGCTACTTGAAAGACTGCCTCTCTTCTAAAGTGCTACCATCGCAGCTGAAATCAGTTGGGATCCTTTCCCTTGTAGTCCCTTGATTTGAATCCCAAGACATTCTCACCATAAGGAAGTTCGATTTGAAACTTGTTTCCTCCACTGGTCTCCCAGAGACTAAATCTGTTGGGCTGTTACGGCACAGTGTAAAGCATATCTCTTTCCTTAGGCTTTTGCTCAGCTTTAAGATTATGGGGTTATATTTTAATAACAGATCTTCCAGTGTTGACACCGATCACTAGTCACATACAGTGAGAAGGGATTTTTTAGATCTCATCATTGGCTGAACTCTGCTCCCACTGATGGCAATGGTAAAACTGCCAATGACTTTACCGCAAGCAGTTAGACAAACGCTGGGTGCTTTTGAAAATTCCACACTTAAAAAAATATATCAGAAACTGAGTATTTTTGATTTTTATAAATTTATTGCTTTTGCATATGATCTCAGTTTGTCTGTGTGACCACCACAAACGATGGTAAATAGATTTTATCAATGAGTAAAATGAGGCAAATAGAGGTTAAGTGATTTGCTCAATGTCAAAAGCATATCAGTGATAGAGTTGGAACTAAAATGCTGCCTAGTCTTATTATGGTAAGTTGCGTGAAGATTGTTTCAATAGCTAGTTTATAAAATGTTCTCGATTTAAGAATGCCAGGGCCCTGAGGTGAGAACAGTATGTTGTTCCAGCAGAAAGGAATACCATAAGTTACTCAACAGGGACCTCCCCAAACATAAAGCAACACTATTAGTAGACTCTAAAAAGGTCTCATCCAGTTGCCCTAAGAATAGTAGCCATTGATGGCAGGAGATGTAAATTAGAAACAGCTTCAGTGTTCACACAGAAGTGAAGAGGACTTCACCTCTTCTCTCCAGAGGAAACAGACTACACTGGTTGACCAGTGAAAGAAGAATACTGCGTTCAATTTCATCCCTTATAAATTTTTTTTATCATTATTCTTAACTAAATTATGAAATGTCACAGAAAAATGCGATGTCTAATATATCCAAAATTGAAAACAGTATACCTACTCTGGACTGCAATTTAATTTTCTAAGGTCTGAATTCAAATTAGGCACAGGAGCAAGAACTGGAGAAACAGGAAGAATATTCCTTTCTTGTGTAAGGTTTACTGGTCTCAAGCTTTCTGGCTGCTGAGAGTGCTGTAGACTTAATCCTCCTAAGGTGGATGATAACTGGTTCACACCAGGATACTGCTGGAAAAAAAAAAAGCATTGCAAAACAGTTATACTACATGTTTAATGAACATAATCTTAATTCATTACACTATTCTTTCAGATCACCTTTAAGGAACATATAGCAGTAGCTAATAACGCTTTGCTGACAAGAAGAGACTTGTAATCTTAAAAGGGTTACACAAGCGGACAACACTTCGCAGAATCTTAGCATATACTTCTTTGAATAACATTCAGTCTACAGCATAGAAGATAATTTTACAGGAGGTGCATAATCCTCATTTTCAAGACACTCTTATTCAACATTGTCTAAAGAAACCTAGAGGTAAATCAGCTCCGATATTATAAGAAAAGAGGTCACTTTTTTCTTTTGCCAAACCAGAAAAACAGGCTATACATTCTATTTTCTCTCTCCGATCAGGGGTAAACCCCAGACTACATTGTCCATTCCCTTGTTCCTGTAGCATTTAGAAAGATTATTTTAAATAAGTATTTGTAAAAGCTCTCTCAATTTAAAACAAAAACCTAATCGAATATGATTCTTTAAAATTCAAAAATGCTTCAATTTCATTACCCATAACTGCCTGAAGTCAACGAACTGCAGTATTATCACAAAGAAGGTTGTAAAACAGCTTTTAAAAATATCCCTCTGGCTCTAATCTTAGTTTCCAGGTGAACGCCCAATTGTTTTTTATTAATAAACTATGGAGGGGTTAAGACTATGAACCAAGCACAGAAAGGGAAACATTAGATTAAACAGAGCTATGCTTTCCTTTTCCTTTAGAAGAATTTTTGCTTATACTAACTGCATTCCCCAAAGTGAAAAAGTACTGTCTTTTGGGTATACTGTCATCTAGTACTACTGTACACAGATCAATGGGAATTTTGGATTGTATATTGTTACTGGTCCTCCTCTTTACTGAATATTTAACTATAACAAATCTTCAGTTTCTGTTCTCCTTCAAAAACAACAATTTAATAAAAGCTTAAAATATTAAATTTAAAAAGTATTCCCCCCCCCCCCAAAAGTTAACAAGTAATTGCAATGGGCTACTGAAATTTGTTGGTCCTCTCCTCAATAATTCAAGTAGCCATCTCATTCATTATTCTGAAGTTAGTGCTACTACATCAATATTCAGACTTGCTTGATATTTACAGTTCTCACATTTAAAACTACTCATTTTTAAAAGAGACTATAGGGAACTATGTCAAAGGCACATCACTATAAGCTTTATAAAAGGATTGAAAAGAAACATCAAATAATTTCTCAATTAAAAATCTCACTTGAGGATATTGCTGAAACCCAGAATGGTGCCCTGGATTACTGGGCTGCATAGCAGAAGTAGATGGCGTTGCATTCTGGTATCCAGGTTGAAGAGTTGGGTATCCGTAACCAAAGGGCTTAGGCATCCTTGATGTCTGAGGAGTAGGAGCTGGACTACTTGTTGCAGAATTTGTTTCTAGGATAGGGAAAACAAATATTATATACAACAAGAAGCAAAATACAGCAGCTGATCATGAGAATAATGCTTTTGTTAATTATAAAGAAACAATCCAAAAATTTCTCTGCATTGACCAAATGGTTATTGTAAAACAGCAGAAAAAAAGTTTCTCTCACTGTTAGCACCTGGGGCAATACACTGGGGAGCACAGTCTTCTAACTCTCCTCTGCATTTAATTAAATGCATTTGATCTACTAAGCAACTGGAACTTCATAATGTCATTTTATAGTTTCCCCTTTTTAATAGAAAGGTAAGAGTAAATAAATTGCAAAAATATAAAAAATAAAATCCCCTTAATTACATTTTCTTCTCCAAGACTGCTCATGCTCTCATATCTCCCCTGCCCTGCAAACTGCACCAAGACCTATTGATCTGTAGCCTCTCAATCACCGATGATGAGATTTCTAAATTTTACTAAGAGGCTAATTCTGTCTTCAAGGGTGTACATGGGATTTCTGTTGAAGTCAATGTAAGCCCCACACATGTATTCAAGGACAGAATATGGCCTAACTGTTTTAAAAGGCTGAGTTATTTGTAGCACGCAGCTACTATTCAGATAATTTGTTACAAAGTGGTAAGGAGAGGTAGACTGGACAAGAAACAGAAGCACAGCATACTGATTATGGACTGAGATGTCTCAAGAGCTCTCAGAGGGGAAAAAACAGTAGTTTTGAAACTGGCACAACAGCTCAGCAACTTTAACATGTGGAACAATACACCTTAAACTATCATCTACCGCCAGGGTGAATAGAGGCTAGAAGGTCTGCCTGGAGTAGAGGCATGGTAGTGCAAGTCACCTGCAACAACCTCTCTAAGGGGAAAGAGTTGGCCTGTGCAAGCCAGGAAAGTTGACAAGGCCAGAGACTCTGGGGATGGTTGCTGGGAAATTTAAACCTGGCACCCTCATCCCACGCCTAAAAGGTAAATTCTCTCAAGCAGGGGGTGCCCACAGGAAAGAATCAAAGCTGACATGAGTAAAATGCTACTCAACTCTATAGTGCTATATAAATGTTTTGTAATAACAAGACAGCTGAATTTATAATTTAATGGATATCTCATTGCTGATGATTGAAAGGGAGGCATTAAGGATAAACAGGAATCCATGATGAGATTACAGGGAATCTAGAGTAAGAGGAAATGGGTGATGTTTTTTAAAAGGAACAACCTGAAAAACTAGAACTGTATATTATAAAAGTAACTTTGTTTTGTTATACATTAACAACAACAATTCAGAATTAACATGCAGCAAAAAGCTCACCTGGATATCCACCTCCTTCAAGAGCATCATAATTGTTGATAACAGGAGAGGCACTGCTAGTAGTGGAGGAGCTGTCAATAGCTAAAAATAAATACAAAAATAAAACAAAGATTTGCTTTAAGGAATGGCAAACTTCCATGAGAACAGGTCTTCAGAGAACATTGTTTCTTAAACTTCTATTAAGAAACTGTTAGAGAGATACAGGAAAAATATTGTACTAAGAATCCAACAAAGTTATTACTATTGGAAAACACAAAGATCATACCTAAATATAGCCAATTTGGTATTCAGAAAATATGGAAAAAGCAACAAATGGATAAGGACAAAAATAAAATTAAAATTATTTCTTATTTCAAAGAGGTTTGTAGACAACCATTTATAAATTCTTTTTAATCTAAAAGAATTCAGGTAATTTAAAGCATTTCTATTTATACTGCCTCAATGGCAGCATTCAGCACTCTCATATCATGGGCGACTTCCAAAGGGAGTTTTGCCTAAGTTGAGAGTGCTGGATAGAGTATTTTGAAGTAATCTTTTCATTTGAAATTTTCCAACGTCCCTTCTTTCATATGCTGTTGTAATAAAGAGTGGCTTGTTTTATTGTTAAATGCAAAAGCTCTAATACACTCTACTGAATATTGCTTATTAAAGTTCTCTGCCCTACCCGTAACAGAGGAAAATCTGGTGTAGACAAAAGGCATACCTAAACACACTAATAAAATAAGTCAGGTAAAGAGTAATATTTTTAAATTGCGTAGACGACTGATGCATAATTAATTCTTCCTAGTGCCACATACTTATTCTCTATTTAACTGACTATCTGGATTGTAATACGTTAAATAAAAATAAGAAAATGTTTTAAAAGCGTTTGTTACTGCAGTTTCACATACATTTGCCACAAGAATGGGACAGCAGAGTAGAAAGACTTTGTATGCTTGCTCCTTAGAAACAAAAACACAAACGGATAATTTTGGCCTCTGAAATCTGGTATCTGAACTACAAGTCATAAAATGCAACACAAAGAAAATAGTACATGTAAGAGTTCAGACAGAACAAAGCTACATACAATTTTTGTGGATGAGAGACACAGCATGGAAGGCCTTAAGAGATTCCTTCACTGCTGTCTCAAGGTTACCAGCTACTACAACTCATCCTTCCTAGTGAAGCCAAAGTGGGTTTCAGAAAGACATTAATGGAGAGAGCATGCTAGCTTAGCAAACTGGAATGGGGAAAGTGTTCCATGCATAAGAGCAGAGTGAAATGCATGTGAGAGACAACATTACTAGAAAATGGAGACACCACTATTATAATGATTACTTTAGCATTTCAATTATAACTATTTCTATGAAGTTTTTAACTAGGGTGCAAAACAAGGCTTAAACTCAACATTAAAAATCAGTTACTCTTAGGAACAAAGTTTTACTTGCCTCTTTAAAATCTGTTTTAAAGTACAGTGTTAATTAAAAATAAACTTGTGAACTTAGTAAACACCTTCCTTTGTTATAGTCACTCATGAGCTTGAAAAATAACATTTCTTTCCCTACCAAGTTTTCTCTTTTTTCCCCCAATTAGATGAAAAATCCTAGGAGCTGAAGCAAACAAAGTTCTTGTTTATTCAGCAGCACCATAGCTTCTGTAAATTTGGTTAATCAACACTAATTAAAAGCCAAAAGGGGAGATTACTTCCAAGTCCAATAAAATATGGTAGGCACACACACTCTAAGAGGACACTACTACCCAATTATAATCATTTAAGGTAGGTCAAGTTTTGTGAATGTTCTGATGTCACAGGCTAGCTGCAGAAAATATTTCTCATTTATTCAATAGTAAATTAGATTCCATACAATTTATTGTATCAATCCACACTATCAATCAGATATCAAATCAGTTTGCACTAGTCATTCATTAATATGTTACTATGTAATGATCAGACTATATGGCAGAATAAAGCAGACGCTTCAAAGCTTCACTTTAATGAATGCATAGCAAAAACTGACTACTATGCAAAATTTCATGCTAAAATTAAGCATGAAAAATATATATCTCAAGATGTAGCACTCTAATTAGGTAGTACTGGCAAAAAATCAATAGCTATGATGCAGAAATTAATATATATATTTAATGAATACAATGAAGTCAAAGTACATATCTCCAAAGAATAATGTGAAGATCTTTGAGAGATGAATGGCAGCTTGGAAGCACAAATGTTAACTTTTGTTTTTCCAGTGTCATGTTAAAAATGTAATTAAATCTGAATTATTTTTGGTTTCTTCTACAAAAGTTCTCCAGGCCAACTCTAGGAGAAAGATACAGTATGAAAGAGGATTATAGTTGGAGAGAAACATCTCAGGTTTTCTGTGTAACGGTTCTCTAATAAGTCTAATATGATGAAAAGAAGAATATGACTCCTCCTATCCTATAAGAAACGTCTGACTCCATCGCCCTGAAGATCTTTTATGTACTGTCCCTACTCTCTGAAAAATTAATCGGAGTGCCAACATATACTGATAATTCTGAGGAGGTCTACGGATTTTTTCCCCTCATTGCAAGGCATATTTTGTTGATTGCACTACTCCATACTATTATTCTGACATGTTGCATTTTACTGATATGACTATGACTGGGCTCTGATTCAACCTATGACTGGGCTCTGATTCAGCGAGGTACTTACATATTTATTTGACTTCAGTAGGAATCCTCACATGCTTAAATTTAGTCACTTATCTCGCTGAATCAGGATTATAACAGTATTCATTTCTTTGTATACCTTACATATTAGTATCAGAGTTCCCTCCACATTACTGACTCTTCCAGTATCATGTACTAAGTGACTCGAATACCAGTGTACAAGATAACCATCAGTACAATATACACAAAATGTCGTTGATACCATAAACTGTAATGTTGCCATCGGGTTCTGTGGTTTGTTCTGCAATCACTGCAGCTGGAATTTGAGACACTTTTGTAACCAGATTTCTACCACTGTAGTGGTATACTTGTTGCACAAGGAAGTATCTATTTTGTACCTCTGACTCATTAGTTCAATACAGTGAAATCTAAGAAACAGACCTACTATTAAAAGTCCTCTACATGCAATATCTAGTCTAAGCAAAAAAAAGTGACATTTCGTTGCCAAGACTTTAATGGTATTATTCTGCTTGAAGTGATAGAGCAGTAGTTCTCAAACTTTTGTACTGGTGACCCCCTCCACTTAGCAAGCCTCTGAGTGCAACCCTCCCTTATAAAATAAGAACACTTTCTTATATATTTAACACTATTATAAATGCTGGATGCAAGGGTTTGGGTGGAGGCTGACCGCACGTGACCCCATGTAATAAACTCATGACTCCTGAGAGGTCCTTATCCCCAAATTGAGTACCCCTGTGATAGAGGGTCCAATTCTGTTCCCACTGAAGTCAACAAAAGCAGTGAGCCTAGAGTTAAGTAGTGCTATTTGTGAGAGTAAACGTCTAAATTTATCCTCTTAATCTTGACAAAAAATTCACAATGAACATCTAATGACCAATGTAAAAATATTATTGGTTAAAAAACTGATCATGCTAGTAACATAATTATACATATTTTACCACCTTTCTTCAGCACCACTTCTAAGTAGGTAACAAACTAGAGAATCAGATTACATAGAGAACAACTGTTATAAAGAACAATTTAGCAGAAAATATTCCTCAGATTTATAAAATAAGATAGGGATAAACAATTTAAAATTAAGCAGGATAAATATTTCATTTAAGATCATTCACCAACAAACCTGAATTCTAATTTTATTCAATTTTAATTTTCAAAAACTCTGAAGATTAAACAGATTAATTTAATTTCATTCAGAAATAGATTTCTGGCCTCTGCAAAATGCTAACAATTAGTCTTTTTTTTAATACATGGGATTGCAAAACCAATATTTTTCTTTGGAGGAGTGAGGGAAATGTTACTGTAGGTATGCCTTTTTGTTAAGAGAACTCTCAAGGAACACGTCTTGATGTTCAGTTAAATGCTTTCTGAACAAAAAACCTTCAATGAAAGAGCATCCTCCAACTGAACTCAATGGGTAGGATACATGAGCCGGTGTAAGACACAAGCAAACAAATCAGAGACAAGAAATTATTCTCAAAATATCCTTCTAAATCACTGCAGAAAATAAAACTTCTACACAGCATACAACAGCTAAGTAAAACTTTCATGACTAACAGCCTGCTGAACACATTTTTCAAAAGAGGCACTTGCAGGAGCAGTACGTAAAGGCTATGACAACTGGTAAAAGCATAGAAACATGCTTCCAGTGTGGCTCCTGCACATTGTTTCAGAGAAGTAACCATTCTCTATACCCCCAAAGAAGTGAATGTCCTTATGAAATAAGCATAAATTGAGTCTGGAGCCTCTTCAGCTTTTAACAGTAGGACTTCCCAATAATCCTCAAAACCAACAGCACACTTAGTAGTAAACCATACAAGAAGTTGCATATGATTACCAGTAGGATGAATCAATGGTTACATATCTCACTCTCTCAAGAGGGCTCTCTTAAAGGAGATATTTAACACTCTCCTCACCATCAAGGCTGTAGATCTACTTCTCTTTTAGGGTTCATGCAGAGCAAGAAAAATAAATAGTGACCTGAGAAACTATCAGAAAACTTTGAACTAGTTTTGAAACTAAACCATTCTGATAAAAAACAGACACGGATCCTTGCAGTGAAAAGCCTGAAACTCCCAACAATCCTACCCAAACTGCCATAAGTAAAAAACAGTTTTCAAAGTAAGTGACCGCTCTAAATTATTCACAAGGGTTTGGGAGAAATAGTCCATAAAGACAAGCAGGGTTAAGACCCCATAAGAAAAAGGGAGGACAGCTTTGGTCTCACTTTATCTGCCACCCTAAATACTTTCAGGTAAGGGCCTGTGGACAAATACTCTATTACACATAATTAAGGCTCCATTATGAAACTGCACAAAACCAATACTCTGTTATCTCTCTCTCTCTTTTTTTTTTTTTTTTAAAAGGAAATGAAATATCACAACAAAGGTTGAGTGGAGAGGGGCAGAACTTTCTTGAAGTGTGCCAAATTCTGAAGGTCTATCATTTTGCAATAGACGTGGAGATGAGATGGCCTACTTGTGGGCCAACAGAAACATGGCAATCACTTTCTCAGAGATCTATATTTCTCTTTATAAAGACTATCCTCCCAAAAGCCATGCCACGAGGCATTGGTGATATCATACTGCTCACTGGCATATCAGAAAAGGAGAGAGAGGATAATCTTGAGCTTAAGTCACCAGACAGAGTACATCAGGAGTTTTACTATTTTCCTTTCCCTGTCTCCGAAACGAAAACAGACTTGTTTTCCTGATACTGGAGAGTACTAGAGGATGGGTTCCATATACAGTTATTGCCTTAAAAATAATATTTACCACATTACAACATATTTTCCTTTATTACAGTATTTACAATGTTTCCTATACTTAGAAGGAGAAATATCAAAAAATAATTGATAAATTTAACTATCATAGGTGGTAAAATATCTACATATATAGCCATAACAAAGCTAAACCAATCATCCAAAAACTCTACATCCAAATACATTCCATTAGAATATTACAAGTTTGCTGAAAGTTAGCATACTGAAATTAAAACAGCCTTGTAAAGTGCAACCTTTACACTATAAAATACAAAGATGCATGTTACCTCAGAGGAAAAACACATTGTACTGAACAATTGCCAATTACTACACTCCATTTTTAACTACCACATTCATATAAGAGTTGTAAATTTTCCCTTAGCTTGCTAGTTGTCTGAAGACTTGCAACTACTTTTGGGTTTAAATGTTTAATTTTAATAATTCAAGGAGGTGGAAATATGAATACAAAACTTGGGTAGAAAAAAAGCAATATACTGGTGTAAAGCTAAAGCAGACCTGCTTCCTCATCCTCCTCATCCTCTTCCTCATCATCTGAACTTGATGACAAGGGAGCTGGTGCAGAGCTAGCTTGATTATTAATATATCCACCATACTGCATGCCTGTGAAGTGGAAAGCACAAACACAAGAGTCAAACAGACAGGAAAGATGAGAAACAAAAGTCACAAATCATTGCATTGAAAGTGAGAGAAATCAGGCATTCCAGAGAACATCCTAACATGCAAGTGATGAAAGTTTATTAATAGCCTAAGAGAGCTAGATCATCTCTCTAAGTAGTTTAGCAGAAGCAGCTTTTTAGTGAACTAGTTTGGTTCAGCATTAGTAGTGCCTAAGGAAAACTAGTAGAAAGGTATACATATAAGAATGAATATATTATATACGTGCGCGTGCGTGTATATATATATGTAAATATATAAAATTAAACATTTTTCCTCTGGACAAAGAAAGAATATGGTTGCTTGGCAAACTTGCCCTTTTAAAAACGAATCATCCGAATTCTTTAGTATTTTGCAGTTTAGCAAGAAGAGCAATGAAATATATCACTGCCTCACTGTATAAGGGTACACATCTTCCACCCTTCCGTGTTTCCCATCACACTCTTAACTATGCACTTTAAACAAGATATGCCACTTTAATAAGTGTTAGCACTACTGTGCCGGTCGACTTGGTCAAGATTGTCAAAAATGAGGGCCTAAAAGCTAGGCTCATAAGGCCATACTAGGCACCTAAATACATGGCCTGATTTTCAAAAGCACTGAGCACCCAGGAACATCACCACAGAACATTCTACAAACTGTAACAATTTAGTACAATAGACACTATACACAAATATAAACAATACACAAGGCACTAGATACATATATTGTGTAAAGATGTGATGTAAAGCGATGTTAAGTACTGATCAGTTGACACTTAGTGTGTGCAGAACTACTGACTTGACAAACTACTCAAGTACTCAAAATCCTGAACATCTGTTGATTTTATAGATGCAACTTACCATAGTTTTCTTCTTGGCAGCCCAATGGACTACGATGCTTTAAAAAAATTAACTCAGATACTTCCAAAGTTTTGAAGAGTTCTGTGTTGTTTTTTTTAATAGAAGTCCTGAATTTATACTAGACTAGTATACCATATATTAGACATGACAATATATTTAACATTCTATTATTACCATAAAATTGTTGTAGATAAATCATATACACCTTGGCATTCATGTATACATACAATGATGTGTATATGTAACAACATTCAATTACTAACTCAAACTGTTTTAACAGTTATACAGTGAGCCATATTAACATGTATTTTATTAAAATACAAAATCTAGCCATCACATCATTCTGCTTTAAAAAGAAAGGCTCAAATGAACAAATCAGGAGTATTTAAATTATACTTAATAAAACTCAGTGGGGACAATTTGAAGAGCAGCTACCGAGCCAATGGAAGAGGGAAATAAGAAACCAAAGAGAACACCAGAACATTTTCCAGCCATACCAGAAGAAAGACAGGAGGCTATGGATATGGTTTAATTAGGCCGCAATTTTATTCACTTAAAATATTTTCAAGTACCTGGCAAAAAGTAGTACAATGCAGGCATTTCCCTAATCATTTCCACCTAATGTCCAACCTGCTTCCAGCCATCCTGCTGCTGGACCCCCACCATTCTCCCCTCATATGAGATAAAATGGGGCTATGAAAGGAGGGAGGGCCACTCCCTGCTGTATCAGCTTTAAGGGGGAACAGGAAAAAAAAAAAAAAAGGGTGGTCAGCTCCACACTGTAGCAGACTTAGGAGCCCCTTCATGCTTCCCTTCAAATCCTTTTCCAATCCATTTGATCCAATAACCATATCCCTTACATAATGAGTACACATATGCTTGGCTACCTCCTCCCACCCTGTCCCTGACAGGCTCCTAGATATTGAATGATTCCTCCTTTAATATTAGCGAAACAGGTGTACTCAATTTTCCCTGAATAATTCAGGTGCCACTAAGATATGTCCCAATGAGAAATTATCAAACTCCCTTGGTTACATATGAATTTAGCCACTTCCCAATTCACATACCTACCCATTATACTGACCCAAGGAGGATTCATGGCCCCCTTCTATATCCTATGTTGCAACATATGAGACCAAATAATTGTCAATCCAGGGAAAAACTCCTGGATCTGCACCACATTACCCTTAACTCTGAGCATCAATTCAACTCCCTTACACCTTCACAAATAGTTTTCAACGAAGAGAACAATAACTGCAATCAGTTTCTGCTCCTTGGCGGCCAAAGAGTGTATAAGGGGCATCAACTGTTCCCATAGCATGCTCTATCATCCACATTAGCTCAGAACTACCACCCTACCTAGACACAGATGTGAACTGCCAGATGATCTGAAAGCCCACTTGTGCATCCAGTATACACTATTGTACCTACAGATCCACACTACTGTTTGTTTGGTCCATTTGCATGATTCTGAAATTGAAAACAGTAAAATTAGTTCAGATTCTCTACCTTGGGTCTCACATATGTTCCATAAGCATTTGAATGTCATTGCTCTGGAATGAGTGGGGACCAAATTATGCACCAGTCATGTGAACTCTAAAAGCCCTTTTCTGAAAACTAACAAGTTGGTATGTTGCGAGGGGCCTTCCATCACCAAGAATAAAGAGGGGCCCCTCTCCAATCGGTCACTTCTCTATTTAACTCCTTAATGGGCAAATTCTGGCCTCACTCCCCTCCTGTAGTATGATGGACTCACCTCATCCCCATATGGTTTTCAATATCCTCAGGGTCAAGTTAACTGATTGTACCTCCCAGTGTAAATTCCTCCACTTCAAAGCCCATTTCAAAAGTATCCCTCGCTGACCCAAGTGCTAGCTCACTCATTCTAAAAGTTCCAAAAAACTACAAGGAATGCAGTGTTGAACAAGGCTGACTCCTGTCTACTTCTGCATATTTGGGTGAGAACTTGCACTAAATCCCCAAGCTTCTGAACAGCGATTGGACCACAGCAATCCTCTCTGGGTCCCATGTCTTGAGGCTACGCTACTAAAAAGCTCCAAACTAAGAACCCACTACACGGATCTGGGTAACCCCTTATTCTACTGGCAAATGTAAGGCATGAGAAGGGACCAGAGATGCCAGCCCACAGGTTGCCAGACACAATGTACTGAAGTTTCTGATCTTCCAGAATAAGGCATATCATTGCCAAGCCCTCCCCCTCTTCTGAAATTGCACAAAATTGTTAAACTCTTGCCATCAGCCCTAAACGGCTGTAGTGCTACCAATCTCTGTACTACTCCATCATACGCCAAGATTTCAGAATGCTATTGGTATCCATTCTGGCTCCTTGTTGGGTCAAGATGCCAGGTCCTGAAATTCATCCACCTGAAATCATGACAATGCATCGGCTATTTCATTATTGATCCTGGGAACAGGTCTGGCAGAAAACTATATGTCAAGATTTAAAGACTGTAGTACAAAAGCTCTTTCCAACTTCAGAGCCTTAGGTAATCAGAAGGACTGGCGATTGAGAATATGCATCATTGCATGCTGTCACTCCAAAAATGCACTTTTGTTTGCAAAATCTGTTCCCCAAACACTTTATAGCTACCAAAATGGGAAAGAATTCCAGGAACGTTATATTCTTTACTACATATTTCTGTATCCAATCTGAGGGCCCTTCTGGGCACACCACCCACCTCAATAGAATTCCTCCAAACTTATTCCTCCTGATGCATCTGAATGAATCTATAATTCTTATTCTTCTTCTTCTTCAACATTTAGTGGAACAGTTAGCTGTACTGATTATTCACTATTTGGTCCATTCATGTGCAACTGTAAGGGCTTGACAGCCTGAGAGTCCAACATCGGAACAGACTTGATGAACTGATGTAACAGGGGGTCTGCCTCTGGGCCACCGACACACCCCAGTCAGTGGAATTTTATCCCAGATGTTATAAGCCATTCGAGAACAGTAGTCACGGGAATGTCTTGTGGCGTTCTTGTGACAAGTCCAAAAAGTGTAAGACAGTCTGAGGACAACAGCCCCAGTAATCTGTAGACTGGAGCGACCGTAAACATCTGTATTACAATTTAAGTTATTCCACTTTATGCCCAATATATAATGTTGGCATTTTGTGTGGAAAGCCTCCAGCTTTGCCCAGTCTGAGCCACACAGTGCCCTGTTTCGCAACCTGTCATAAACAGATGGTTACGGGTTAATGTCTCTTATCTGTAAAGGGTTAAGAAGCTCAGTAAACCTGGCTGACACCTGACTGGAGGACCAATAGGGGGACAAGATACTTTCAAATCTTGGTGGAGGGAAGTCTTTGTTTGTGCTTTTTTCTTTTTTTTGTTCGTTGTTCGCTCCTGGGGCTAAGAGGGACCAGTTGTACACCCAGGCTTTCCCAATCTTTCTGAATCAGTCTTTCATGTTTCAAAATTGTAAGTTATAGCCAGGCAAGGCAGATTAGTCTTATGTTTGTTTTCTTAACTTGTAAATGTGTCTTTTTGCTGGAAGGATTTTTACATCTGTTTGCTGTAACTTCGATCTAAGGCGAAAGGGTGGGGGGCCCTCTGGTCTATATGATCTGAAGTACCCTGTAAAAGCATTTCCATCCTGATTCTACCGAGATAATTTTTTAGCTTTTCTTTCTTTAATTAAAAGTTTTCTTTTTAGAGACACATGAGTTGATTTTCCTTTGTTCAAAATCCAAGGGATTGAGGTCATGAACTCACAGGGATTGGTGGAGGGAAGAAGAGGGGATGTGTTAATTCCTCGCTTGTTTTAAGATCCAAGTGAGTTTGGATTGGTGTGAAGCCCTCTCAAGGCAACCAGGGAGAAGAAAGTCTGGGGGGAAAAAGGAGGGGGATGGTTAATTTCTCCTTGTTTTAAGACCCAAGGGGTTTGGGTCGTGAGTTCCCAGGGAAGGTTTTGGGGAACAGGGAAAGAGTGTGCCAGACACTAACTTCTGGCTGGTGGCAGCATACCAGATTTAAGCTAGTAATTAAGCTTAAAAGTGTTCATGCAGGTCCCCACTTTTTGTACCCTAAAGTTCAAAGTGGGGGAAAAAACCTTGACACAACCACATAACAGCATCGAAAGGATACAGCTCAAATAGATCTTAAACTGGATTGTCATGCTGAGCTGATGTTGAGTCCATACTCATTGTAAATGCCCCATGGCAGATGCTGTGATACCCATCTGATGGAGAATCTCCATGTGAGAGTTGGAACGAACTGGTGAGTATAGACCCCAAATAGCAAAAGCTGGGGCCTGTTTCAACAGTTTCATTATTCAAAGAAATTGGAGTCATAGTGGACTTGGTCCTAGTTTTTACAGCTTTGTCTTTGACCACAAAACATGGAGGCCAACCTTAGCCAACTCCTCCTCCACTTGCTGGAGTGCCTCACAAAACCTGTCGGGGCTCTCTACTAGAAGAACGTCGTCATTGGCATAGTCAAGCTCTGGGAGTGAGAGATCACCAGTCTTAATGCCTATGGACCTGATAGAATACTGTATTACAAAATCCACTGCCCGACAAATGAAAGAGTGCAGGGGCCAAGACACAGCCCTGCCTGACACCAGATACTGATTTAAAAGGTGCCAACATCCAATTCCCCAAATATACATGGGCAGTGGTTCTATTATGCAGCTTGCTAATCAAGTCCAGCAGAGCGTTTTGGAAACCTACCTCCTTTAAGGCCTTTAATAGTGTGACTTGGTCAACTGAATCAAATGAAGCCTTAAGACTGACATACGCTACACATAGGGGCCTCTTGAACTCATCATGTATCTCCGATAACAAGCAGAGGACCAAAATGATGTCTAATTGAACCTGTCCCCTGTAAAGCCTGAGCATTGGGGGCAAAGCGTCTGATGTAGCAGGGGCTCCAAATGCGCCAGCAGAACATGCACAAACACCTTCCCTGGCATGGACAACAAGGTGATTGGGCTGTAGCTCTGACACTCACTGTGTGGTCTCTTGCCCTTATGAAATGAGATCACAATACCGTGCTTCCAGGCAGTTGGCAAGGTTCCAGTTCTCCACACCAGAAGTGATTCCGCTACAGAGTCATTAGCACATTTTAGCAGCTCTCGGAGAATGCCATCAGTGTTGGCTGAGTGTCCGTTTTCAGTTAACGGATGGCACACTTCATCCAACGTTGGTGCATCAGTACAAGTATCTGGATCTGAAACCACAGTGGCTGCCAAAACATCTAGCTCTGAACAAGCGGCAGCTGGAGAGTGATCAGGGCACAATGATAATGTTCCACCCAGTGAGAAAGGATGTCATCCAAATTACTTGGATGGCCTAGGCTGTTGTTCAAGATGCCTTTCATTGTAACTACCTCTAGACCACTGAGGCTGCAGATCACACGGAATGCCAGTTCATCTGCTAAGCCAAATTCATCATCATCTGCCACTTGGTTATATATAATATGCCTCAAGATCCCAGAGTGCCAGGGTGTCGAACTTTCACTTCACCTGAGTACAAGTGTGCTTATCACCACACTGATGGAATGTGGCCTTCAATGTAACTCTCCGGAAGGCCTCCTTTGATAACCATGGTCAGTATGCTAGGTGCCTAATAGCCAATCGTCTGCTGGGCAGATTGGAGGAGGATGGAAGTGAACAGAGACCAGGCAACCTCAACGTCATCTGGCAAGTCAGCTAGAGCCGGGAATCTATTTCTGACGTTGATATAAAACCTGTTGGCTAAACCTGACCCACAGAGAAGTGCAGCAATGTCAAACTTTTTCCTCATTGCAGAGGGCTTACTCGCTTGTCAGAGCATCAAAGCCATGCAGTCAACCACTGGGTGGTGATCTGTTCTCGCAGAACAATCTGCACCACGATATACTCTACAGAAGTTGAAGAGACACCTGTCACGTGTGATGATGTGGTCCAGCTCCTTCTGATTGATGCCATTGTGAGAGATCCATGACATCTGGTGTATGCATTGCCGCTTGAACCATGACCCAAGAATCAAAAGATTCTGAGAAGCGCAGAAGGTGAGAAAGCAGCTTATAGTTGAGTGTACCTGAACTGTAATGGCCAATGACCTGTTCAAGCCCAATTCGCAGGTAGCCAGTACCTGCATTTAGGTTGCCCGAAATCACGAAATTGTCAGGTGGAGGGACGGTGTGTACTAGAAATTCCAATTGATCATAGAAAAGGACTTTGACTGAATCAGCAGATTTCTCCGTCAGCGCATAGACTACTATGATAGCGAGGTGACCGTGCCAATGTTTAAGATGTGCAATAAGTAGCAGAGAAGACCCAGGCATCCAGGTTATAAAGAAGGACTTGGCTTTGCCTCGAAGTAGTAATGCTACCCCTTGTAAATGGTTGAGGCTGCTGGAATACAGAAGTAATGAATCTTCCACCTTGTGGCATCCGCGATCTATCAGCCTTGCTTTCGTTAGGCCTGAGATTGGTATGTCAAGACGGTCCACATGAGACAGTGACCTGATAACCACACCTGTGAAGCGTTGTAACATTCCAGGTTGTAATTTTGATGGGTTGGTGAGAACCAGCTATGACTGAATACATTGTCATGGTATACTGCTGACGTGCCTGCAGACATCAGAGGACATGCATTCCCAGGCGGTCTTTGGCATTAGCCTTTCACATCTGCACTGAGAGAAGACGGCACCGGCAGGTCATCTACAGCAGAGAGTAAAGCAGGGGCTTTACCGTGGTGCTGAGTACCAAGTTATTCACGTTGATCAAAAGTAAGAGCGAATGATCTATAACTGTGCCTCTATAATCCGTTCCTCCCTTCAAAAAGACACTCCATTAAAATGATTCAGAAACTGTTCCCAAGTCCCCAAATCCTCCTTCACCTCTTCATTAAGCTTATACAATGGTTGGGCTTTGATATTCCCAATGGCAGCTGACAGTCTGGTGCAAAATGCCCCAAATGACCCTGTGGCCACCGCTCAGCATACAAAGTTAAGGTGCCCAATAACAGATTGCAGCTTCCTTAGCACTATAGCCTTGATAATCAATCCCAAACATATCTAGATTCCCACAGGATACACTGGAGGAACACCAGTCTGTTTATCTATCCCGCTCCTAAATAGGTCAGCTTAGCAGAGGGCCCTTGTTTTTTCATCAGCCAGAGGTATCCCCAATCTAACAAGGACTCACCACATACACTGGTCTACAATTTTTGAGAAGTCGTCTGCTTCAGAGATAAAATGTGGTATTTATTATGTATTTTGATGTGCTGAATTCAAATATGACAAAACAACTGATTGGCTACTGTTTCTAAGATATTTAAGTTTTTACATTTTATGTCTATGTATATTGTGTAGATAG
>NC_133773.1:31026476-31060844 GCF_003597395.2 Chelonoidis abingdonii
CATATCATGTATGATGCAATACCAGCTTCAGATTGCATCATTCATTGTTTTGCCTAAAAAGCAAGTACTGTCCAAACCCAATCATAGATTTATTCATAGATCCAGTCAAAGATGTGTTTTAGTCATTTCTGGTTTAAATTGAGATCCCTTCCCTTTATAAGTCACTTATCCTCCGCCATTCCCAAGGGTCGTATATACTGACCCAATAGCATATCTTGAAAACTAGAGCCAATCAACAATTTTAAGCATCATTTTCGTTCTCAGTGACCCAGAATTAGTAAAGTTTGACTACATTTATTTCAGAAGCATTTTGGCTGTAGAGCAGTAATATAGCTGTAGTGAGCACATTCTTGAGAACTTGAGTTGTCAGATGCCATAACATATGAGAGGGGGTTAGAAACAGAGCAAGGCTGAGGGTATCCCAGTTTTTCAAATACACTATGCATTAACATTCCCACAGGGACAATCAAACTCTGCTGAAGCTCCTGCATGTAATAACTGGCTAGTGTGACACAGGCAGAACCAACAGAAATGAAACTGATGAACTCTTCGGTTTCTCTCTGCTGCTAGAATGTGGAAAAAACTTGTTCAGATATTCTTATCCTTTGATGCTATGGGGTGCACTTGGTAAAGAGAAGAGAAAAGAAAAATCCTCTTCCAGGTACCAGATTGTATTTGTGCTTCTCAAAAATTACCCATGGCTCAGCAGGAGCCACAGAATGAAACTGACTAAGAATATGTCAGTCTCTTTTTACAATGGTTCAGGCGTGCTGAGCAAGAACATGAGCAGCATAGGCATGATTAAGAGGAGAAGAGAACCAGATTAAGGTTAGTAAGACACAAGAGGTGAGGAAGACAGAAGATAAAACCCACCAGAGTGGGGTCAGACATGAAGAGGAGAAGGGTGGAACACAAAATGAGAGAGAAACCAAAGCAGCTAGAGTATGGTTGGTCGGTGTTCCACTAGCAGTGAGTCAGGGTTTAGGAGGGCCTCAAAACCAAACTACATGTCCCAGTAGGAGCTGGGAGGTCTGCAGGGGCAGGACATATAAACCGTGAGGAAATATATGCTCAGAATCACTCTTTAATAATCCAAATCCAATATCTAATCTGAAGCAATCTTGGAACCATTACCAATTATCTTCAAGAACTCATGGACATTGAGTGAGGTCCCAGAGACTGGAGAAGGACAAATATAGCATCTGTCTTCAAAAAGGGGAACAAAGAGGACTCGGGAAATTATAGACCAGTCAGCCTAACTTCAATACCTGGAAAGATACTGAAACAAATTATTAAACAATCAATTTGTAAGCAACTAGAGCAGTGGTTTTCAACCTGTGGCCCATGAACCCCTGGAGGTCCACACCTCGATTCAAAATTTTTGAGGGATTTGCAAATGAAAAAAGGATGAAAACCACTGACCTAGAGGATAATAGGAACTAAAGGAATAGCCAGGATGGATCCGCCAAGAACACTAAAACTAAATTTCCTTCTTTCAGAGGGTTACTGGCCAAGTGAATAGGGGGAGAGCAGAAGACATGAAAGATCTTGATTTTATTCTATAGTCCCACACGGAATTCTCATAAGCAAACTAAGGAAATGCAGTCTAGATGAATTTACTGTCAGGTAGGTGAACAACTGGTTAAAAGAGCAGTTATCAGTGGTTTGCTGTCCAACTGGGATGGTGTATCAAAAGGAGCTCCAAAGAGATCAGTCCCGGATCCAGTAGTATTCAATATTTTCCTAAATGACTTGGAAGATGGAGTAGAGAATATGCTTACAAAATCTGCAGATAACAGACTATAAGGACATTTTGGAGAACAGGATTAGAATTCAAAAGTACCTTGACAAACTGGAGAATTGGTCTGAAATCAACAAGATGAAATTCATTGAAGATGAGTGCAAAGCACTTCACTTAGAAACAAAAATCAAATGCACAATTACAAAATGGGGAATAATTGGCTAAGTGGTAGTATTGCTGAAAAGAATCTTGGGGTTAGAATGGATCACAAATTGAATGACAGTCAACAATGTGATGCAGTTGTAAAAAAAAAAAAAAAAAAAAAAGGCTAATTTTCTGGGATGTATTAACAGGACTGTTGCATGTAAGACATGAGAGGTGGTTGTCCAACTGAGGCCTCACCAGTATTGGGTCTGAATCTGGGCACCACACTTTAGGAAAAATGTACACAAACTAGAGAGAGTCCAAAGGAGAGCAACAAAAATGCTACAAGCTTTAGAAAACTTGACCAAGGAGGAAAGATTAAAACAACTGTGCAAATTTAGTCTTAAGAGAAAACTGAGGGCAGACTTGATAACAGTCTTCAAATATGTAAAGGAACAGGATGGTGATCAATTGTTCTCCATATCCATTGAAGGTAGGACAAGAAGTCATGGGCTTAATCTGCAGGAAGGAAAAACTTTCTAACTACAGTATAAAGTAGTCAAGCTCTGGAAGAGAGGTTGTGGAATCCCTGTCAACAGAAATTTTTAAAAACAACCTGTCAGGGAGGGTCTAGATTTACTTGATCCTTACTCAGTGTAAGGGGCTGGACTTCATGACTTTGAGATCCCTTTCAGCCCTAAATTTCTGTGATTTTATGAAAGCTGACTGAAGAGAGCCACACTTCCTCAACTAAGTATTATTAAAAAAGGAGGGATTCCAGGATATATCACACACCAAAATGGAAAGGGAATGAAAGAGGAAGAAATGGAAAGGTTGGGGTAAGAAAAAACAAAATACAAGGATGGGAAAGTGAGACCAAAAAAACAAAAACAAAAACAAAAACAGGAGAAGGAAGGTAATTCTGTGATGATATTTTATTTGGCATTTTTCAGCAAAAGAAATTCCAAAATAAAGCTTCTCCTTAAAATTTTTTAATTATAGCTAACCCACTCAAATAGTTGAGTTTGCTTGTATTCGTGGTACTTCAATTCACGAATAGATTTTCTTGAAACACTCAAATCTTTGTTCCATACCAGTGATACTCAGACCTGAGTAGTTCAAGAGCCAAATTAGTGATCAACATTACCAAAGAGAGTCACAGTAGTGTAAATTTATTGTTTCATTTACTACAGTACTATTCATATTTAAACTGTGTGATGGGAAACTTAGTTACTGTATTATTGTCACAGCAAATAAGTTAATAACTTGAGCAACTTGATAACTTAATTGGTTAATAACATGGTAAAAGCATCCTAACTGGTTATTAATTAAAATTACACAGTTTTAATATCACGTGCTGCAAAGTGCAACAGAAGACGCTTTACAGAGCCACCTGTGGCTCGAAAACTACAGTCTAAGCATCACTGTTCCATACAATACATTTACAGACAAATGAGGCTCAAGTTGAGAGAAAGAGCAAGGATGAAATGTGAAAATATTTCATTTACAAAAAAAATACCCAGTTATACAATATTACAGGGGTTTGTTTTTGAGACGAAAACAAGACTATTCTAGTACAATATGAAAGATTTCCAAAATGTAAATTATACAATTACTGGGTTTGGGCTTCATAGTAGTAGCAGTTTCAAAAATAAAACAAGAATTAAGTGAAAAGAAATTAGATTATAAAGTAGTTTTTTAACAAGTCTTCCTTTTCACTACCGAGATTTCCAATACAACCATCACCACAGTACCTAGGTACTGACTGAATGACTAAGATTAATCTTACATGTGCAAAATGGACCCTGCCATTCAACATTCTTAGATTTAGCTACTTTTAAACTGTTTTTTTAATTCACTCATCAGCTTCTGTTATTCGAGAATTTACACAGGCCATAAATTATTTTAATTTACCTACTATATGCAAGGACAAAAAGCAGCTCACCTAATCTAAGCGTTACAGCCTGTGTCAAGACAAATATGCATTTAGAGCATTAAAACTTCAATTAACTTCCAAAAAGCTACACTGAGATTCTGTAGACTCTACTTTTAAAATAAAAATTGAGTTTATAGAAGTTTCTCTGACCATCTTTACAACACTGCTATTTTAAGCCCTGTTCATATTGGATCAACATTAACCCAGCTTCCAAATATACAACAGTATAAAATTCAGGTACTTTCACAGTTGCAGCCCTGATTCAGCAAAATACTGACGTTCATGTTTAACCCACTGAAGACATTTAAATACTTGCTTCTGCAAAGCATTTAAGCATAAGTCAAATTTCACAAAGCACTTAAGCAAGACTTAGGAACATCCACACAGTCTTACATGAATGAGATAAGATGTACTTCAATGTACAGAACCATGGGACAAGGTAAAGTAGTAACCCCGAGTGGGCACATGTCATGAGGAAGAGCACACTTTATTAAATCTAAAAAACAATCTGTGACACTTTATACTCATCTGCACTATAGGCAGAATCCCCTCTCAAACTAGAGGGAGAAAAAAGTATGGTGTGATCCCACATTCAAATAATCACTACTACAAATATTTCAATTAACTGCAGCATTTCAGAGACCTGGAATGAACCTGTAAATGAAGAGGATAACACTGATCAACTACAGGTTTCTATTGCTGGTGAACGCCAACAACTTTTATTCCTATATCAAGGAAGATGCAAGTACAAGAAATGTGACTATGTGCATTTATTATTGATAAAATTAAAACAAATATGTGCAATCAGCAGAATCCTCAGGCTCCTAACAAATTAAAAAGGGCCTTGGTATCATACCATTTGGACATCTCTGTCTTGAAAGTATGATTATCCAGCTGTGCTATATACACTCAAAGAGACTGAATTTATGAAGATGTTTACATTTAGCTGTGTATTCAGCAATACCTGCAATGATCTGTAATAGAATGTATCAAATGTCTGCACTGTCCATACAAATCATTGCTAGTATGTATATATGGAATACTGCACATTAAGATAAATATATACATTTAAATAGGCAATATCATATTTTCTCCCTGGTTTGGACACAAAGACTCTGCACACGCCTTGTATGTGACAGCTATTATTGTGAAACTGCCTAGGAGGATTAAGGAACATTGTGCTGTAGCAAACTCCATTTAGCATGTCCATACTGCAATTAAATTTTGTTCAGCAGTAGGGTTTAAATTCTGTTCAGCTACTTAACATGGCTGTAAAATTGTTTAAGAACCAAACAGCAGCTGTGAATCAATTTCCACAAATATCACTTTCTGTAATGATTTAAAAAAGATTTAGTGTGGGGATAGTACTTTTCAAACAATGAATAGTTTTAATCTCTGCATGTTTGGGGGATAAAAGTCCAGCTGATAGACAAATAGATTACTTCAATGGATTTTCCTAGGTTTTTTATTCATTGATAAACATGGGGATTATAACACAGATTACAAAAGGGCTTTGAGACCTATGTATGAAAACACTATCAGAGCCAAGTATTTACAATTTAAAAGCTTTTGAGAATTTTTTTTACACCTGCACATATTTTATTGTAACTGAAACTGGTATTTGCTCAAATTTATGTATTCACTATTTAAACAAATATATTAAAATGTTATTTTGTAGGAAGTTACAGAGCACTAAAGTAGCCAAGAGAAGACATTGCAAACGTGTAAAAAAAAGAATATGGAAATTGGAATCTCCATTTATACATAATGTAGTGTTTTACAACTTGGAAGGCAAGCCAGAAGGGACCACTGAGAATCAGTGAGGATGATGAAAGTGCAAGAGCCTAGATTCATTCCAGTTCCCCACTACAAAGGTGCCGCCCTGAATAAAGCACCAAGAAGCTTCTTTGACAGCTTACCTCCCTGCTCTTACAACAGTCTCTATTGCAGCTTGCCACAAGAGCAATTTATATAGGGCTACAGGCTCAGGAAACAGCTCCCTAGCCCAAGTTTTTTTTATGTCTGCTTTTCAAATATAGATCAGCAGCAACAGCATGTGACCAGATCCCACAGAGTCACCAACGGATACACACTATCCAAACAGCACATGGCCTTTTGGCAAATTAGGGAACTGGAATAGCCAGGAATGACTAAGGGAGGGGAGTAAAAATGAAAACAGCAAAAAGGTCAAAAAAGCAGTGTGAGAAGAGAATGGAAACAAAAAAGAGGAGAATAGACAGAATAAATGCAGACACAAGATAATGGTGCACAGCATTTTGAAAGAATGCAGCAAGGGGTGCCCTGGCGCTAGTCAGCCACTGAGGGGTTTCAACAGAAAGCAAAAACCCTACTATAATTCCTGCTATACATAAATGTATGTAGGACAAGTTGCAAATATGTCTATTAAAAAAAAATCCAAATTTGTGCTTTTTTAAAAAAAAAAAAAATATATCAAAAGACAAAACAGAGACTTGCCCTACATGCTCACTGTCAGATATGTTTTGTCAATAGGAAAAAAAATGGAAAATAAAACTAAAAATATTAAAACCTTGATAAATATTAAAAGTTAAGACACTATTATATATTCTAAAATAAGCCAACTCTCCTCTTGCTTTTAATACCTTCTTGAAGCAGCGATTCCGATGGCTGTGTACTGGAAGGCACAGAAGCAGGTTCAGTTAAGTGATCTCCAACAGGTGTTCTTATTGAAGAGGTCACAGCAGAAGAAACTACAGATGTTTCTACACCAGGGTTGGTAAACTGAACATTCTGGCTTACAGGATGCAATGAATCTAAGATACCAACTGAAAAACAGAGTGAAAAAGGAAGATAACATTTTACTCGTTAGCAAAGACAATTGCACAAATACCAGACAACAATTAACTTAATGCTGGTTTCAGAGTTCCTAAGATAAAGTATTTCAAAGAACAAGAGCTTCAAACAGCTAGATTGCTGAGAAAGAGAAAACTGTGTTTTTTCAGTTGAACACCAATTCTGTTAAGTAAACACCCCACTGAGATGAAGAGACTACTGTTTTGAATATTAATTGTACCAACAACTAAAGAAGAAACTGTAATTTCACACACAAAGCATCAGATAGATGGTTTAAAGCTAAGTAGACCCTGGATACAGCAAATTTTTGATCCATCCCCAAACCTATGCCCTCTAATTTTGCCTCAAAAATCACTCTCTCAGCCTGACAGACTGTTGTACTGCCCAGTCACTAATCTTCCTTCAAGTAAGGTAGCACAGTCAAATTGCAGCAATCAGTTGTGCAGTGTTCCACTGCTCTGCTTCCTTACAACATTGGTCCTTTCCAACTATGGGGCCCAGATACCTGGGATTCTGCTCTAATCTGCAATTAGTATCACATGGAATATTAAAATATTTTCACAGGGACTTTGCAATATTGTTTTGAACATCTGAACATGATAGGATCTTTCCATTAAAACTCAAACAATTGCCAGGAGGCAGGATATAACTCATTAGGAATATTTACCACATCAAAACTATCCTCACTTCAGTGAAGTGAGTTTTAAAGGGGCACAGATATTGTAAAAGGCAGTAGGTCAAATATAGTTATGAAAATTTTTTGTTTCCACCAAAAATCAGTGTAGTCTGAATAAATTGTACTTTTAGCAACCTTTGTTCTAACACTTCAAGCTCATTTCTCTCCTTATGAATACATATTCCTGAGAGCTATTAGAAAATTGGTTGATGTACAGGTGCAGAGTACCTGCTTTTACAAGGTAACATCTGCCAATGCAAATCAATAAACCAGAAGCCAGGATCAAGTCTTTGATGATTATTTTACCAGATCAGACTATTAAAATGGCAAAAATAAAGCCAAAAGAAATTCACCTGACTACCAGCATTACAAGTGAGACAACTGTTATAAGTAAAAAAATAGATAAATATGCATTATATTTTTAAATAATAAATATTGTTACAGTTGCAGTTACAACTCAAATCAGGAAAGCCCAAGTTTGTATGTGCAACCTTAACTCTACCACCTGTGTATATATTAGGATCACATAATTGGACCATCATGTGATACTATACTTTTTCTCAAATAGTACAATATTTTTTGAGTGGGTTTTAGGGAACGCTTGAGGGGAAAGAGGGCATTTAAAGCAACAACTCTGTTCATTTTATTTACTTGCTGGCTAAGTTAAAGTGTTAACTGTACATGAATAATGATACTAAGTGGTCATTGTATTTTAAGTTTGTTTAATTACTAGGCTGCTTAACACTTTCTGAATGGTTTATTGCTGAAATCTAAAATAAATAAAAAACATTAATGAAACAATATACCTTTTTCTATAGTGTATACACAAATGTTAACAGTTTCTACTAATGGGCACTACTTATTAATTATGCCAGACAGAGTGAATTGAGATAGTTTATATAAAAGATGAGCAATGATAATTTTTCTATTACTTAGAATACTGGTAAAAGCACTAAAAGCAGTAGCCCCAGAGTACCTATATGCACAAAGTGCTATGATCAATTGTTCATAACTCAGTTAAAAAAAAATCTAACCAATTTTCATTGGAACATTCAAAGATTTTTAATGATTTATTTCCTTGCTAACTGTTAATTTTATTACAAAATTGTTGCAGCAGAAAGCTATCCAAAAAGGTTTCACAAATTTATAGGGAAAAGTTTGGGGCTTTTATCTATACTCCCTCAAAACATCAGAATAGTTTCTCTCATGATTTAAAAAAATGCAGAAATAAGGCCTGGAAAAATTACATATTCATAGAGAAAAGTTTTGGAGAGTCCTGAGCAACTGAAAACAGGGTATTACAATAAGAACAAGTTCACAACTTTAACTATAACCTTTGTTACTGCTTTAAGTATGCCATTCACTCCTGAACCACAATCTCCAGCAGTTTTAATTTTGCTAACAGTTTTTTTCTCAGCTGACAAGGAGATGAAGTAAATACTCAAGTAGTGACTAACCTATAATACAGCAATCAAGTTTAAGATAAAGCTTGACTGAACATCTGTTTAAGTACATATTTTCTATTGGCTTATCCTAGACAAGCTTGATTAGCCACTACCATATTCCAGCTAGCAGATGTCATAAAAATGTACCCATGAAACAACGTTTTGTAGCTCACAGTAAATGTGAAAAAGCGCAGAAAACCTTTTAAAGTTAACCAGAATTAGAGGAAAACTGCAATATAATATAAAATATATTTTATGACATTACAGTGAAGAATTAATCACTAAAAATGAGTAAGAACCTTAAATATAAATTAAAATAATACGAAGTTACCATTTTCGGCACAGAGCAGTCAATGTGCAATTGCATGACAAAGGGAAGTCAATGTTTAAATTTAATGTAGTTTGTTAACTAACTATAGTTCAACCAGTTGCCTTGCAACCATGGCAGCTTCTTGGCTTATCATGGATTCAAACGCTGAGCATTCCTCTCTGTTTTTAAACGTCAAGATAGACTTTCTATTGCAAATCATTAGTCAGTACAGTGGCACCATTCACAGTTATGAAGATACCCTTTAAAAGTACTCTTTCTGTATTTTGGTGGCCAGTCTTTCCAGTATTTGTGGTAACATTCTGCAGTTAGAAGACTTAACATTATAGCCAGGGCCATGTGCAGCTACAGCAACATAATCTAAGTCACACTCTACATCCTGTATATTTTGTGGTATACTATAACATAAAGCTACGATAAGTAATTAACTATTTAAAAACAGGAATAGAAAATACTGGGTAGACAATGGGCCAGTTTAACACTGCTGTTGGCATTTTAACTTTTGCATTTCTTAATTTTGATTAACTGTCAAGCATTTTATATGTAATGTTATATGGGTAAAAATACAATTTCTCTGTGAGGTGCTGTTATACATACATGTGTACACTTATGTGATTAAGTAACAATAAGCACAGATGTAGATGAACAAGTGGATCGCCTAAAGGATTTCTATACAGGCACTATAGGTACACAGGGCACAGGTACACGGCAGGGTGCTGCTTTAGCCCAGGTCCAAACTAGTATTTATATTATACTGGCAAAGGACTCCTAATTTGGACAGTTTATACTGGCAAAACTTTATTTTGCTCAAGCGAGGGGCTGGAATAAGCTATGCTGGCAAAAGTAAACTATATCAGGCAGTATAACTGCATCTACACTAGGGTCTTTTGCTGGCACATGTTCCTTGGTCACAAATCACACCCCTCACTGAAAGAGCTCTGCCAGCAAAAAGTCTGTAGCGTAGATCTGGCTTTAGTTGGGCATTCATGTGGGTTTTGTTTATTACACAATGGTGACATATTTTAAATAAAAAAGTAATTTTAATTATAGGTTGCTGTCTGTTTCCTGCATGTTACAAGAAGTTCACTTTGCTCCTCAAAATCGCTTTAGGACAATCTCCTGAGCTGTGATCTTTGCCACATCTTGTTTAGACATACTTTAAACTGTAGATTTAACCTTAAAGGCTTTGAATATCTCATCAAAGTCTATGTCCAATATTTTCTGTAAATTTATTTACATATATGAGTCAAAACATTTCATTCTATGAACAATCCCAGAAAATGTGTTCTAGATGTCCTTGAAAGGGTTTGAGGTTATTTTGTTGATCATTTCTGTGTACTATATCCATGAAAGCAACGCGGTAAGGGTACACATTTTGGAAAATATCTGCCTCTGAGACACCTGTAATTTCTTGAAATTCTGTTTCCTTTTGAATTACTTTGTTTTTGATACTTTTCAGAGATACCTGGAAAATATCAATTTGGTTTTAAGTTGTGCCTGGCTTACTGGATTTTTGGCTTTATCTTTCCATCTGTTTTGGTGTGAAAGAAATCCCTACATGGATGAACTTTTCTGCATAGGAAATGTATGTCTATAGTGGCCAGCTCCTAACGTGCAAAAAATTACTTCGAAGGAAAACTATTTCCTTTAAACCTATGCAAAATGAGGAGGTCTGTGTAGCATCTTTAATATTTGATACCAAAACAGTTTGTATAGCCAATCAAGCAGGTAAAAACGGAGTAGGACCCATTTAAAGTGATCAGCTACAAGAAGATTTTAAGGAGTTGCTGCAAATTTTAAGTCAACCTTCCCTAAGCACAAGACACATTGTAAACTGTATAATACTTCTTGTGCTAAGCTGGACAAGTTATTCCCTAAGAAATAAGAAACAGAGGTAATGAAGATGAAAGGAAAGTAAATCAAGAAAAATATTTATGCTTGTAACTATATTTTTTCTAAATATATGTAGTGCAGGATTGAAGACTGGAAGTTTTATAGCAATAACAAACAAATTTTACTCAGTCTGAAAATGCTTTAAGCCTGCATCAACAACCTGGAAAAGTAACTAAAACTATATCACTCCCTCCTTCAGTGAATTAATTACACCAGGAACAAAGAAACATTTGGCATCCTGACCTGATTGTTGCAGCAGTTCAGGTTACACTTTCAATATAACGCCATGTTAGTCATGGATAAAAATCTGCTGAGCAATTTTAGCTGGAAAATTGTGAATCTCAGCAAAAGTCTGGAATTTACCACCACATGGACATTTATTATGCTTTGTTTATCCCAGGTTCACAAATGGTGTAAATTTATTATAGAATTGGCTTTTGCCTAGTTAACGTTAAGAATATTCAGCCTGTTGTATGTAACACGATAATCTCAAACAGAACAAAATAAACTTAAAATGGGTACAGCTCACTGACTTAGAAAAATTAATCTTTAGATCAGCCAGTGGCATAATTATCTACCTCACATTCAGTGAGCTAGGTGTTATATTGCTCTAGTACAGCAGAAAAGGAATATTGTATTAGTGCTTATTATTAGCTATGTAACTGCAAATAGGTATATATTTATTCTGAAGTTACATTACACCATAGTAGGCAATTCCATCCCCCACCTTTGATTTTAAAAGCCCAGCATTTATTATTTATTTGTGTTATGGAAGCATCTAGGACAGTAGTTCTCAAACTTTTGTACTGGTGACTCTTTTCATGTAGGAAGCCTCCGAGTGTGACCCCCCTAATATACAAAAGGGTTTTTAATTTAACACCATTATAAATGCTAGAGGCAAAGCAGGCTTTGGGGTGGAGGCTGACAGCATGTGACCCCCCACGTAATAACCTCGCAACCCCGAGGGGTCCTGACCCCCAGTCTGAGAACCCCTGATCTAGGAGCCCCACATCTGGATAAATGCCCCTTTGTGATAGGTATTGTACAAGCAAGCACAGAACAAATAGACTGTCCCTACCACCAAAGAGCTTACAATCTAAGTAAATGTTAAGTTAGTTGAAATCTGAAGGTTAAAGTGAAATCTATACAGATATCAGAGGGGTAGCCGTGTTAGTCTGGATCTGTAAAAGCAGCAAAGCATCCTGTGGCACCTTATAGACTAACAGAAGTTTTGGAGCATGAGCTTTCGTGGGTGAATACCCACTTCGTTGGATGCTTTAGTGGAAATTTTATATAGATGTTTTTCAGAAATCAGTTAAAACCAGACAGAAATTTACTGAATGAACAATTGTATGTAAACACTACTTTAGAACTCATACTTTCAATTAAGAAATAATTTCTTATCTGACCTCTTCATTAAGGAACAAACCGAAGACCGCAAAAACACCACTCCATGAAACTTTCAAATTCTAATTTTTGCCAGCTCCATTGCCCTGTCTTAAAAACCATGTTCCTTGGAGACAACACTGTTCAGAGCAAATAAATAATGGATTTTAACATGTCTGACAATCAACATTTTTCGTTTAAATGAAAATCTTTGTAAATGCAACATTAACGCTGAGAATTTGAACACACGCAAAAAGGTTCACATTAATACTACAGATATGTATAGTAGTATTTTGGATTGTTGCTTGGATTGATAATATTTTGTCAATTTTTCCCTGGGATGTGTGTAACGTGGTCAAGTTTATTATTATTGTGGAAACTTCAAATTTTCAATATCCTGACTAATCCATTTAAATTTTCAAACTTAACAAGGCATTAACTGGTTTCTGCATTTAAACTTTTTAAGAAAAACAAAAGAACTAGGGCAAGAAGAGAAGTCAAGCAGATTTGGGAAAATGAAATCATTTATGTCATCACCCCATTTCAGATAAGTTACTTAATGCCTGACACTAGCTATTTCAGTGTGATTTAGTTTTCAATATTTTAAAGTTATTTATTGAGGGAAGGAGGAGAGAAGGGGAAGTGCAAGAAAAAGAGGGAGAGCATGTGTCAGGAATCTTTAGGGAGCGTAGCATTATAGGAGGAGGATCTGCAAGCAACGAAAGGAAGAAGCCAGCTTCCTAACCTCTCTTTGCAATTGCAAATCCCCTATAAAGTAGGAATGGAAGCAGCAGCAGATAAGCATCTCAGAGCAGCAGTAGAGACTTCTTGGCATGCAACCCAGCACAGTTCTAGGCTGAAAATATAGCTTATTGAAGGAGATAACGTGAACAAGGATTGTGAGGGGGCTCACAACCGAAAAAACACGGTTACTCACCTTTGTAACTGTTGTTCTTCGAGATGTGTTGCTCATATCCATTCCAGTAGGTGTACGCGCTACTCCGACAGTGGGGAAGGAGGGCGGGTGTGGAATGGATATGAGCAACACATCTCGAAGAACAACAGTTACAAAGGTGAGTAACCGTGTTTCTTCTTCGGTGCTTTGCTCATGATCCCATTCCAGTAGGTGATTCCCAAGCCTTACCCAGGCGGTGGGCGTCTGAGTGAGAGGTCACAAGAGCGCGTAACACAGCAGAGCCGAAGGCCCGCATCCATCCCTCGGAACTGCTGGACAAGGGCAGTAATGGGTAGCAACAGGATGGCACCGGAGGACCAGGCCTGCCTGCAGATCTCCTGGATAGGGTACTTCGGCGAGGAACACTGTCGAATGAAGCCTGGGCTCGTGGTAGAAGATGACGCCGTACTCTTGCCCAGATGGAGATGGCAGGTTGTAACAGGTCCGTATACAGGAAGTCACCGCATAGGAAATCATCTGTAGAGGAGACTGGTAAACCCTCTAACTCCTCAGACGACGGCGACAAGAAGAGCTGGGTGGACTTATCGTAAATGGTTTGGTTCGCTCATATAAAGCGAGCGCTCTGCGCACGTCTAAGGAGTGGTAACTGTTGCTCCTTGCGAGACAAAGTGCGGTATTTGGGAAGAAGACAGGTAGGAATATTCCGGTGACATGAAACGGCCCGAGACGACCTTGGGAAGAAATGCGGGGTGGACGGCCTCAGTTGCTACCTTGTCCGATGGAACACCATTACGGGGGATCTACGACGAGGGCGCGCACTCTGGATACACGCCGAGCGGAAGTGATCGACACCAGAATAGCCGTCTTCCAGACAATTAAAGGGGGAAGACCTAGCCAGCGCTCAAACGGGGGACACATGGAGATGGGACAGTGCACCAGGATTGAGATCCCAGGAGGGGGCTGGGTGCGGACACTGGGGGTAAAGGCACTCCAGCACCCTTGAGGAATCCGCAATTGGGTGCGAGAAAGACCGAGCGGCCGTCACTCCCTGGGTGGAAGGTGGAGATGGCCGCTAAGTGAACACGGAGAGAGGACAGTGCCAGCCTTGTTCCTTTGAGCGACCAAAGGTAATCTAAAAAATCCACTGGGATGGAAACATCGGTGGGATGGAAGCGCTTCTCCGCGCACCAGCACGTAAAACCGTTTCCATTTGGCTACGTATGTCGCCCTTGTAGATGGTTTTCTACTTCCCAGAAGTACCTGCCTCACTGGGGAAGAGCAATGTAACTCGGACCGAGTTAGCCACTCAGGAGCCACGCTGAGAGGTGCAGCGACTGGAGGTCCGGGTGACAAAGGCGGCCGTGGTCCTGCGTGATCAGGTCCCAGGTGAAGGGCAGGGGAACCGGGTCGACTACCGACAGGTCCAGCAACAGAGAGTACCAATGCTGACGGGCCCATGCCGGAGCGATCAGAATCAAAGCGGGCCCTGTCCCTGCGTGCCTTCAGAAGGACCTGTGGACTAACGGGAACGGGGGAACGCATAGAAGAGATGCGTTGCCAGGGAATTAGAAAAGGCGTCTGCCATTGAGCCCGGCTCGCGGCCCTGGAAAGAGCAGAACATCGGGCACTTCCTGTCCTGCGTGTTGCAAAGAGGTCCACGTGGGGATGCCCCCACCGTCGGAAGAGGCGCAAGGGCGACGTCCGGGCGAAGGACCATTCGTGGAGCTGAAGGACCGGCTGAGACGGTCCGCCAGGGTATTTCGAGCCCCGGGGCAAGTAGGAAGCGATAGGTGAACCGAGTGGGCTATGCAAAAGTCCCACAGTATCATTGCTTCCTGAGACAAAGAAGAGGAGATTTCGTTCCGCCTTGCTTGTTCACGTAGTATAACGCCGTCGTGTTGTCGATAAAGACTGAAACACAGCGGCCCTGGATCTGACGATGGAACGCGAGACAAGCCAGGCGGACCGCTCTCAACTCCCGGATGTTGATATGGAGGGCGAGCTCGGGAGGAGACCAGCGACCTTGGTCCTGCAGGGTCCCTAGGTGAGCCCCCCCATCCCAAATCTGATGCGTCCGTCGTCAGGGACAGCGAGGCTGGGGCTGATGAAACGGGAAGCCCGCACATACGACGGACTGATCTAGCCACCATTGAGAGAGAGGAGACGATTGGGAATCGTGACCACCGTGTCCAACGGGCGCCTGGTGAACGGAGCTGAGGGATGAGCCAGGATTTGCAGGGGCCGGAGGCGGAGTCGGGCGTGCGCTGTGACGAAAGTGCAGGCTGCATGTGCCCCAACAACGTGTCAGGCAAGTGCGCAGGGAGGTCAGAGGTGCTGACTGTAGCCTGCGGATGATGGCTGACAGCGTCTGGAACCGTGCCGAAGGAAGGACCGCCCTGGCTATAGTGAGTCTAGAACGGCTCGATAAACTCTATCCTCTGAGTAGGGATAGAGTGGACTTCTCCGCATTGAGCAACAGCCCGAGACTGGAGAAAAGGCGGCTGACCACTTGGACGTGCTCCTGAGGACTCGATCCTGTGAAGGTCCCGGATAAGCCAGTCGTCGAGGTAGGGGAACACGTGTACCCGACTGCGACGAAGAAAGGCGACGACTACGGCCATGCATTTGGTGAACACTCTCGGGGCTGTGAAGAGTCCGAACGGAAGGACCGTGAATTGATAGTGCCGGCCGCCGACAATGAAGCGAAGGAACCTGACGATGGGGCGGAAAGATGGATATATGAAAATAGGCGTCCTGCATGTCGAGGGCGTACCAGTCTCCGGGATCCAGGGAGGATAATGGTCCCAAGGAAACCATGCGGAACTTCAACTTGAGTAAGGTATCTGTTGAGTTCGCGGAGGTCGAGGATGGGTCGGAGACCTCCTTGGCTTTGGGATCAGAAAGTAACGGGAGTAGAACCCCTGCCCGTCTCGTCCTCCGGCACCTCCTCTACGGCCCCTTGTCGAGGAGCGTTGCAACTCTTGGAGGAGGATTTGCTCGTGAGAGGGTCCCTGAAGAGGGACGAGGAAGGGGGGCGGAAGGCGGACGAAGCAAACTGCAGGTGGTACCCAAGCCGCAGCGTGCGGAGGACCCACGATCTGTAGTAAGCTGGCGCCACGCCGGGAGGAAGAACGAGAGACGGTTGGAAAAGGGAGGAGATGGATCCACGGAAAAAACTGGTACAGAGCGCCCCCGGGCGCACCTTCAAAAGGACGGCTTCGCCCGGAGGAACGGCTTGGAGGGACCTTGATTTGGCCCCCGTGGTTGCCAGATGCTGCGCCTGCCATTCTGTTTCGTCTCCTGGCAAAGTCCTGCCTTTGCCTGGGTTGCGGGAAGGGCCTGCGCTGTTGCTGCGGCCTGAACGGTCGACGCTGTTCACTGGCGTGTGCATCCCTAGGGCACGCATAATGACCCTATTGTCCTTGAGACTTTGCAGGCGAGGTCTGTCTTGTCAGAAAATAGGCCCTGGCCCTCAAACGGAAGGTCCTGTATTGTTCTGGAGTTCCGGAGGAAGACCAGAGACCTGTAGCCAGGAGATGCGGCGCATAGTGACTCCGGAGGCGAGAGTCCTAGCGGCTGAGTCTGCTGTGTCCAAAGACGCCTGCAGCGAAGTGCGCGCGACCTTCTGCCTTCATCCAGTAGGCGCAAACGAACTCCTGCGAGCATCTTGTGGGAGAAGCTCCCTAAATTTATCAGCCGCCTCCCAGGTGTTATAGGAGTAGCGGCTGAGCAGGCTTGTTGGTTCGAAACCCGCAGCTGTAACGCTCCTGCGGAGTAGACCTTACGGCCGAAGCAGGTCATAGGTCGCGCCTCCTAGACTTTGGGGCCGGAGCTTCTTGCCCATGTCGTTCCCTCTCGTTCACAGATTGAACGACGAGGGAACAGGGGCTGGATGCACGTATAGATACTCGTATCCCTTCGAGGACCATATACTTGCGCTCCACCCCCGAGCAGCGGGGGAACGGAAGCCGGTGACTGCCAGATGGTGTGGCATTGGCTTGTATGGTCTTTATGAAGGTTTAGGGCGACACGAGTAGGCGCATCTGCCGAGAGTATCGTGTGACGACCGGGTCTGCACCTCGGAGACCTCCTCAGCTGGATGCGCATGTTTTTGTGCAACGTGCCTGAGGAGATCTGGTGTGCCCTGAGGTCTAGCAGGGGGGGGACTGGTGGTTGTCGTCCCGCCACTGCTTCATCCGGCGAGGATGACGAGAGACACCTGGCAGAAGCGGGTCAGGTGGCGGCTCAGGTGAATGGACGGGCTGTCTCTCTGGTTTCCTGCGGGGGTTCAGTCTCAGGCGGGTAGGGACTGACCTCTCCTTGCAGGGGATGGCGGTGGGGTGAAAACGTAGCCTCTGGAGCCTACGCTCTGAGCAGACGGACGTGGTGGAAATTGCTGAGGCCCCTGGGCTTGCTGATATGCCCAGGGCATCCAGAAGCCCACTGCTGCGGACCATGTTCCTGGTGACCCTCAGGAAGAGGGCGGCGGACCTGTCAACGTCCAGGTAGACGCTATCTGTCCGTCGGAAGAGACTGAACCCTGCCGAGAGGGCCACGGGGCGGCGGAACGGAGTAGTGCGGTCCAGCGCCCTCGATGGGACGGCCTCCTCGGTGCCGGGAGCGGTGCCGTGAGCTATACCGGTGCCAGATCTGGACCGGACCTGCCACCAGCGCGTGCCGGGAGGGTCGACCGGAGATCTGGACCTTCGCGGTGCGTGATCGCGCTCTCCGAATCGTCCGTTGCCGGTAGCGGTGGCTGGAGCCTGGAGCGGTGCGGGAGTACCGGGACCGACGTGAAGATGATTCGATCGCCGTGAGTATGACCAGTGCCGCCGGGGAGAGCGGTGCCGGGACTGCGAGCGGCGCCTCGAAACAGACCTCCTCGGGACCGGAGATCGGTGCCGTGACCGAGATCGGTGCTCGGACCGGAGAATCCGGGACGGTGCTCTCATCGGGGTCGGCTTGCCCTTAGGAAAGTACAACCCGCACCGCGGTGCCGGGGTTGGGCAGCCCAGGCTCCGTCAAGGCATAAGGTCCCTGCCGACGAGAATGTCTCGGGCGTAGATGGGACTACAAGCTCTACCCCAGATCTTGGCGGGGAGCTAAGAGGGATCGGACTCGACGGACCCGCCGGGCCCGGAGTCAACGAAGCCCCTGGCACGGCCACAACGTCGGCGGTCTGGTGCTCCTTCGGGGCTGCTAGCCGGGGTAGAGGATGAGGGCCTCTTCCCAGGAGCCGGTGCCCGGAGAGGGTGGTGCCGCTGCGCTTTCGCGGTGCCGGAGGGATCCGGTGCCGGAGCCGCGCTCATCGGTGCGAGGGCGCGGGGTGAAGTGCCGCTTCCATAAGGAGAGTCCGGAGGCGCTGGTCTCGCTCCTTCTTAGTTCGCGGCCGAAGCTTTGCAGATGCGGCACTTCTCCGAGACGTGTGATTCCCCAGGCACTTTAAGCAGGCGTCGTGGGGATCACTGGGGCATCGGCTTTTTACAAGCCGAGCACGCTTTGAATCCCGGCGAACCAGGCATCAGCCCGGCGCCGGGCGCGGGAGAGGGCTAGAGCCCCGAACCCGCTAACTAACTAACTATATACAAGAACTATAACTATAACTACAACTATATTATACTAAGTAAACTACAACTAACTAACACTAGAACTGTAACAATGAACAAGAGAAGCTAGGGACGTGGAGGTCAGCTATGCCGCACTCCACAGTTCCAACGACCGACACAGCGGTAAGAAGGAACTGAGGAGCGGGCAGGCCGGCAGGGGTATATATCACCCGCCGTGGCGGCGCCACTCTAGGGGGCGACCTGCCGGCCCACTGGAGTTGCTAGGGTAAAAGTTCTCCGACAAACGTGCACGCGCGGCATGTACACCTACTGGAATGGATATGAGCAAGCACTCGAAGAAGAACCTTCAATTTTGACAGGTGAGAAAAGCAGTTTTTATTAGACAGTGGGAAGAAAAGGAAATACAAAGATGTTCTTCACCTAAGAATTCTAAGGACAAGCATCTTCAAGTTTTTATAGTTAAAATAAGTAAAAAACATGCACACTTCTTCTTCATAACCTTTTGACAAACTATCACTTTCAATCCAGCAGGAGCCTAAACTAAAATTCAACATACTAAAATTAAACTAAAAGGTATTCTGCATTCAAATCACACAAATGGTTGAATTTAGGCAGGACATAACTAAGGTATGTCTACACTACGAAATTAGGCTGATTTTTAGACATCGATTTTATACAGTCGATTGCATATGTCCTCATTAAGCGCATTAATTCAGCAGAGTGCGTCCTCACTACCATGGCTAGCATCGACTTACGGAGTGGAGCACTGTGGGTAGCTATCCCACAGTTCCCGCAGTCTCCGCTGCCCATTGGAATTCTGGGTTAAGTTCCCAATGCCTGGTGGGGCAAAAACATTGCCGCAGGTGGTTTTGGGTACATGTCATCAGTCACCCTTTCCTTCGTGAAAGCAATAGCAGATAATTGTTTCGTGCCTTTTTTCCTGAGTTACCTGTGCAGACACCATACCACGGCAAGCATGGAGCCCGCTCAGCTCACCATCACTGCTGCCATTGTGGGCAAGTCTACTGTGAGGGCTGCTGTGATCCAAGCAGCCAATGCAATCATTGACATTCTGTTATCAAGGGTAGTGACTCTAGGAAACGTGCAGGCCTTTTAAGATTTTAGGTGCATCATATTCCTGTAATTTGTCGCTGGTGAAGAAATCTTGCAGCCGTACATTCCAGTCCAGTCAGTGCTGTAACACCCAATAGAACTTCTGTGGTTGACACATGTAACAGCTCCAGGGCTCTTGCTCTTTTGCCTTGGCTGACATACCTTGCCCTACCAGGACCTCCAAGCATCCAACACAGAAGTGCCTACAGCACCTGGCATTGCTACACAGCAGCAGCTCCTTGCCTTAGCAGCAGACGGTGCAGTAGGACTGGTACCCATCCCCATCGGACATGTAGCTTGGCCAGGGGTTCTGGGAACATCTTCCCTGCCCGGCTCCTAGCAATCTCCAGGGCATGGTGTACAGCTCCATCACTTCCCATGGCTCATGAAGCCTGGACAGTAGTAAGGAGCAGTTCAATTATAGGCCGAGCAAGTGCAGAATGGTGGTAGGATGTGCCTTTGGACGTTTAAAAGCTTGCTGATGCTGTTGGTTAGACCTCAGCACTACCAACATTCCCACTGTTATTGCTGCTTGCTGTGTGCTCCATAATGTCTGTGAGAGTAAGGGGGAGATGTTTATGGCGGCATGGGAGGTTGAGGCAAATCGCCTGGCGTCCGATTTTGAGCAGCCAGGCACCAGGGCAAATAGAACAGCACAGCAATGCACACTGCGCATCAGAGAGGCTTTGAAAACTAGTTTCATGACTGGCCATGACAGCTGTGTGTTTCTCCTTGATGCAAACTCACCCCCTTTGTTGATTTTAATTCTCTGTAAGCCAACCACCCTCCACCCTTTGAAATAAAGTAACTATTGTTCTGAAACTATGCATTCTTTCTTTTATGTATGAGATAATGGACCAGGTAGCCCAGGTGGGGTGGGGGAGGAGGGAAGGACAAGGCCACATTGCTTATTGTAGCCACACTAAAAAGCAAACTGTTTGAATGACAGCTTTCTGTTGCCTGGGCCATCCGCTGGAGTGGAGTGGCTGAGTGCCCAGAGCCTCCCCACTGTGTTCTTGGGCATCTGGGTGAGGAGGCTATGGAACACGGGGAGAAGGGTAGGTGGTTATACAGTGGGGGTCTGTGCTCTTGTTGGCTCTCCTACAGCTCCAACAGATGCTTTGTCATAGAATATCAGGATTGGAAGGGACCTCAGGAGGTCATCTAGTCCAACCCCCTGCTCAAAGCAGGACCAATCCCTGAACAGATTTTTGCCCCAGGTCCCTAAACAGCACTCTCAAGGATTGAACTCTCAACCCCTGGTTTAGCAAGCCAATTCTCAAACCACTCAGCTATCCCTCCCCAGTCTGTTTGTTCCCCCAAGAGATGCTTCATCATGTCTGTTTGCTCCCCCATTAGCCTCACCATTGCATCCTGCCTCCACTCTTCGTGCTCACTTAATTCTTTCCTGGCCTCTGCCACTGAATGCCTCAATGCATTAAGCTGTGCCTATCACTGCGGGAGGACTGCATGAGTTCGGAAAACATGTCATTGCGAGTGCGGTTTTTTTGCCTTCTAGTCTGCAATAACCTCAGGGACAGAGATGATAGAGCGTAGAATGTTTCTACGCTCCCCCTATGATTTGGAGGGGACTGCATGGTCACCTGTGCTGCTGAGTTCACCATGCTGACCAAAGAGGAAATTAAATGAAGAAGTTCCCAGGGCTTTTCCTGTGTACCTGGCTAGTGCATCGGAGTTCAAAGTGCTGTCCAGCACACTCACAATGGAACACTCTGGGATGACTCCCGGAGGCCAATACCATCAATTTGCGTCCTCATTACCTCAAATTTGACCCAGCAAGGTCGATTTTAGTGCTCCTCCCCTTGATGGGGAGGATACAGAAGACAATTTTAAGAGCCCTTTAGTTCGATGGAACGGGGCTGGTTATGTGGATGCATTTATTTTTAAAATCGACCTAACACGGCTAAATTCTACCCAGCCCAGTAGTGTAGACCAGGGCTTAGCCTGACCAAAACCGAACCATTTTTCCTAGTCAAGACACACCTTCAGCTAAAGAAACATGACAACCACCTCTCAAACTCTCTTTTAATAAGTCTCTAACCCCAGTCCCCTTTTCCCAGCTAAAAAAATTCTTACATCATCTCCAAATGTGCAATGAGAATTTGAAATAGATTGTTTTCTAATTCAGGTGCGTTCAGTTGTTTAGTATCCATTTCTTCCAGTAAAGGAAGACTATACCCATCTTGCTCAGCTCACAGTCAGGAACTTAAAAATGTGAGAAACTTACCACCTTAAACAAAAGATAAGCTATCTAACAGAATTAAGGGTTTTTCTTATTACAGTTGACATTGAGAGCTACCTTGCTAAATATATGAAGCTGCCAATGTCTAAGTAACTTTATCAGCAAGATGGCTGCTACCAGAGATAAAATTTTCAAATGCATTTAGATTATACGTGGTTTTTCACTTTTTGAATTTGCAGAGTGGGCTCAGAAAAATAAGTAGAGTTTTCCTTCACTAGCATTTGCAACTATCAATCACCATGTTGTGGCATGATAAACTGATTTTTGGTTAGGTTCTCTGTCTTCCGAGCTGATGGAGAGAAAATATATCTAGTTTATCTATTTTTTCCCCCAAACATAGATATATAGGTATTAGAAACGTCTTCTCTGACTCTTCAGTTCTGTTTATACATGTTTATGTATTCTTTCCCAAAATGTTTATTAGAAACATTTGCACAAAAATATTGTCTTTTTACTTAGCTGACTTCCACTGAGAGAGCTGCAAGTCATACAGGTGTCAGCAATAACACAATTAGCCGCTATGGAGAGAATTATGTCCTCAGAAACAAAAAATAATGTCTTCAAGGGATTAATAAGGAACAGAAGGTGACAACATCTACTAAAATAAATTAACAGAAATACCTACATTTAAAATGTTTCAGATTTCCATGAGGAATCATCATTATAAACTATCACTTAAATTGATTCAATTATGGAAAAATACCTCATTTCATTTAGAAGTTTCCTGATTTTGGCATAGTACTATACCTGTATTTATTTGGCTGCTTGCTTTAGCCAGGGATCCAGTGTTATTCCTGCTGAAGTTGTCTTGAGCTGACTGAAAATCTGAGGTGGACCATGATGTAGAATTATATCCCAAAGTAATTTGCTGTTGCAGTGTACGAGGTACAGCTGAACTTTGATTAGGAAAGGTATTAGTCTCTTTGAACTGTCCAACAGCTGGAAGACTCTGGGAAGTAAATACCTGCCCATATGGACTACCAACAGACATGGAAGGATAGGAAAGATTAGGATATAGAGCACTAGAGATGGTAGGCATGGCATAATGACCAGAAGAAAGGGAAAATCCTTGAGATGCCACTGAAGAGCTAGTTGAAGAACTATAGTGACTACTCAATGCAGAATACGACTGTGGAACACTTGTATGTAAATAGGATGCAGATGATATTGCTCCTTGGGTAAGTCCTCCAGCTGACTCCACAGGATGAGGAGCCCCACTGTATAACTGCTGTGTGTTCAACATGCTGGGACCCACAGAAGGTGTCATGACACTTTGAACTGGTATAGAATAGCATGCAGAGTGGTAATCAGCAACATACTGGTTATCCAACTGTGAGGGGACAGCTTCATGGGGCACTTGTGGATAGTGTCCGGAGGAAGCACTATAGTTTTCAAGATGTAAGCCATATCCAAAAGGGAACTCCATCTGATTCTGCACTGGACCTGAAAAGAAGAGAAAATGTCATATGTATTAAAGCTGTATGGGTTACATACACTTTTATCGCAGTTGGCTGACATACAGACAGACTGGAGGATCAGTATGCTTACTAGCATTAACATGCCAGCAGGAGGAGCAAGCAACCAACAGCATCAAAAAAGAAAGCTACTTCCAAACAGTGGAAAGGACAGAATAGCTAAAGTAGCAGACATTTAAATGAAAATAAAATACTTAAAGCAGTTTGTGTACACATACAAAATACAATTTTCAAAGTTCCATCTCAGATATTTGAAAATGTGTTGTAAAAAGTTTTCCCCAAGCTAAGATGCTACATGTCATATTTATATTTGGGGGATTATTTTTTAAACAAACATCTTAGAAAGCCCCTGAAAAAGAATGGTATTTATAACAGAAAAAAAATAAATAACATTACCTGGAACTTTTGGTATTTATAACAGAAAAATGCCAATATTGGGGGGAGGGATAGTTCAGTGGTTTGAGCATTGGCCTGCTAAACACAGGGTTGTGAGTTCAATCCTTGAGAGGGCCACTTAGAGATCTGGGGCAAAATCAGTACTTGGTCCTGCTAGTGAAGGCAGGGGGCTGGACTCAATGACCTTTCAGGGTCTCTTCCAGCTCAGTGAGATAGGTATATCTCCATATATTATTTTTTTCAAAAACAATCTGTTAAATGTGATAGGACAATAAAATCTTCCATTCAAACCAATCCATCAGTGGATAAAAGTCAGTAATACTTAGCTTTATGAATTCTTAAGAGATGACTAAAGTGAAATGCTGAGTTGCTATTGCTTTTCCCAGTATTCCCTCACCTTGTTTTTGAAGTCTGAGCCTCCACAAAAGCCCAGCTATAAACATACAGTATCCAGAAAAATAGCTCTTTATTTCCATTCACTGCCCCATAGTTCTCTGGTACAAGACAGTCATTGCCAAGTATTTGATGCAAGCAGCTTATCCTGTCAAGCCAGATTAGAGTGGGGAAAAACAAATGAGAAATTCATATATAACAAAAAAGTACTTGGCAATGACTGTCTTGTACCAGAGAACTATGGGGCAGTGAATGGAAATAAAGAGCTATTTTTCTGGATACTGTATGTTTATAGCTGGGCTTTTGTGGAGGCTCAGACTTCAAAAACAAGGTGCATCCACATATTCAGCACAGAATAAATTAGGGAGCAGCTCGATAAAGTAACCTGCCTTCTAAAGGTTTGTCTACATAAAATACACTAAAAAATTATAAAACTAAAATAAGCCTGGTTTAAACCAAAAATGAGTCCATACAGCCTTTACACTGGTTTAAAATATGATTTAAGATAAAGTGGTGCAACTTCTGTATGTAGAGAAGGCTTCAGTACGCATTTTGGGGAGGTGAACATTTCCATCTTGCCAGGTACAACAGATTTTGGAACAGAGATAAGGGTCTGACTATAAGTGGGTTGCATTCACTGTGAAAACTCATCTCAGTGCATCAGTGCAACTGGTCCTGCAACAGTACCTACCCCTATCCCTATGGGTGCAGGCCTGGCAAGGACTTTCACTATTAATAGTAGCTGTGTCCCAATTTGACCATACACCACATATCTGTTTATATAAGCAGGTTGGACCACAGTAAATCTAACAGTTGGTTCCTCTCAGGCTCTTTTCATTAACCCACTAGACAACTATTTTCTGTCTGAGGATAACCTCTCTCTCAGGGTTCCCTTTTTTAATTATTACTAGAACTAATTTACAATCACAACAAAACAATCAATTGTTTGGTCACGCTGAGGTACTATACTATTATTTCTTGGGTGACCACAGAGCTCAACTCTGACAAGACATGACAACATAAGAATGGCCATATTGGGACAGACCAATGGTCCATCTAGCCCAGTATCCTGACTTCCAGCAGTGGCCAATACTGGGTGTCTCAGAGGGAACGAACAGAACACGTAATCATCAAGTGATCCATCCTGTTGCTCATTCCCAGCTTCTAGCAAACAGAGGCTAGGGACACCATTCCTGTCCATCTTGGCAAACAGCCATTGAGGGACCTATCCCCTATACATTTATCTAGTTCTTTTTTGATTAATTTGAAGAGGAGTTTGAATATTGTAGCTATAAATAAATTCAAATTAGCCATGACTATGCACTAATTGTCCAAAGCTGCCTTCTGATTAGCTGATAGAGCCTTTCTGAAATTACACATTATTATGTTCAATAGACGGGGAAGAAAGGTAATGGAGGAACAAAGATAATGCACTCTGTGGTGGCAGGAGATCAAGAGAGAGTTTGGGAAGAGCGGTGAGGGGCTGAAGGAGAAAAAATAGGGTGACAGTTTAAACAGCCTCCTTCTCCAAAGTGCCAGGCTCCCCTTTCAGCAGCAATTTATGGTCCTTTGGGCACCCTCTAATCATTAAAACTAAAGTGAGAGCTGTTCAATTCCTCCCCCCAAAACTAAGTGAGCTGAGAGCATTTGTTAGGCCACAAAGTGCTGCTGAAAGGGGTACTGGATTTTTGAGAAACAGAAAAAATCCCAAATAGTCCAGGAATCCTTACAAATGCTGAGAAACAAATAATGGGCAAAAGATGCCTACAACTCTTTCCCAAGTAGCTTTCAGAGTAGAGAGCAATGGTGAATATAGCCCAAGAAAACATTTTAAAAAATGAAATATAACATTAATGAGCCCTACTCTAACAGTAATGAGCTATTTTATGGTGTCTATTAATGGACTACTGATGCACTATGACCTCATGCCTTAAGTCACCTGAAAAGAGGCATCAATAATTCACAGTCTGTCATGCCTTGTTTTATTCAAATATTTTTGATGCCTTATATTTACTGGTTTTCCACCCAACAAATTCTATGACATCTCTAACAATATGTATCTTTGAACTGCATTTGACCATCTAATTTAGTGTATTTTTAATTTCCTATATTGAATACAAAAAAAAGTCAGTAAAGCTGTATTTTGTAGTGCAGCGCAGTGTGTAGTATGACTTCTTCCACTTCCTGACCTCCAAGTGAAAGGGCTGTGCATAGTACCAAAATTTTATTATGCCTTTTTAAAATTAGCATTGAAAAAATAAGACTGGGAATGAATGGAGACTGAACCACTAGTCCATAATCTCACTGCTTCAAATCTCCATCTCCTATAATCACTGAACTGTCTTCATTTCCAGTCTTAAATACCGTATAAGTTTTAGTATGTTCAGTAGCCACTTCTAACACCAGAAACATTTCTGTTCTTTCGCTACAAGTGGCAGATAATAAGTGTGAAAACTGAAGAAGAAAATGACACTCATTTGTAGCTAAGCCAATGAAAGAAAGAACAATTTTATCACACAAAAACAAATTTAAAAAAGATCCATAACTCTTACATTTGAAAAATTCCAGCCCTTTACTGGCAGATTTTACATTTATAGTAGAAAGGTTCTGGGCATTTAAGGCTCGATTCATTCTAAGTGAAAAGGGAGTGCAGTATCTGGTCATTACTATACACTTACACAAAAATCTCTCTGATTACAGAATACTGGTATCAGCTTCTGTGATATTTAAACTGCACAATAATAGTTTAGCATGTCTAATAGTTTAAAAAAGATTAACTTTATTTTATAATTTAAATAGTTTCAGAGTTCACTTATCTGGCATTAGCTGAAAAAAAATTAAGAGTTCACAACAACAATCTAAAATATGCTTAAATATTAACTGTTATGGTCTAGAAAAGAACAAGTCCATTACAAAAGCAGAGACTTGCTTTAAATACCAATCTGGTATCTAGCAATTCAAGGGTCCTAAAATTCCATAAGGAAACTTCTCAACACACTTTCAGACTTGCAAAAAGTGTAAATCCTGAAAACTAAGCAGAAAACTCACCAACAAGTTAAGATACTGCTCTGCTGATGCCTCTCATTGTTAGAGACTACAAAGTGGAACTGACCTCGGTGCAGTAGATTGTCTTATAAATATGAAAAAGTGCTCATCCAAAGCTCTAAGTGCATTTACCATACATTAAAAATACTAAAATAAATGCAGTAGACTCATAATAATGGGGGTCAGAATACCCACATCAGCTTCAGATCCTCATCCCTTGCCCATACAACCTGACCAACCAAGGAAAGACATGGACCTTAAAAAATATCTGGGCTACTTGGGAATATACTCACACCTTGAGGTTCCCTCAAGCAGAGGAAGATATGATTCATCCCTTACTAGGCCAGAGACTATTTCTGAGGGGGTCCCAATTACAAAAAATAAAGTGCCTTTACCAAAGTATACCTTAATGATAATTCTACCTTTGTTCTTTTCCCTTCCTTCATTTCCCCCTATTTCTATCATACTGCAGATCTGCTCCTGCATAACTTTATTCTTTATTCACTCTTTCGAACAGAATATTGTATATTACATCCGGTGGTCTCTGGGGACACAGAAAAACACTGAGATAACTGGGCTTGGATAACTGGGGAGAATGTGTGTGAAGACTTCAAGGTGCTTCTCATTACTACAGACAGCTGGTCAGCTTAGCAGAGCTGCTGGAAGAGGGATCTAGTGCTGAAGCGTCACAGAACTCTGTTCATCCAGATCTTATGATTTCTTCACAAGTGCTGCTGCTACACAACTCCTAAGCAACTCCATTTTGTAGAGTGAAGGAGCTAGGCAGGATTGGAATTTCATGGGTCCCAATGGCTTCCTTTTCCATCTCTACTTCACCTGAGGATGGGCTATCAGCAAGGAATGAGGAATTCTCAAAATTTCATCCAAATCTTTACTGAAATTCCCAGAGAATATTACCTTGTTTTAGGTAACAGGAGGGTTTTGGATAAGTGAGGTTTGGATGCTCAAAATACCATACTAGGTAGAACACAGCAGTGTGACAACAGGATTATAGAATGCGGCTGTCAGCAGGATTAAGGAGACCATCAGTGTACTGGATATACAGCTTAACAACCAAGGAATCTAGACAGAATACCTTCAGTAATCTTGAAAAGTTTTAAGATAAGGTAAATTTTTCACCAGAGCTTGAAAAATCCACTCACAGGCTACATAGTCATGGTGAGTTTCATACCTGTCAAACAGGGAAACAAACACCACCAACTTTGGCAGAATCTAAGCTTCACTTTAGAGTATTAAATTTCTAACCCGTTTGATTGCAAAGAACAATAACCTTCGGAATGAGAAATAAATGTGAACTGTTGCAGTGCATTCCTGCTAAGTATGCAGTCAGCTCCAGTCCTCTGAAGCTGCTCAGAGTTAAGAGCTCTGAATTTATCAGACCTCTAACCAATCAGAGGCTAATCCGAAAGATTGCTCCCCTTCCAAATGGAGGGCAGGTAGAGGGACAGTACCCCAAGCTGAATCCAAGCAATAGCCCCCTCGTCATTAACGGTGGGACAGGGGACTAGGTTACTCACTGGGCCACCGGCCCTTCCCATGAACATCTTTTGTACTGATGTCTGGCTGGTAGGTGTCATTTTTCCAAACCCTACTACTAACAATGAATAAGTTCTAAACCAGGGGTAGGCAACCTATGGCATATGTGCCAAAGGTGGCATGCAAGCTGATTTTCAGTGGCACTCAAACTCCCCAGGTCCTGGCCACCATTCTGGAAGGCTCTGCATTTTAATTTAATTTTAATGAAGCTTCTTAAACATTTTAAAGAAACCTCTTACTTTACATACAACAATAGTTTAGTTACATATTATAAGACTTATAGAGAACGAGACCTCAGAAAGAGACCTTCTAAAAATGTTAAAATGTATGACTGGCACGCAAAACCTTAAACTAGAGTGAATAAATGAAGACTCGGCACACCACTGCTGAAAGGTTGCCGACCTCTGTTCTAAACTACGAGAGTAAAAGCCAGTATTTTCAAACTTAGATGCCATAAATTAGACATCTAAATCCATGCCTGGGCTCATTTATAAAGTCTGCCTATGCTCAGGGCTGCTTTGAGTTCCCAGTATTTCTGAAAAATCAGGCTACCTTTTTATTTAGCACACTAAATACAGACCTAGGTGCTTTTCAGGCACCTAAATTTTAAAATACTGCCTTACATTTTTAATTACAACAGTTGAATCTACTATTGGTGATGGATACCTAGCTGAAAAGCAACATAATCATTAACCCAGGACATCATACACTTTTAACTTGAAAAAAAATAAGCAGTCCTTGTGGCACCGTAGAGACTAAGACATTTATTTGGGCATTAGATTTCGTGGGCTATAACCCACTTTATGAAAGCTTATGCCCAAATAAATGTGTTAGTCTCTAAGGTTCCACAAGGACTCCTCGCTGTTTTTGCTGATACAGTCTAATATGGCTACCCCCTCTGAAACCTGTCACCTTTAACTTGAAATCTAGATAACTGCAAAATATGAGTGGATATTCAGGTATTACAACTTCCCCTCAAAACCCCTAACAACTTTCTCTCCATTTTTCTCTTCTGTTGCTGCACAAAGAGAGTCATGTAAACAGGGAAAATTTGATAGAAGAAGAAACAGGCTTTGTCTAAAAGTAAAAATTATACCACCTTAACTACACCAATATTGTTAAAGTGGTAAAACTCTTTTAGCGTAGGCACAGTCATACCAGTATAGCTTATTCCCATATGGGATAGGGAAGAAGCTATAATGGTCTAAGAAAGCTTTACACCAGTACAACTTCATCCGCATTAGGGGTTGTACTATACTGGCATTTAAACAACCCAGCCTACCCAACAATTATACCAGTGCAAAAGCCATAGGTAGACCAGGCCTAAGTGAAACTGACTACCCCAAAGCGCTATCAAATGTACAAACCAAAATGAAAAAAAGGAAGCATCTATTTTACTTGTAATCTTAGGTGTCACTTGTAACAACATTATAAAAAAGTCTTCCTACAGAAGTGTGTGGATTTTTTAATAGATTATCTCTTCAGTATTTAGTGTTTCAACATGTTTAATTTTTAACACTGCAGTTCCTTAAAACTGTTGGAAAAAAATCATTAATAGTCTGAATTCATATTACAGTACTACCTACAACTAGATGTCATTTTTCAGCTAGATAGCAGCCACCAGCAACACACACAGTTATAATTAATAATTTCACTTTCAAATATTCAGTGAGAAGTTCTTACATTTGGACTTCAAGATCGATGGGCTAAACAAAATAGGTATTTTAAAAGAAGGGCTCTGGCACAGAATTAAACAGGAAAAGCTGAATAGTTAGGAAGAAAACTATTAGGACAAACAAAAGGCAAGCCAATTTTACAAAACATAATTTTTTTAAAGCATGTACCAGTATGAAAATCACTAAGGATCCTTCACATGGACTTGTTACTATTTGTCTGATCCAGGGAGAAGGCCATGAGAACTAACATCATTTTGAATACTTGCAAGTCCCAATTTATCACCTCTGCCAAACACTAAATCCTTTTGACGGAAGTCTTTTGATTGAGCTCTTTGTGAGGCTCCAATAAATTCCAAGAGTTGGGGGAAGATCCGGCAGAATCTATGAAGCCTAGTGTATGCTGTATTCTAGCAGCAACACACTTATCTCTAGCATGTGCAAACACATCAGTAACTATATTTACATACGCATTACTTACTCCTCACAACATATAAGAAACACTAATTTTAGAAACATAGACCAAATTCAAGGAAGCAGATAGTGCCATTCTGGACAAAGTGGAACATGGCATTAAAACTAAAAAAAAATCAAGTCTGGCAGTCTTGTTTTTCGATTTCCTGTTTCCCTTCTTTCTCCCCTTCCTTTATATAAACAATGCCCCAAATGCTGCATGTGAGTTTCCAGGACTGGTAGATCAAAAACAAAACTATCTTTTTAAAAAATGTTGAAACGTTATTGTGTGGTTATGTAAAGTGACAAATTAAATTAACACCTTACCTATGAATCACTAACTCTACATGACTGTAAATCTATCCCAAGGTAAAGGATATGCAAACCAAGAAACGAATAGATACTCAATAATAATTATGGCACTAACAAGGTGCAAAATGCAAGAGTTTATTTTTTAAACTTTTAAGAATTAAAAATGATTGTCTGAATGACTGTCTGAATCACAAGTAAATGGTCAAACTAAACAAGGTTGTAAACAAAATTATTTACGCATGTTGCTGATAAGCCCTTAAACTATTACAGTGAAAGAATTTTAAAAATCCAAATGGTCATTATTATTTTTACTCTTATTTTTGACACTTTTTCCATGGTCTTAATACAGTAAAAATATATGAAGTCAGTTATAGTTTCCTATTTTTAGTGTTACAATATTTGGATTTCAACAATGCATGGAAATGGCTGTTTATTTGAAAACAACTGTTTACATTAGAACTTTATACACATAGAAAAATGTACCTTGGTCACAGTTATTACAAAATTTAAGTTGAAAGCCGCTTTTTAAAAGTTTCCATTTAATCATCCCAGGTTTCTACAAACCTTCAGCAATATTTGCATGAACTTGATTCACAATCTGTTGCCTAAACATGACAGCTAAAACTTTGTTCGTATAACCAAAGGACATTAAAATTAAAGACCTCAATCCTGCAAACAGATCTACAAAGACCAATTTCTGTGCCCATGCCAACCTGACTGTAAAATCAGAGCCTAGGAGAAGATGTTAAAATGCAATACTAGCAAATATGCTTAATACAAATAACAGAGAGAAAATAAATTGATTAGGATCAGAAGCTGTTCATTAAATCAATTATACATATTTTATGATCAATTTTAAAATTGTGAGCTATAAAATCAGTGACAGTATCATTGTAGATTAAAACATATGTAAAGACATATACTCTTAGTATATTTTTATGCTAAAACACACAGGCAGTTTGCTCAATTTTAGGATATGTAACTTGAAGTGCATGTCTTCTCATTTTGTTATAATGAAACACCAGAAGAAACAAAAAGCATCATGTTTCAGTAATTCACATCCTTTTAAGAATAATCATGCAGTGGACCCTTGTTTATTTCCTGAAAATCCCTAAAGTCTTAATCCTGAAGATTTATGCACATGCTTATTTGGTGCATATGAACAGATCTACTGGGAATGCAAATATTCCCCTAGAAACTACTCAGCTGCACAAAATAAACCATGTGTCTATGTGTTTGCAGAACCAATGCCTGAGCGTGTTACAGCGTCCAAAGTGTTCCCAAGATGCAGTTTCCCACCTAGAAAGTTTCCAAAATTAAATTAAATTTGAGGGAAAATATTGTCCTACCTCACTTACTATTTTGAATAAGCCTAACTGGCACTTTTTAATATTCCGAGCAGTTATTCCTGTGTTTCAGAGCCAGAATTGCAGTGATAGTCAAAAACTTATCAAAGGTTGGGGGTTTTTTCCTCTCAGTTACACAGCTCCTTGATTTCAAACACAGCATGCCCACTTCCCAACCACCAGACACAGTAAAAAACACAAACTATGTCTAGATAGCTGTGCATGCTTGTCTATGAAGCGAAAAGTCACTCCTGCCGGCTCTTCATACTGCCAAATAGGTCACCTTCACCTGCAAATCATGAGTGTCTGCAAAGAGGGAAGTCAACATCTAGGCTAGTGATACTCAGACCACAGTGGTTTAGGAGCCAAATTACCAATCAACATTACCCAAAAAAGATCCACAGTAGTAAATTCATTGCTTCATTTGCTATAGTACTATATACTCATATTTAGTTTTTATACCCATAGATTATTCTCACAGCAAAATGACTGATCAAGTATTATTTTATCAACTACAATTGATTAACAAAATAGTGCTGGCCTATACTACAGCTGTAGCTCAACCAAAGTTATGCTACTTCAGTAAGGTAAATTACATAACTGAAATTGATGTTAGTTAGGTCAGCTTATAGCAGTGTCTACACCCTGCTGAGTCAAAAGGAGACGCTCTCCTGCCGACTCACCTTACGCTTCTCCGGGAGCTGGAGTGCAGAAGTCGATGGGAGAGCGCTATGCCATTGACTTAACTTGTCATCGCCATCACTGCATCAGTAGCAGCAGTGCTGATTTAGCCCTTAGACAAACCCAGGGTAAAAGCATCCTGTTTGGTTAATAATTAAATCACACGTGCTGCAAAGAGCCACAGGAGGCATATTAAAGAGCCACCTGTGGCTCCCGAACCTCAGTCTGAGTATCACCAATTGAGGTTAACCACTCACAGGACTACGAGAATCTCCTGTGAACTAAAGACACTGCATCCTGAAAAGCATGTTATGTGACATTAAACCAGCTTGTCACTCAGCTACAGGGGAGCACGAGTGGACCGCACACTACATGTGCTAAACCCCTGAGTGGACACACACAGCCCAGCTAAGCCAAGACAAAAAACATGGGAATGCCACATGGCAGAGTCAGCCACCCCTCCCCCGCCCTCCTCTGTCCCAGTCCCCTGGACCCCCACCCTCCTCTGTCCCAGTTACTCCTCCCAACCTCCTCCCATCCTCCTCTGTCCCAGCCCCCTTGCCTTAGCCCCCCCGCCTTCTGTCTCAGCCCAGAGTCCCATTCCCCACTGCCCTCCTCTGTCTCAGGCCCCTTGCCCCAGCCGTTGACACAGACCAGAGTTCCTAAAGAACTCGATTGCAACACAGCTCTGCCAAATCGAGACTCCTCCCAACCTCCTCCCATCCTCCTCTGTCCCAGCCCCCTTGCCTTAGCCCCCCCCGCCTTCTGTCTCAGCCCAGAGTCCCATTCCCCCCTGC
>NC_133773.1:31060944-31068388 GCF_003597395.2 Chelonoidis abingdonii
TGCTCAAATTTTGGAGTGGCCTAGGCAGCGGGCCTCTGACTGGTCTTAGGGTTTCCAGTCTGTGGCACACCTCACAACTGGACATCCATTGAACCATCCTTCGCCCACCCCATCCCAGTGGGAGACGACCTCCCCCAACCTGCTCCTTGGTCTGTTACCCCGCAATGGCACGGGGATGATCATCTGGGCTAAGCTTAAGAAGCTTTCCCAGTACTTAGTTGGAAAACTTACCAACTGTTGTGGCCGATGCCAGTCTTCCTGGTGTCACCAGAAAGAAGTCTCCTTGTAGAAAAGTCCTTGTTCTACAACAAATCGGCGATCGGTTAGAAGAGCTGAGAGGCAGTGGGGTGCTCCATGCCGCCACCCAACGCTTTCTGAAGGCTTCATCTGCTTCCTGCTCATCGGAACTGTTCCCTGAGGGCTAGAAACTCAGTTCCTCCTAGACTGTGGATCTTGGCTAGTCACTGGAAGCTATGTAGGTGATGGGGTTGTTTTTGTTGATGGGAACCGCCCTCCGCTGGTGCACTATGCCATACTAATCAGGCTCTGGCTGAGGCCTCTGCTTGGGTAGGGTTGTCTGCTTGCTCTGCCAGTTGGTGGCCACACTGGCGCCCTCTGGCGAGTTGAAGATGAGTTTGCTAAGCACGGCATAGTGCTGGCAATGGTTCTGGTGCTGGTTGCTATTCAGTTCCGTTCTGGGCTAGATGCACTGTGGTTGTTGCAGTCGTGGCAGGGCGATCCGGGCCACCACCTCTGTCTGAGTCCTGCTAACACAGACGGGGCCCTGTGCCGGCTTCAGGAACAGGATGAGTCTGGAAGTTTTACCTGGCTGCCTTGATAACATTCCCACCCTCTTGGCCCCTTCACGCTGGGTGGCCAAGTTCCCCCAGTAGCATGGGAATTGATAATTGTCATAGACTGCAAAAGGTCACATCCTGACCAGTCCTTTGTACTGGACAGGCAGTTAGCTGTAAGCAAGTCATACAGATTTGACATGAAGGGGTAAAATGTCACTTGGGAGCCTTCTTGGTTATAACTTGAGGGCATTAAGGATGGTGGATAGCGCACTGTTGCCTGTGCTCTCACAGCGGAACTCGATAAACCTGCTTTCCGCCCACTCTAAAGTTTCCTCTCGCTCCAGGGTATTTGAGAAGGCATCTGAGCCGGATCTTTGGGTTGTGATGTGGTGTAATGAACTGCACTCGGTTGGTTCCGGGGCAGTTGGCCTTTATATGTCCCATTCATTACATTTAAAGCATCACCCAGCTGACGGTACTGGCGAGGTAGGTTGCTGGAGCTGGGTGAGGTGGGAGAAAGGAGGCTGGGGCTTTCTTGGGTTGTTAGGTGGGGTCTTGGGTTGCCTCGGTTTTGGGGTTAAAGGGGGTAATTTTTGGTTTGCCTGTTGCCCTGTTAATTCGCTCCCCTTTGCTAGTAGCTTTTTCTTGTGCTGCCGCTTCCACCCATGCTGGCTCCGATGCTCCCCCGCCTCGGTTACAGTTTTGGGCTTCCCATCTAGGATTGGACCTTCCTATTTCTCAGGAACACCCTCTAAGAACGGGCTCCCTTTGCATTAGAGGACAGTTGGAGAGATTGAACATTTTCTCCTGATATCCAGGCATCTCAAGTCTTCCAATGTGGTAGGCGTCGGGTGAAGACACATCTGTTCCACTCTTAGGCTCTGAACCGCCAAGGGGAGGCTCAGGTGTTAGCCCCATTCGAATTCTGGCTTGGTTGAAAAAAGTTCATAATTCGTTTCATGGTGTTCCTTAGGCATTTCAGCACCCCCTGCTAAGGGTCCACTGAGATGGTGGCCTCGCTCTATCTGTACGGGTTTGCTGCAGAGATGTTGTACCCATGGCAGGTCCTTTCAAAATTTTCTAAGAAGGCCTCAGTGTCATCACCTGCCTTGTAGGTGGGAAATTTCCTGGGATGGGAAACAGTACCTGGAGAAGGGTTGTTAGGATTGACTGGAACATCTGGCTTAGCCTTTGCTAATTCCATGGCCTGCTGGCGGGCCTCCCTTTGGAGCTCCCGCTCTTTTTCTTTTGTCTCCAGCTCCTTTTGTTGCCTTTCTGTCTCTCTCCTGTGGGCAGCCTCTTTGGCTTGTTCTTCTCTTTTGTGGGCCGCCTCTTTGGCTTGTTCTTCTTTTTCTCTTATCTACATCTCTTTTTCTCTCATTTCTATCTTTTTTTTATCTCCATTTCTTTTTCTCTTATTTCTATCTCTTTTTGTTTCCTCTCCATGTCTTTCTTGTGGGCAGTTTCTTTGGCTTTTCTTCTGCATCCGGTCTTGCCTGTTCCTTGGAACTCATTGTTCCTGCTTTCTTGTGCTAGCTGTACCCTCTGCAGCTTACTGCCTGGAATGTTGCAGCCCAGCCTGCTTCCTTAACAGAGACTTCTAACTATCTATGCCTGAAAAGTTAGAAAAAAAAAAATTCATTTGCAAATGCCTTTTGCTGCTGTCTGCTGGCTCACACTTGCCGCCTCTTTAACAAAGACCCTTGTTAAAGAACTTAACACCTCTCCCTTCAGGCTGCCTTTCTCAGCCATAAAGGAGAGAAGGAAAAAAAATCACTGGCTGTGGTTTTAAAATCCACTCCTCTCAGCCTGCTTTCAAGCAGCTAGAAGGAGAGAAAAAAATCCTACTGGCTTTTGCTTCTAGACATCCCACTGCTGTGCCACCATGTCAAGGTATTATTCCCACTTTGAACTTTAGCGTTAAAAAGTGGGGACCTGCATGTACCCTTCTAAGTTTAATTCCTAGCTTAGGTCTGATAACGCTGCCACCAACCAAAAATATAGTGTTTTGGTACACTTCCTGTCCCCCAAAAATCTTCCCTGGGGAACCCAAGATTCAAATCCCTTGGGTCTTAAAAACAGAGAGAAATAAACCATTCCCCCTCCTTTCCCCTCCCAGACTTTCCCTGAGAGATACACTGATCCAAACTCCTTGGATCCTAAAACAGAGAGGAATTAACATTTCCCCCCGCTTCTCTCCCCCCACCACTCCCTGGTGAGTTCAGACCCAATCCCCTTGAGTTTTACACAAGGAAAAAATCAATCAGGTTCTTAAAAAGAAAGCTTTTAATTAAAGGAAGAAAAAATAAAAAACTATCTCTGTAAAACCAAGATGGAAAATGTTTACAGGGTCTTCAGCTTATACAGACTAGAGGGAACCCCTCCCCTCTAGCCTAAGCTACAAGTACAGCAAACAGAGGGAAAAATATCCTTCTAGCAAAATACACATTTGCAAATAAAGAAAACAAACATAAAGACTAATCTGCCTTCTATCTAGTACTTACTATTTGGAACATGATAGACTGTTTCAGAAAGATTGGAGAAACCTGGTTGCATGTCTGACCCCTCTTAACTCCAAGAGAGAACAAAGAACAACCCAAAAAGCACAAACAAAGACTTCCCTCCACCAAGATTTGAAAGTATCTTGTCCCCACGATGGCCTTTGTCAGTGTCAGCCAGGGTTCACTGAGCTTGCTTTACCTTACAGGGTAAATCGAGACATTAACCTACTATCTGTTATGACAGCTGCTTGGTAAATCTAAGATTGCATCTACCAGACATCGAGGTTTGTCTGGGCCTCCGATGGGTTTGCAGTTCACCTTGATTGAGTGATCTAGCTGGTTCCCATGGGCAGCAAGCTAACACAACGCAAAGCGCCCGTAGGCGATTAGCAAACCCTAACCCTACGCTGCCAATTCTCCCTATCCGCTTAGAAACCCGAACACGCTAGGAGTTGGGAAGCTCTACGAATAGGAACCCTAAACGCTGCAAAAGTGCCCTATCCCGTTAGGAACCCTAATTCCGCTAGGAAGCGAAGCCACTACCCTACGAACCCTAACCGTGCTCAAAGTATCCCTAATCCATAGGAACCGCTAACCTAGGGCAAGGGTGCCCTAGCCATAGGAACGCTAACCCTACGCACCAAGATGCCCTACCTTAGGAATCTACCTAGGACGGGAAGGCTACCCATAGGAACCTAATCCCTACTCCAATGTCTCTAATCTATACCTTAAGGAACCCTAACATGGGCTCCAAGTGCTCCTAAACCCTTAGGTAACCCCTAAACTCCTAGGGCGGGAAGCCTGCCATAGGAACCCTCACCCTAGCCTCCAAATGATCTACCCATTAGACTAACTCCTAGCTCCAAGTACCTATCCTTAGGAATCCTACCCTAGGGTGGGAAATACCTTACCATAGAACCCAAACCTAAGCTACAAGTCCCTGCCTCTAGGAAACCTGATCACAGCTCCAGTGCCCTACCCTTAGGAACCTAACCTAGGGCTGAAACGCCCCTACCTATAGGAAACCTACTCTTGCGTCAATGCCCTCCCTTTAGGAACTGTGTAACCATAGGGTGGGATACCCTATCCATAGGAACTCTAACCTAGCTCCAAAGACCTACCCATAGGAACCCTAACCCTAACTCCACATGTCTTATCCATAGGAACTCCTATACCCTAGCTCAAGTGCGCCTTCCCTTCGGAACCCTTACCCTAGGCATGAACCCTACTATAGGAAATCTTAACCCTTAGTTCCAAGTGCCCTAACCTAGGAACGACTAACATAGGCGCGGGCTGGCCTACCGAAAGAACCTAACCCTAGGCCCTCAGTGCCCCTTAACCTAGGAACCCTAATCCTAGGGGGAACAGCACCTACCCATAGGAACCTAATCCTAGCTCCAAGTATCTTCCCTGCATTATGAACCCAACCCAAGGGCAGGAGCCCTACCCTCATAGGAACCCTTAATCCTTAGGGCGGGGCGCCTACCTCAGTGAAACCCTATCCTAGCTCCAAGTGCCTACACAAAGGAACCTTAACCTCTAGAGCTCCAAGTGACCTACCCTTAGGAAATAACCCTAGGTGGCTACCTACCCATAGGAAACCCTACTCCTAGCTCAAGTGCCGCTACCCTGTAGGAACCCTAAATAGGTGGGAAGCCCTACACATAAGAACCTTTAACCCTAACATCCAAATGTCCTACCCCTAGGATCCCTAACACCTACCCAAGTGTCTTTCCCTTAGGAACCCTCACCCTAGGGCGAACGCCACCCATTAAGAAACCCTAAACCCTTGCTCAAGGGCCATACCCGTAGGAACCCAGAACCCTGAGTGGGCTAACCCATCCATAGAACCCTAATGTTGCCCAAGTGCCCTACCCTTAGGACCTAACGCTGAGGACGAGAAGCATGCCCATGGGAAACCCTAAGTCCTAGCTCAGGTGCCCTACCCTTAGACCCTAAACTAGGGAGAAACCTTACCCAGAGAACCCTGACGTTGCTTCAAGTGCCTTACCTCTAAGGAACCCTAGTGCCTACCTCAAGTGCCTACCATAGGTAACCCTAAACCGTAGCTCCAAGTGCTCTACGCATTAGGAAACCCTAACTCTAGCCTCCCAGTGCTCTAACCCTTAGGAACCCTAACCCTAGGGCAGGAAACCGACTCATGAGGAACGCTAGCCCCTAGCTCCATTGCTCTACCCTTAGGAAACCAAACTTGGGCAGGAAGCCCTCTCCATCGCAACTCTAAAACTAGCTCAAGTGCACGGACCCTTAGTATCCCTAACCAAGGCAGGAATCTCTACCCAAAGAACCCTAACTCCTATGCTCCAAGTGCCTACCCATAGGACCCTAACCCTAGCTCAAGTGCCCTATCACCTAGCACCCTAGGCTAGGCGGAAACCCCGACCCATAGAAACCCTAACAATAGAGGCGGCGCTACTATTTTAACATGGACCTAACCCTAGTCAAATGCCTCTACTCATCAGTCTCCTACACCGACTCCAAGTGCCTAAACCTGATGAACCTAACTGGGCAGCTGCCTACCAATAGGAACCTAATCGCTAGCTCCAAGTCCCTACTCCTAGTGAACCCTAACCCTAGCTCAAAGTGCCCTCTCCATAGGAACCCGAACTCTAACTCCACGTTTCTCTACCCTTGCGAAACCCTAACCTGGTGTCGGGCTGCCCTACCCAATAGGAACGCCTAATCCTAGCTCCAATTCCTACCCTTAGGAACCCTGACCCTTCGCTCCAAGTGCCCTACCTTTAGAAACCTAAGCCCAAGGATGGGCTGCCAATCGCATAGAACTCTAACACTAGCTCCAAGTCCTCTACCCTAGGAACATCCTGCCAGAGGTCAGGAAAAGCCCGTACCATAAAGGAACCCTAGACCTAAGCTTAAGCTCCAAGTGCCCTACCCGAGAACCTAACTTACTCCAAAGGCTCTATGTTTAGCACCCTAACCTAGGCGCGGAAGCCCCCCATAGAACCTACCCTAGCTCAATTGCCGTACCCCTTAGGAACCTAAACTCTGTTTTCGGGAAGCCCTATGCATGGGCAACCCTACAACCAGCACCCAGTGCCAGCCTCTTAGTAACCCTAACAATAGCTCGCAAGTGTGCTAACCCTTGGCACCTAACCATAAGGTGAGAAGCCCTAACCATAGGAACCGTAACCGCTAGCTCCAAGTGCTCTACTCATATAACCCTAACCCTAATGCGGAACGCCTACCATAGACCTCTAACTTCTGCTCGAAGTGCAACTATCCCTTAGCAACCCTAACTCTAGGTCGGGAAACCTGTCTACCCATCGGAAACCCAATTCCTAGCTCAAAGTGCTCTACCCATATGAACCCTATCCTAGCTTCAAATTGCCTTACCCTTAGGAACCCTATCTCTAAGGGCGGCAGCCCCTTCCCAAAGGACCCTAAATCTTGCTCGAAGTTCGTACCATAGAACCATAACCCTGAGGGCGGGAGAGCCTACCCAGAGGAACCTAACCTAGGTCCAGGCATACCCTTAGGAACCCTAACCGCTAGCGGGCGCCTACCCATAGGAACCTGTAACCCTAGCTCCAAGTACCGTAACTAGGAAGCCTACCCATAGGAAGCTTAACTCTAGGTAGGCGAAGCCCGACTAGTAGGGTAACCCTTATACGCCTATCTTCCAAGTGCCGCTAGCCCATATAACCCAACAGCTAGGCTCCACGCTCTCCCCCATAGGAATCATAACTCTAGCTCCAAAGTGCCCGCCTTAGGAACCAAACTAGGTGGGAAGCCCTACCCATAGGAACCCTAGACGCTAGCTAAAGTGCCCAGCTTAGGAACCCATTTCAGGGCAGGATGGCTAACCTAGGAATCCTAACCCTAAAATCCAGTGCTGTACACATAAGAACCTAGACCCTAGCTCGATCAGTGCCCTACCCTTAGGCAACCCTAACCCTAGGGCAAACTGCCCTATCACATAGACCTAACCCTATTCAAGTTCCTACCCTTCAGACACAAAGCTTGGGTGGGCCTGCCCTAGCAGTTACGAAACCTTATACGCCTTACTCTAGCCCCAGTGCTCTACTCCTTGGAAACTCTACACCACTTGCGGGAAGCCCTAACCCATTAGGATCCTAACCTTGTGCAAGGTGCCATACGCTTAAC
>NC_133773.1:31068413-31107939 GCF_003597395.2 Chelonoidis abingdonii
CTTCTAGCAAAATACACATTTGCAAATAAAGAAAACAAACATAAAGACTAATCTGCCTTCTATCTAGTACTTACTATTTGGAACATGATAGACTGTTTCAGAAAGATTGGAGAAACCTGGTTGCATGTCTGGCCCCTCTTAACTCCAAGAGAGAACAAAGAACAACCCAAAAAGCACAAACAAGGACTTCCCTCCACCAAGATTTGAAAATATCTTGTCCCCCGATTGGTCCTTTGGTCAGGTGTCAGCAGGGTTCACTGAGCTTGTTTACCCTTTACAGGTAAAAGAGACATTAACCCTTAACTATCTGTTTATGACAGCTGGCTTGGTAAATCTAAGTATTGGAATACTAACCAGCATCTGGGGTTTGTCTGCCCCATTGGGTTTGCAGTTCACCCTGATTGAGTGATCTGAGCTGGTTCCCATGGGCAGCACTAACACAAGGACGCCCTACGCATAGCAACCCTAACCCTAGCTCCAATTCCCCTACCCTTAGAAACCCTAACCCTAGGTTGGGAAGCTCTACGAATAGGAACCCTAACCCTAGCACCAAGTGCCCTACCCTTAGGAACCCTAACCCTAGGAAGAGAAGCCCTACCCATACGAACCCTAACCGTAGCTCAAAGTATCCTATCCATAGGAACCCTAACCCTAGGGCAGGGTGCCCTAGCCATAGGAACGCTAACCCTAGCACCAAGTGCCCTACCCTTAGGAATCCTAACCCTAGGACGGGAAGGCCTACCCATAGGAACCCTAACCCTACCTCCAAGTGCTCTACCCTTAGGAACCCTAAGCATGGCTCCAAGTGCTCTACCCTTAGGAACCCTAACTCTAGGGCGGGAAGCCCTGCCCATAGGAACCCTAACCCTAGCTCCAAATGATCTACCCATAGGAACCCTAACCCTAGCTCCAAGTACCCTATCCTTAGGATCCCTAACCCTAGGGTGGAAAACCCTACCCATAGGAACCCAAACCCTAGCTACAAGTGCCCTGCCTCTAGGAAACCTATCCACAGCTCCAAGTGCCCTACCCTTAGGAACCGTAACCTTAGGGCTGAACGCCCTACCTATAGGAAACCTAACTCTAGCTTCAAGTGCCCTACCCTTAGGAACTGTAACCATGGGGTGGGAAGCCCTATCCATAGGAACTCTAACCCTAGCTCCAAGTACCCTACCCATAGGAACCCTAACCCTAACTCCAAATGTCTTATCCATAGGAACCCTAACCCTAGCTCAAGTGCCCTTCCCTTCGGAACCCTTACCCTAGGGCATGAAACCCTACCTATAGGAAATCTAACCCTAGTTCCAAGTGCCTTAACCTTAGGAACCCTAACACTAGGGCGGGCTGGCCTACCGATAAGAACCCTAACCCTAGCCTCAAGTGCCCTAACCTTAGGAACCCTAATCCTAGGGAACAGCACCCTACCCATAGGAACCCTAATCCTAGCTCCAAGTATTCTTCCCATATGAACCCTAACCCTAGGGCAGGAAGCCCTACCCATAGGAACCCTAACCTTAGGGCGGGGCGCCCTACCCATGGAAACCCTATCCTTAGCTCCAAGTGCCCTACACAAAGGAACCTTAACCCTAGCTCCAAGTGCCCTACCCTTAGGAACACTAACCCTAGGGTGGGCTACCCTACCCATAGGAACCCTAACCCTAGCTCCAAGTGCCCTACCCTTAGGAACCCTAACACTAGGGTGGGAAGCCCTACACATAAGAACCTTTACCCTAACTCCAAATGTCCTACCCATAGGATCCCTAACCCTAACTCAAGTGTCTTTCCCTTAGGAACCCTAACCCTAGGGCGGAAAGCCTACCCATAGAAACCCTAACCCTTGCTTCAAGTGCCATACCCTTAGGAACCCGAACCCTAGAGTGGGCTACCCTATCCATAGGAACCCTAACTGTTGCTCCAAGTGCCCTACCCTTAGGACCCCTAACCCTAGGACGAGAAGCACTGCCCATGGGAACCCTAAGCCTAGCTCCAGGTGCCCTACCCTTACGAACCCTAAACCTAGGGTGAGAAGACTTACCCATAGGAACCCTGACCGTTGCTTCAAGTGCCTTACCTCTAGGAACCCTATGCCTACCTCCAAGTGCCCTACTCATAGGAACCCTAACCTTAGCTCCAAGTGCTCTACGCATAGGAACCCTAACTCTAGCTCCCAGTGCTCTACCCTTAGGAACCCTAACCCTAGGGCAGGAAACCCTACTCATAGGAACCCTAGCCCTAGCTCCAGTTGCTCTACCCTTAGGAAACCTAAACTTGGGGCAGGAAGCCCTCTCCATCGCAACCCTAAAACTAGCTCCAAGTGCACTACCCTTAGTATCCCTAACCCAAGGGCTGGAATCTCTACCCATAAGAACCCTAACCCTAGCTCCAAGTGCCCTACCCATAGGACCCCTAACCCTAGCTCAAAGTGCCCTACACCTAGGAACCCTAGGTCTAGGGCGGGAAACCCGACCCATAGAAACCCTAACCCTAGGAGGCGGCGCTATACCATGGGAAACCTAACCCTAGTCAAAGTGCTCTATCCATAGTCTCCCTAACCCTAGCTCCAAGTGCCTTAACCTGATGAACCCTAACCTTGGGCAGGCTGCCCTACCAATAGGAACCCTAATCCTAGCTCCAAGTTCCCTACCCTTAGGAACCCTAACCCTAGCTCAAAGTGCCCTATCCATAGGAACCCTAACTCTAGCTCCAAGTTCTCTACCCTTGCGAACCCTAACCTTGGGCGGGCTGCCCTACCAATAGGAACCCTAATCCTAGCTCCAAGTTCCCTACCCTTAGGAACCCTGACCTTCGCTCCAAGTGCCCTACCTTTAGAAACCCTAACCCAAGGATGGGCTGCCCTACGCATAGGAACTCTAACACTAGCTCCAAGTCCTCTACCCTTAGGAACACCTGCCATAGGTCAGGAAGCCGTACCCATAGGAATCCTAAACCTAGCTCCAAGTGCCCTACCCGTAGGAACCTTAACTTTAGCTCCAAGTGCTCTATGTTTAGTAACCCTAACCCTAGGGCGGAAGCCCTCCCCATAGGAACCCTAACCCTAGCTCCAATGTCCTACCCTTAGGAACCTAAACTCTAGTTCGGGAAGCCCTATGCATGGGAACCCTAACCCTAGCACCAAGTGCCCTACCTCTAGTAACCCTAACAATAGCTCCAAGTGTGCTACCCTTAGGAACCCTAACCATAAGGTGAGAAGCCCTACCCATAGGAACCGTAACCCTAGCTCCAAGTGCTCTACTCATAGTAACCCTAACCCTATGGCGGGAACCCCTACTCATAGGTACCCTAACTCCTGCTCGAAGTGCACTACTCTTAGCAACCCTAACCCTAGGTCGGGAAACCCTACCCATCGGAACCCTAATTCTAGCTCCAAGTGCTCTACCCATATGAACCCTATCCCTAGCTTCAAATGCCTTACCCTTAGGAACCCTATCTCTAGGGCGGCAAGCCCTTCCCAAAGGAACCCTAAATCTTGCTCGAAGTTCCGTACCCATAGGAACCATAACCCTAGGGCGGGAAGCCCTACCCAGAGGAACTCTAACCCTAGGTCCAAGTGCCATACCCTTAGGAACCCTAACGCTAGGGCGGGCAGCCCTACCCATAGGAACCCTAACCCTAGCTTCAAGTACCGTAACCTTAGGAAGCCTACCCATAGGAAGCTTAACTCTAGGGTGGGAAGCCCTACTAGTAGGTACCCTTACCCTATCTCCAAGTGCCCTACCCATAGTAACCCAACCCTAGGGCTCCACGCTCTCCCCATAGGAATCATAACTCTAGCTCCAAGTGCCCTGCCCTTAGGAACCATAACCCTAGGGTGGGAAGCCCTACCCATAGGAACCCTAACGCTAGCTCCAAGTTCCCAGCTTAGGAACCCTATTTCTAGGGCAGGATGGCCTACCCCTAGGAATCCTAACCCTAACTCCAAGTGCTGTACACATAAGAACCCTAACCCTAGCTCGAAGTGCCCTACCCTTAGCAACCCTAACCCTAGGGCAAACTGCCCTACCCATAGGAACCCTAACCCTATCTTCAAGTGCCCTACCCTTCAGAACACTAAAGCTTGGGTGGGCTGCCCTACAGTTACGAACCCTTACTCTAGCTCCAAGTGCTCTACCCTTGGAACCCTAACCCTACTGCGGGAAGCCCTACCCATAGGATTCCTAACCCTTGGTGCAAGTGCCATACTCTTATGAACCCTAACCCTAGGGTGGTCTGCCCTATGCATCGAAACTCTCACCCTAGCTCCAAGTGCCCTATCATAAGGAACCGTAACCCTAGGGCGGGAAGCCCTACCAATAGGAACCCTAACCCTAGCTCAAAGTGCCCTACCCATAGGAACATTAACCTTAGCTCCAAGTGCCCTACCCTTTGGAACCCTAACCCTAGAGTGGGAAGCCCTATGCATAGGAACCCTAACCCTACCTCCTAATGCTCTACTCTTAGAAACCCTAACCCTAGGGTGGAATGCCCTACTCATAGGAACCCTAATTCTAGCTTCAATTGCCCTATCCTTAGGAACCCTAACCTTGGGGTGGGAAGCCCCACCCATAGCAACCCAAAAACTAGCTCCAAGTGCACTACCCTTAGGATCCCTAACCCCACGGCTGGAAGCCCTACGCACTGGAACACTAACCATAGCTCCAAGTGCCCTCCGTCTAGGAACCCTCACCCTAAGGCGGGAAGCCCTACCGAGAGGTACCGTAACCCTAGCTCCAAGTGCTATACTTATAGTAAACCTAATGCTACGGCGGGAACCCCTACTCATAGGTACCCTAACTCTTGCTCATAATGCTGTACCCATAGGAACCCTAACCCTAGGGTGGGAAGCCCTACCCATAGAATCCTAACCCTAGCTCCAAGTGCCATACCCTTAGGAACTCTAACACTAGGGCGGGAAGCCCTACCCAAAGGAACCCTAACCCTAGCTCCAAGTTCCCTACCCGTAGGAACCCTAACCCTAGGGCTGGCTGCCCTATTCATAGGAACACTAACCCTATCTTCAAGTGCCCTACCCTTCATAACGCTAACCCTTGGGTGGGCTGCCCTACCGTTAGGAACTGTAAACCTATGCCAGGAAGCCCTTCCCATAGGATCCCTAACCCTTGGTCCAAGTGCCATACACTTATGAACCCTAACCCTAGGGTGGGCTGCCCTATGCATAGGAACTCTCACCCTAGCTCCAAGTGCCCTACCCTTAGGAACCATAACTCTAGGGTGGGAAACCCTACCCATAGGAACCCTAACCTTAGCTCCAAGTGCCCTACCCTTTTGAACCCTAACCGTAAGGTGGGAAGACCTACCGATATGAACCGTAATCCTAGCTCCAAGTGCTCTACTCATAGTAATCCCAACTCTACGGCGGGAACCCCTACTCCTAGGTACCCTAACCCTAGCTCGAAATGCACTAACCTTAGGAACCCTAACCCTAGGTCGGGAAACCCTACCCATAGGAACCCTAACACTAGCTTCAAGTGCATTACCCCTAGGAACCCTATCTCTAGGGCGGGAAGCTCTTCTCATAGGAACCGTAAACGTTGCTCGAAGTGCCGTACCCATAGGAACCCTAACCCTAGGGCGGGAAGCCCTACCCATAGCAACCCTAACCCTAGCTCCAAGTTCCCTACCCATAGGAACCCTATCCCTAGGGCGGGACAGCCTACCCCTAGGAACTCTAACCCTATCTTCAAGTGTCCCACCCTTCAGAATGCTAACCCTTGAGCGGGCTGCCCTACCATTAGGAACCATTATTCTAGCTTCAAGTGCCCTACCCTTAGGAAACCTAACCCTATTGCAGGAAGCCCTAACCATAGGATCCCTAACCCTAGCTCGAAGTGCTCTACTCATAGGAACCTTAACCTTAGCTCCAAGTGCCCTACCCTTTGGAACCCTAACCCTAGGGCGGTAAGCCCTACCCATAGGAACCCTAACTCTAGCTCCAAGTGCTCTATATCTAGTAACCCTAACCCTAGCTCCAAGTGCCCTACTTCTAGGAACCTTCTCCCTACCTCCAAGTGCCCTACTCATGGGAACCCTAACCCTAGCTCCAAATGCCCTACCCATAGGAACCCTAACCGTAGCTCAAAGTGCCCTACCCTTAGGAATCCAAACCCTATGGTCGGCTGAGCTACCTATCGGAACCCTAACCCTAGGTCCAAATGCCCTACTCTTTGGAATTCTAACCCTAGGGTGGGAAACCCTACCCATCGGAACCCTAACCCTAGCTCCAAGTGCCCTACCCTTAGAAACCCTAACCCTAGGGTGGGAAGCCATACCCATAGGAACCCTAACCCTAGCTCCAAGTGCCCTACCCTTAGGAACCCAAACTCTAGGTTGGGAAGCACTACACATAGGAACCGTAATCCTAGCTCCAAGTGCTCTACCCATAGGAACCCCAACCCTGTGGTGGGAACCCCTATTCTTAGGTACCCTAACCCTAGCTCCAAATGCCCTACCTATAGGAACCCTAACCCTAGCTCCAAGTGCCCTACCCATAGGAACCCTAACCGTAGCTCAAAGTGCTGTACCCATAGAAACCCTAACCCTAGGGCAGGAAACCCTACTAATAGGAACCCTAACCCTAGCTCCAAGTGCCATACCCTTTGGAACCCTAACCCTAGGGCAGGCAGCCCTTCCCATAGGAACCCTAACCCTAGCTCCAGGTACCCTAACCTTAGGAACCCTAAACCTAACGCGTGAAGCTGTACTCATAGGAACCCTAAGCCTAGCTCCAAGTACCCTACCGACAGGACCCATAACCCTAGCTCCTAGTCCCCTGCCCTTTGTGCGGGAAGCCCTACTCATAGGTACCCTTACCCTATCTCCAAGTGCCCTACCCATAGGAAAGCTAACCCTAGGGCTCCGCGCTCTCCCCATAGGAACCCTAACCTGAGCTCCAAGTGCCCTACCCTTAGGAACCCTAACCCTAGGGTGGGAAGCCTTACCCATAGGAACGCTAACTCTAGGGCTCCGCGCTCTCCCCATAGGAACCCTAACCTGAGCTCCAAGTTCCCTACCCTTAGGAACCCTATCCCTAGTGCGGGACTGCCTACCCCTAGGAACTGTAACTCTACCTCCAAGTGCCTTGCACATAGAAACCCTAACCCTAGCTCCAAATGCCCTACCCTTAGGAACCCTAACCCTAGGGCGGGAAGCCCTACCCATAAATACCCTAACCCTAGGTCTAAATGCCCTAACCTTAGGAACCCTAACCTAACGCCGGAAGCCCTACCCATAGGAACCCTAACCTATCTCCAAGTGCCCTACCCATAGGAACCCTAACCCTAGCTCCTGGTCCCCTACCCTTAGGAACTCTAACCTTAGGGCACGAAGCCCTACCCATAGGAAACTTAACCCTAGGGTGGGAAGCCCTACTCATAGGTACCCTTACCCCAGTTCCAAGTGCCCTACCTATAGTAACTGTAACCCTAGGGCTCCGCGCTCTCCCCATAGGAACCGTAACCCTAGTTCCAAGTGCCCTAACCTTAGGAACCCCATCCCTAGGGCGGTAAGGCCTACCCCTAGGAACCCTAACCCTAGCTCCAAGTGCCGTACACATAGGAACCCTAACCCTAGTTCAAAGTGCCCTACCCTTAGGAACACTAACCCTAGGGTAGGCTGTCCTACCCATAGGAACACTAACCCTAGCTCCAAGTGCCCTACCTGTAGGAACCATAGCTCCAAGTACGCTACCCTTAGGAACCCTAACCCTAAGGCGGGAAGCCCTACCGATAGGAACCATAACCCTAGCTCCAAGTGCTATACTCATAGTTACCCTAACCCTGCGGCGGGACCACTACTCATAGGTACCCTAACCTTAGCTCGAAGTGCACTACCCTTAGGAACCCTAACCCTTGGGCTGGAAACCCTACCCATAGGAACCCTAACTCTAGCTGCAAGTGCCCTACCCATAGGAACCCTAACCCTTGCTTCAAGTGCCCTACCCTTAGGAACCCTACCTCTAGGGTGGGAAGCCCTTCTCATAGGAACCCTAAACGTTGCTCGAAGTGCCGTACCCATAGGAACCCTAACCCTAGGGCAGGAAACCCTACCCATAGGAACCCTAACCCTAGCTCCAAGTGCCATACCCTTAGGAACCCTAACCTTGGGGCGGGAAGCCCTACGCACAGGAACCCTAACTGTAGCTCCAAGTGCCATACCCGTAGGAACCCTAATGCTAGGGCGGGCAGCCCTACCCATAGGAACCCTAACGCTAACTTCAAGTACCCTAACCTTAGGAACCTTAACCATAGGGCAGGAAGCCCTACCCATAGGAACCTTAACCCTAACGTCAAGTGCCCTACCCATAGGAACCCTAACTCTAGTTCCTAGTCCCCTACCCTTAGGAACCCTAACTTTAGGGCGGGAAGCCCTACCCATAGGAACCCTAACCCTATCTTTAAGTGCCCTACTCTTCAGTACGGTAACCCTTGGGTGGGCTGCCCTACCATTAGGAACCCTTACTCTAGCTCCAAGTGCCCTACCCTTAGGAACCCTAACCCTATGGTGGGAAGCCCTACCCACAGGATCCGTAACCCTAGCTCGAAGTGCCCTACCCATTAGATCCTTTACCTTATCTCCAAGTGCCCTACCCTTTAGAACCCTAACCCTAGGGCAGGAAGCCCTACCCATAGGAACCCTAACCCTAGGTCCAAATGCCCTACCCTTAGGAACTCTAACCCCATGGTCAGCTGCCTTACTCATCGGAACCCTAACCATAGCTCCAAGTGCCCTACCCTTTGGAACCCTACCCTTAGAGAGGGAAGCCCTACCCATCGGAACCCTAACCGTAGCTCCAAATGCCCTACCCTTGGGAACCCAAACTCTAGGTTGGGAAGCGCTACCCATAGGAACCCTAACCCTAGCTCCAAGTGCTCTACCCATAGGAACCCCAACCCTATGGTGGGAATCCCTACTCATAGGTACCCTAACCCTAGCTCCAAGTGCCCTATCCATAGGAAACCTAACCCTAGCTCCAAGTGCCGTACCCATAGGAACCCTAACCCTAGCTACAAGTGCCATACCCATAGGAACCTTATCTCTAGGGCGGGAAGCCCTACCCATAGGAATGCTAAACCTAGCTTAAAGTGCCGTACCCATAGGAACCCTAATCCTAGGGCGGGAAACCCTACCAATAGGAACCCTAACCCTAGCTCCAAGTGCCATACCCGTAGGACCCCTAACCCTAGGGCGGGCAGCCCTCCCTATAGGAACCCTAACCCTAGCTCCAAGTACTCTAACCTTAGGAACCCTAACCCTAATGCTCGAAGCTGTACCCATAGGAACCCTAACCCCCAGCTCAAGTGCCCTACCCATAGGACCCCTAACCCTAGCTCCTAGTCTCCTACCCTTATGAACCCTAACCTTAGAGCAGGAAGCTCTACTCATAGGAACCCTAATGCTAGCTCCAAGTTCCCTACCCTTAGGAACCCTATCCCTAGGGCGGGACTGCCTGCTCCTAGGAACCCTAACCCTAGCTCCAAGTGCACTGCACATAGAAACCCTAACCCTAACTCCCAATGCCCTACCCTTAGGAAAACTAACCCTAGGGCGGGAAGCCCTACCCATAGATACCCTAACCCTAGGTCCAAATGCCCTACCGTTAAGAATCCTAACCCTAGGGCGAGAAGCCGTACCCATAGAAACCCTAACCTTAACTCCAAGTGCCCTACCCGTCCCCTCCTCCTTCATTTTTAGCCATTTCTGATAAGAGGTCCAGAATCCTTCAGCCATGGCCCCTTTGTGGTCTGTCCCATCAACAGCTGGAGTGTTCCTCCTGATTATAGCTCTAAGAGCAAAGTTTTGGGAGGGACTTGGTTTCTCAGGAGAGAGAAAGGGAAGATCAGCTCCTTAAAGTCCATCCAGAGACCCAAAGACTGTGCAGATCCTGGCAGAGTCATGTCATGCCTTCTCCCTAGGATATGCAACTTTTAAGATCCAGTACTAGTTTCAGCTTCCAGATGGATTTAAGGTGCAGCCCTAGGCAGAACACAGTACAGTGATCTAGTCCGGCAGTTACAAAGCCCTGGATGAAAAGCCACATTTAAAAGGAACAGTCACAGTCTTCAGACCAGACAGAGATGGAAAAAAGTTTGTTTTGGCCACTGTGATGTTGTGATCTTCCAACAACAGCTTTGAACCCAACAGTACTTTGACACTGAGATATCTGGTGACAAATGTCAGGTACACACCCTCAGAAAGAGGAGCAGATGTCATCCCCACACTATTCACCAGCCTACCAACAACACCTCAATTTTATCCAAATTGAGTTTCAACCAGTTCGCTCTCATCCCAACCTGTGTCCTGGCTGGATTGGATGAGACAGAAATACAGAGCTGGGTCTCATTAGCCTACTGAAAGCAAGGCAGCCTATGTCTGCTGACTAGCCCTCCCAAGAACACAGTGTACACACTGAACAGGAGAGGTGACAAAATGAAATCTTGTGGGACTCCGCAACAGCACTAGTAGGGATGAGAAGCAATTGTCTGGGAACACTGAAGAGACACCTGAAATAGCTATTTCCTTTCCACTCCTACTACCATCATGAGAAAGTAAACAACACTTAATGATTATTGGTATCAAAGAATGTCAGGGTTGGAAGGCACCTTAGGAGGTCATCTAAGTTAACCCCCTGCTCAAAGCAGGATCAATCCCTAGACAGTTATTTACCCCCGTTGCTTAAATGGCCCCCCCAAAGGATTGAGTTTGCAACCCTGGGTTTAGCAGGCCAATATACACACCCCTGAGCTACCCCTCTCCCCCAAGCACATGATAGACCTAATAATGTCAGCATCTGCTAGCAGAGGGCACTAGTAACAGGATGGCTTACCTCCCCTGGGCTGGAGAGCCATGGGCTAAACCCACCTGATTACAGCATGCTTCCCACCTGAAGGGAATCAGGCACTTCCCCATAAAGAGCAGAAGGTAGTTCTAGTAAAGAAGAGGAAGCTAGACATAAGTGGTGATAAATCCTTGCTGGACTAGCCACTAGATAGAAAGGAAAACTTTTCAAGCACGGAGCTCTGTGAGATAGCCTCACTAAGTAGGGAAGAGGTGTGGAGACCCAGAAAGGAACTTAGGAGGCTGGGTCAGAAGTTGCCAGAGGGAAAACTGCAGCACTGGTAAAGAAGTAGAGTTAGGGTATATCTATACTGTAACATCTATAAACCAAAATGACCTCTGTGGATAAAGCTGGAGAAAATAAGAAACAAGCCAGTGACACTGTTCTATCCTATTGCTATGAAACTTTATTATTGCAAATTATTTACAGGACACTATGCAAATATGAAATCAGAAAGCTGAAATGTTGTAGAAAATGGCACCAATCCAATGACTAAATTGAAAACATTTTTAAATTACTCTTTAGAAGTAGACTGAAGAAAGTTCTAGAAAATATTATGTAGGAAGTGGGAATGGACTACATATAATTTAATAAGCCTTCTCCAGCTCTAATGTCTGTGAGTAATAGCCTGCAGTGATGCTCACACAAATGTTCAACTTTTTAAGGACTTTAGAATACTCCAAAACCAGTTTAAACTTCATGCAGTTCTGTATTTAATTTTCTTGTACCCATCATTTTGGAGGACTTGGTTCCCCTCAACTACTTGTAATGTCAGACTTGCTTAAATGTGTATAGGGTTCCTAGGTGGTATTTTAACTTAAGGGTTCTTCTTTTGTACTCTTTGGAGACTCTTTTCTTCCCCTCCCTCTCACCAAGAGACAGTGGTATTGGATGGACTTTTTAGCCAGACATGCTCCAGTATTGCTGTTAACTATGTTTCTTTTTGGCATAACAGATAAGGAAAAATCATCACACAAACACTAGCCAGTTATCACTGACACTGTATTAATCAGTGCACATGGAGTAAAGCATAGAGTTCCTGTGAAGGGTATCCAAAAATAAGAGAACTCTATGAAAAACTTAAATAAAGGAGTCATTTTGGAACTTGTAGTATTTCATCAAACCACCATGAAAAATTCACACGGTACTAAAATCTCCCTCAATGACTTCACTGTAAGAGCAACTACAAAAGGAGGACAAGCTGTGAGGAGAAAAACCCTTGTTTAGAGACACATGTTCAATATTTAGCAACTATTATAAGCCATTATAGAAAATATGTGAAAGGTTAAAAGCCTTTCAGTTTTCAGACTGACATATTTGCAAGCTGCCCCCATTATAAAACTTCAATACTAACGTAAAAGAACATATAGTTTTGGATGTTTGTTTAATTATTTTGAATATTGTTTTACAAAGCTTAATGGATTGTCTTCCATGTATAGCATTTATACTGTGATTAAATCCATTCAGTGCTAGCACATTCAGATGTGGTAGCAATTAACACACCAGCCTCCTAATGTAATTTCACCGTAAACCCAAATTCATTAATTTTCAGATTAATTATGAATGGCGATGCATTTGCAAGGGTTGGATATTAAATCTGTAAGCAGTTAATACTACCATGCAACCAATAACATATGAGCTGGCTTACTGAGTCAGATCATTGGTCCACCTAGTCTAGTATCCTGCTTCTAGCAATAACTGATGATTCTGAGGAAGGAAAAAAGTGGCCATCGTGCAGCTGGCCATTTGTGCAGTGCTGTGAAAAAAATTATTTCCAGACCTTAGCAGTCAGCATTCTTATTCCCTGATATACAGGGTTCAGTTTCCTTTGTGTCTTTTAACTCCCACAAATGCAAATATTATTGTTCATACACATTTTCAATCCTTTAACATTTTTTGTCAGTGAGAATTGTTTTGCAACAATACATTTTAATGCAACAAAATATACTACTATGATTAAGGACTTGATCCTGCAAATGTAAACTATACTGCTTACTATCATGAATAATTTCATTGATAACAGTAAGTACTACACCCAGGGGTATTTACAGCGTTGCCTACCTCTGGTGATTTTGTTAGAAGTAATGCAATTTTGGCCTGCTGTTGGCAGTCTCAAAATGATGTGAAAAGCTCCAGCTCTCACATGACTGTGGGGTAGCAAAATATATGAATAAATCTCTTCACCCCACAATGACCTTTAGCCTAATGGAAAATGCATTAAATTTACAAGCCCAGAGGCCATGAGTTAAGAGACAGCCCAAAAATGATACCAAATTTTTCCCCTTGAATATGGTGATTTTTGGGGACAATCTCATGATTTAGGCAGAGACTAACTCATGACTTCTGAACTTTTGGGGTTGGCAGTACTGAATTTATAGAAGCAGGGCTTATATCTGTAAAGCAGCCTTGCAAGTTTGCTCGCTTAGATTTGATAGCATTAGCTTTTGAAGGGCTGATGCTGGCTTTCATATTGACAAAGTCTGTTAAAGAGAGTTAGTTCTGGGTGGCAGATACTTATATTGGCTTCCATTGTCACCTGCTGACCCACACCGAGAGGTTCGAGGGCTTTGGGAAAAAATAACAAATTTAGGCCCTGCTCCTGCATATACTTAAGCATATGCTAACTTTAAGTACATAAAAAGCCCCTCTATACTTCAATGAGACTACTCATGTGAGTTTATGTCTGCAGGACCAGGGCTTTAGTTACATAGTTACTAAAATTATCAGTGTTGTTAGAATATGAAGAAAATATTGGGAATAAGATTTTACTCATTTGCCTTTTTTTTCTTTTATTTTGGATAAAATAATAGAAGAATCCACATTAATGTCTGGAGCTCCCAGACAGAAAGGGGCCAACATGCTACTGTTTCAATTAGAGTTGATCTGCAAAGGGAAGAAAAGAGAAGAAAGAGTTGTGAAATGATCTTTTTTTGCTTCTCTGTGATGTGTAAACTTTTTTCTGCTTGTTTTTTACATTAGTAATTCAGGACGTGCCTGCTCTGAAAACTCTGTGATGACTAGGGAATTAATGAAATGATATCACAAGAGTTGAGCGAATAAAAGTTCAGCAACTGAGAAGAGATTTTTAGGGAGACTGCTTAAAATGTTGTGATATTCTTGACACTTGTTTAACATAAACGACTAACATTTTGGGTGAAGGACATCTCTGTTGAAGTTTCGGTACCTCTGCCCCTTCAGTAAGGCTCAGGAGGTCACGGTAAACATCCTATGAGACATCCAGGAGGTCTTCCACAAAAACAAGGAATGTGACATGTACATTCTGATGATTCTAAGGGGGTGGGGAACAAGCAAGAGAAAAGCCACTTTAAGTAGTGGAAAAAGGGTACAAATGCAGGCACCAGCATAGAGACAGAAGAAAGGCAGCTCCCATTCTTCCCTTTATAAGAGCTGCCACAGGAGAGGAGGGCAGTGGGACCCTCAGCACAGGCTAGGGTGTTTCTGAGGCCCTAGGTTGTACCCTGCTTCAGTGGTCTCTGGAGGCTTGCAAGGGTGCCTGCCTATGCTCCATCCTGTCCCTGAAATACCCATTGCCACCTTTAGTCCATCCCACTCCATATCTATCCCAGAATGCTTCTTTGAACAGTTGTAAAGTTAGTGCAAAACTGGCAGAGCCAGGTTTGCACAAAGTTACCCTGCATCCATCAGGCTTAGGCCTGTCCTACTGCCCCTTTGGGCATGCCTAGCTGGTACCAAGAGGCCACAGGGCATTCAGGCTCCAACCTTCTGTTGTAGGTCATTAAATCTAAAAGGACTGTTGGCATTATAAATACACAATATAACCTTTCACCTATCTCCTCTGTAGTATTTAGGCCTCCCTACAACAAACATAGTACCATTGATTATAATAGGATTGTTCACATGTGTAAGTGTTTGGAGCGTCAGGGCCTTAATCTGGCCTTTCAGTAACTGTCAAGAAGAGTTAATGCCAAGAAGAGTTTGCTATAGGTATAGGAGACATCTGTGAAGGGAAGTATTGTTCCTCTGTGATGGTTAAACCTAAGCAAAAGCATGGCATAAGTGAGATTCTGATAACTGGATCAGTTTCCTTTGTATCCTTTGAGATCAAAATGTACTATAGAAGAGATCCTTCTGCTGTGATCAAAACAGAGTGAGCTTGAGTTTATGAGATATTTCAGTTTTAAACAATTGCAGGTTTGTTTTTCTAGTAATTTTTAATGAGCTCTGTAAAACTAATAAACACTGGAAGACCTACTACAGTTTGACATTTTACACATTTTTCCATTAAAAAGCAGCCCTGGCTGTCTAATCCAATAGTACTCCTACCTTCTTTCATGTGACTCCAGATATGCTTTTTGCCCCTAAAGCTAACCCTGCTGTTTGTTATGAAAGAACAATGTCGTGCAAAATTGTAGTCAGAAAGAATCTCTCTATTTTAGGTGTATCTAAGGCTCTGACCCTCTCCCTATCTTCACTTTGGCACTACATAACAAACCCTTCCACAGACACAAAACCACAGTTCAATCTTTTCTGTGGATTATAACCCTGCAAACACACGTACTTCATTATTTATGTACATTGTGAACACAGGGCCTGAATTCCTCGCTCACATGATAGCCCTGCTAGTTTCAAAAGGATTTCTCATGTGAGTGAGGGCAGCAAGACTGGGCTCATGTGAACTGTAGAGCAAACCATTCAGAAGCCAAAGTATTAGATAATTAAGCCAATGAAGCACAATGAAAGCGCAAAAGGACCATGCTGTGGATTAACAGTTTATTGGGAGCTATAAACGTCAAGGCTTCTGCCGTCACAGTTTAGAAACTCTGGTGCTCTGGATATAGTACTTTCTGAATAACTTAAAAGCTGAAACTGGCCAAATCTTTATGGGAAGAGACTGCTGCCCTCAAACGGATTCAGAAATTCCTTTCACAAGACACTCTGGCAATACTGAAATAGCTTGTCATGTCAATAAGTATTACAGAATGGAATTGATCGGGACCAGATTCCCTCCACTAAGTAGTTCTATTGGCTTCAGTGCAACAAACTAGGAAATAAGATACATAAAATTAGCTCTGGTTAGGAAAAGCTTCACCCACAAGCATGTTATTACATAAATTGCTATTTTAGGGATTGTGCAACTTCCTCTGAAGTATGTGGCACTGCTTGTTCTTAGAGCAGTATACTAAGTTATAGACAGATCACTGTTCTTGCGTGGTATGGCAATATTTCTATATTGTGGTATACCATATAAATTGGTAAATATTTACCTTTTCAGAGGTGACCAGGACATAATTGCAGTTCTGCTCCCTCAAATCGATCCAGATTTTGGATTGAGTAGTCCTGCTGGGTGTCAGTGGGACAAACTGAGGAGTAAGGTACTATTCAGTGTCGGAAGGGTGGCAGGGCCTGGCTCTTGAAGACAAGAGTAGATTTGTTAGAGAGGAGGATGCTCAAAATGACGACACAATGTATGAGCCACAAATAGAACCATAATATCCCCAGACACCCTCCATTTTCACATTTCAAGTAAAAACTAAGTACACCTCTACCACGATATAACGCGACCTGATATAACACAGGTTCGCATATAGTGCAGTAACCCCGGGGCTCTGGCAGCGGGGCTCGGCTGGTGATTTAAAGGGCCCAGGCTCCCTGCAGTGGCCAGAGCCCGGGGCTCTTTAAATCACCGCTGGAACCCTGCTGCCACTACCCCGATATAACAGGGTTTCATCTATAATTCGGTAGGGATTTTTGGCTCCCGAGGACTGCATTATATTGGAGTAAAGGTGCAGCATAAACAGAGAAACTTTATTTCAAAACCAATTTTAAGTTTTAAACTCAGATCTGTAAAATACTGAATTATTTTTTTAAATTCTGATTGTAAGGCAGAAGTTAGTAACAGTGTTGTAACCATCTTAACTCAAATCTCTCTTGTGTGTGGAGGTGGAGTGGGAGTCATTGGCTTCTTTCCAGTAGTTTCCCCCAATTGAATCTTGTTTCCTATGAAGTGAAGGTAACTTTTTTGTTAACTTTTGTTGAAGTAAATGGTGGTGCACTACCTCCTAATTCACTTGAAAGGGAATCAATCTAGTAAATATTTGTATTGGCCAGTAACAACATTTATTATCCTGCCCTAGCAACATGCAACAAAAAGTTGTGAAAGTTGTGTGTATGCTCAATAGCTTCTTTTCAATAATAAATAGCATGCTGAGTTGAACAACACTCGAATAAAAGATTCATGTTACACCCAAGATATTTTTGGTCTAACACTTCTGCTTTAAAAATGCATCTTAAACATTGTGAAAGTAGTTCTTTGCTGTTCTCATGCATGGGCATGACATTTGGCCACACAGCACTGCATTAGAAATGGTGCAGAAGCACGCCACCTCTTGAAAAGCAATGGGGAGGTACTGTGATGCAGAGATAATGAGGTAGTGCAATCTGTGACCACTTTTATGTGGTGCACCATATTTCCCTTGCATAGGCTTCCAGTCCCACTGGCCAGCCCATACTGGGTGTAGTCATGGCTTCTCTTCCTTTTGATCCTCACCATCTGCCTTTCAGCTGGTTTTCTCTTGGTAGCCACCCCTGTGGTACCTCAATTGTAGGGGGATATAATTCTAACTGGTCCTTATCTGGGTGTGCCAGGAGGAAAGGTTCCTTACTTCCATCTGCCTCCACCTGTGCAACTGAATCAGTGCCAGCCACAGTCCTTCCTGTAGAAAATAGACTATTTTAAAAATCTAGCACTAGGCCATGAACTAGACCCTTTTCCGTGAATTTCCTGGTCTAAATCCTCCCCTCAGCTATGTCTGTTAAATCTCTCTTGCACAGGGGAATTCCTAGATGGTGTAAAGATTGCATAACCAGCAGCTGTGCGCTGCCCAGCATAGCAGGCATTCCAGGAACAGGAAGAGATGTGCTGTGCTGTGCTCTGGTGATCCTGGGCCAGTGGAAAGGCAGATAGGCCCTAAGGCTGCTCCAACTTGCACCAGGCGTTGAACAAGCTCCCAGTTACTTTCAGGATCTGGGAGCGTTATGTCCCCTTGCTTGAGTGCACCTGAGGATCTTGTCCTGAAGTGCTTCAAGCGAATGGAACCTTTCATGGAGCAAGTACATGTGAAACTCCTATTTGAATTTTTTTTTCTGCTTCTCATCTCTCTCCCTTTGCTCCAACCAAAGTTCATGGCTGTCTCCTTCTGCAGCTCTCATCTTTGTGCCTTCTTCCATGCTACCCTTTTTGCCTGGAATTAATTCCTTCTTGTACACCCAAAACCCACTCTTTGCATTTCCATGCCACCTTATATTACAGTTCTTTGACTGAGGCTTTCCTCATTAATATAACTAGAAAGTAATTTTAAAAAGTAAATTGTATATTGTTTTGCACTCTGACCTTTGTATGGGCATTGGCTTTGAACTTTATCATGTCTCTAGGGTGAGCCCCATCAAGCCGGGTCTGTCTTCCTTAGCATATTGTGAAATGCCAATAATGCAGACAGTGCTCAATAAATAAAAAAAATACCACAGTTCCTGGAACCATATGAGTTTTCTTCTATACATTTTGCATTACCAGAGGACATCACATGAAGCAGCTACTTTATCCTAAACCTGCAAAGAAAAAAAGAAGTGCAGAGAATAGTAACATGGGAAATAATGTGTAAAGGTTAAAATTGTACTTTCACAAGCCATGCATTTCTTTTACATGGCTTACAGTAATAGATTGGGGATTTGGCCTGGTTTAGAAGTTGCCCAGTGGGACGAGGGGAAAGATTCACAAAAGCACTTAAGCACATGCTTACGTTTAAAGTTAAACGTGACTTAATCATTATCGTCATGGCAAATTCCAAGGGGACATAGCCTCCTTGCAGATGGAAGGCTACCCGGATCAATCTTTAGCTAGGTCCTTAAGGTGCGATGTTCATCACTGGCAATCTTATTACACCACTGAAGCTTTTGCCACTTATGTGATCATTGACAGTGTAGTAGCATTCCTTGGTAAATGCACTTCATAATTAGTTGGTCTTATATCCTAATTTACCCAGGAAACTGCTAAAAGAAAACCAGTGCTGATGGAGGCAAATTCCTGGGTTTGGCTAGGAATATTCTCATTGCTGATCTTGTCCTGCCACTTAATATGAAGAAGCTGATGAAGATGATGAGAATTGGAAAAAGTCAATCTGCCACTCTTCAGCCTTCCTCAGTGACCCTGTTTTACTGCTATACAATAGAGTCATATAACTGTGGTTCTGGACATCTGCAGCTTCATAACAAGCCTGAAGTCACAACGTCACCAGAGAGGCTGCAGAAGGCTCCAGATTTTTCAATCTATAAGCATCCACATCTTTCAAATGTCCTCCTACACTGTTGGGTAGAAAAGGTTCAATTTACTAAGTGTACATAGACATCATTTTGGATTGGTAAAAGGACAACCTGTCCTCCATCTTGGCACCCCTGCTCTTTCAGCTTTTTGGTGCTCTTTTTGAGTTTGGCGCCAAAGCAAGGAAAAGTAGTGTCTCATGGCAGTAGGATCTGGCTAGCAACAGGGAACACATATAAGGGAGCGTCCACCCTCTGATGGGCATTCTATGTCTCTGGCTGCTGTGAAAGCAGGTCATCCCAGTGAGTTATAGAAGCCCTCCCACAGTGTACCTGCCTAGTTATTAGCTAGATCCCTGAGGGAATAGAACTTGTGGTGAACCAGTAACACCTATCAAGGTCCCCTTAACTTATCTCCACTCTACTGTTCCATCATCACATGAGATAGCATTCGCATTCAGCACGAAGGATGATGAGATCAAGAATAGAAGATAGAAGACACCATACTGAAGATCTACTTACCTGTCACTGAAGTTCCTGAGGTCCAATTCCTGTTGTGTTCCTGTTCTCCTGTGTCAGCAAGACATGGTATAGTCCCCCTCTATTATTTTTGTTAACCTCATAGTGTAAGGGTTTGGCTCTGGGGTGCATCCCCATTATACCATCTGTGTTAACAACCAAACAATTATTCTTTGTGTTATCTTAGTTGCAGGGAGTCCTAGTTTGTTGTTGTGTATCTCAATAAACACCATTTTGTTGCTTGCAACCTTAACTTGCCTGTGTCTTAACTACACTAAAGCACTATTGATAGATGCAGAGAGGGGAAGGACACTGCAGATAGCGCATTTTCTGCGAAATAAAATCTAATCTTGATTGTCTTGGGCTAACAGCACAATCTATGACTAAGCATGCCTTTAACTTGATTTCAACAGGAGCTAATAATTTGCTTATGGGCTTCCCTGAATAGGGATGCTATCTGGAATCGGGCTCCCCTGTTCAGTGCTGAACATTTGCAATTCCTATTGAATTAAGTGGGAGTTGTGGGTGCTCAGCACCTCAGAAAATCAAGTCCACTCTATGAATGTGTGAAAACATTATTGTTCTTACACTGAATCACATCTCACTAGTCTAACACTTTGTTAACTAAAGACTGGGGTTGAAATATGTAGTCTTCCACCCTTGTGCTGTGTTTAAGTTATTGGAGTGGTCAATGTTGCTAATTAAAGTTAAGTTTTGTTGGGCTGGTGATGGCTATGATAGTGCTAAGAATTTAGAGCTGTCTCTCTCAGAATTTTTGGTCTTCAGCGAATTTTTCTACAGTGCTTATACATTGTTAATTTAAATTTTCCTTTCCTCCTTTACATGCCAAGTGTTGATATTCCTATGCCGTCTGCAAATGGTTGGAAATATCTGGAAATTATTGTTTCTGTAGAATAGGCCCTTGTCCTGTATGGCTTATAAAGTAGAGATGGGAGGCCAGAGTCCTCTCACTTACACCCATGTAATTCAGGAAGTCAGTGGAGTTACACTGGCATAAAATCTAAAGTGAGAGCAGAATTATATCCAAGATGTACATGGAATGTGGACAAACTCCACAAGAGCCCTGCCAGCAGAGGATTTCCTGGTCCACCTGGCTCTGCCCCATCGATCTAGCTCCATTCACTTTGTGAACTGGTGATGTCCAGTCCCAGATCCCCTGAAAGAGCTTGGCTTGCTAGTGGCTTAGTCTCAGCCAAATCCTGGAGGTGAATTTAGAGTTGCCAAATCCCAGAGGTGAATGTTGCCCTTAGTCTTTAGTGTTAGCATTTGTGAGATGAAGAATAAATCAGACAAAATCAAATCCATGCACATTTAACTGTAAAAAGAAAACGCATGCATAATTACTATGCTCTTTTCTAGCTACCCTCCAAGTAGTAGTATGGTATGTCCACTAGGAGATGCTGCTGTACATGGAATACACTGAATATGCACAAATGAGGAACAGAAAGAAGAAATACTTTAAAACACACAGGCTTGTCTCTCACACCAACAGAAGTTGGTCCAACAAAAGATATTACCTCTCTACCTTCTCTCTCTATCAAACCATGACACGTTTTCAATAGCTATTTATATGGAAGAGAGAGAAATATTTCCGACTGCCATAGTGAGTGGAACAGCAGCCCTCAATTTCCAGTAACTGGGAGAAGGAATATTTTTACATTTAAGGCTATACATTTGAGTTCTTATATAAATTACTTATGCAACAATATGCTTTTCTGATCTAGGATTAGAATAGTGACTACTGAGGATGTTGTAAAAAGACTTATTTATGTGCATATGGGAGGGGTTAGGTCTCGTCAGCAGTGTAACTGTGACATATTTGGAAAGTCTGTGGGCTAAAATAAAACTACTTTTTGGGGATATTAAACTGAGGAATTAGAAATACTCTGGAGACTGTAAATAATGACATTTTCTATGTCTGGACAGAAACCTGATAGCTTTAATGATTTCACTTTGAAACTCAAGTGTCTGAGGAGCTTTTCCTGGAGATAATGGAGGAGTTTCCCAAAATAAAGAATAATTGAAACTCCATTATGTGTTTGTATTTTCTTGTCGCTGGAGCAAAGTTCCAGAGGCTTAGTAGCTTTAATGTTCTACTTAGCAACTCGTGACAGTAGCCATGCTCAGAATGTTCCCTTGCCAATCAGATATTGTCTTCTGCTGTCATTTTATTATTCCTGCCATAAAATAACTTGCGAATATTAGTAGAACATTCCTTTGGCAAGACAAAATGTTTATGTTGCCAACATAAATTATTGTTCATACATGAGGACTCTTAATGCTGAATAACTCTTTCATTGCCATTGCACAAATCTCTGAATGAATATTGAGGATAGGGGCATGGGAGTTTAATAGCAATCCGTGGGATATGTAAGTCAGGCACAACAAAGCGGCAGTATTTTATGGAACAAGGCAGACATTTTCAGGCTTGGGTGTCTAAAAGCAAGCATTATTTCCATATTTAGTAAATGGAACCTGAGGATACTCACTCTCTCTGAAAATTAGGCACCTAAATATAGAGTTAAGTGCCTAGCATAGTACCTAGTAAGTAGCTTAACTTCCAAGGTTGCTGAGTTCCCACATGTCCATTGACTAAATATGGCAATAGCTGCTCAATTTTAAGCACCAAATTTTGACCTAAATGTACAAAATCTACGGTAATGAGCCAAAAAACTTCAGGAAAGACATGCCATGTGGAAGGGTGCCCAGAGGGAGCTAGTGTAAGATATTTTAATTATTATCTTTCTGTTTTATGGGGTAGGGGTGAAGAGTGGGGTGCGGCCTTTCTGCATATGAACATAGAATAGTTTGGCAAATGACAAATTTCTTTTTTTTCCTAAGAAACTGAATGCCACGTTCAGCAACTTTACTACTAGAAGCTTAATAGAAATCCTTCTTACAGGACAGATGCTAGTGGTGGGGGTGGTTTTAGTTTAGTTCTATGCTCTAGTATCTAGTTTTAGATAAATATGCTTTGCAAACACACACAAGACTAGGCCCTGCCTTAAGGAGTTTACAGTCTACTTCAGACACAAGACACTGGGTACTAGTTCAACATAAAGTGAGTACAGATGTTGGTGAAGATATCGTCACTGAAAGGAAATGCATTTAAGGAGCGATTTGAAGGAGGAAATGAAGGAAGCTTAGCATGTGAGAATGTTTAGACTTTACCCATAAATGACTGGACAGCATTTGGAAGTCTCACGGATCACAGAAATATAGGGCTGGAAGGGATTTTGAGAGGTCATCAAGTCCAAATCCTTGTGCTGAGGCAGGGCCAAGTAAACCTAGACCATCCCTGACAGCTGTTTGTCTAACCTGTTCTTAACCTCCAGTGATGAAGATTCCACAACGTCCCTTGAAAGCCTATTCCAGAGCTCAACTACCTTAAACTACAGTTAGAAAGTTTTCCCTAATATCTAACCTAAATCTCCCTTGCGGCAGATTAAGCCCATTACTTCTTGTCCTACCTTCAGTGGACATGGAGAACAATTGATCCTTGTCCTCTTTATAACAGCCCTTAACATATTTGAAGACTGTTATCACCTTACTCTTCTTTTCTCAAGAGTAACATGCCCAGTTTTTTTAAGCTTTCCTCATAGGTCAGGTTTTCTAAACATTTTAGCATTTTTATTGCTCGCCTCTGGGCTCTTTCCAGTTGGTCCTCATCTTTCTTAACATGTGGCATCTAGAAGTGGACACAGTACTCCAGCTGAGGCCTCACCAGTGCCAAGTAGAGTGGGACAATTATCTCCCATGGATTACAAACTATATTCCTGCTAAAGATATTAGTCTTTTTCACAACTGCATCACATTCTTGACTCATATTCAGTGTGTGATCCGCTACCGCCTAGGTCCTTTTCAGCAGTACTACCACCTAGCCAGTTATTCCATATTTTTGTAGTTGGGCATTTGATTTTTTTTCCTTCCGTAGTGTAGTATTTCGTGCTTGTCTTAATTGAATTTCATCGTGTTGATTTCAGACCAATTCTTTAATTTGTCAAGGTCATACTGAATTCTAATCCTTTCATCCAACCCCTCATATCCTGATTTCATCTGCAAATTTTATAAGCATACTTGCCCCTCCGTTATCCAAGTCATTAATGAAAATATTGAATAGTACCAGACCCAGAACTGACCCCTGTGGGCATAGGCACTGACTTTTAGTTTTCCCTGGAGGGATGCTCCACTCCACTCTGCCTGAGGTCCCGCCCCCACTTCGCTCCTTCCTCTAAGGCCGCATTCCCACTCTGCCTCTTCCCATCTTTGCTCTGTCCCCATCTCCAAAGGCCCCACTCTACTCCCTCCTGCAAGGCCCTGCCCTCACTCTGCCTCTTCCTGCCCTCACTCTACCTCTTCCTGCCCCCATCCCAAGGTCCCCACCTGCTGCTCACTGCTCATGCCCTCCCACAAGTCCCTTCCTGAGCTGCCAAATTGCTGTTTGGTGATGCCCCTGATCAGCTGACTGGGGCCGCCACTGAACAGCTGTGGCTGGTGGGTGCTGAGTATCCACTATTTTTTTTCTGTGGGTGCTCCAGCACCAAAACACCCATTCAGTTGACGCCTATGTCTATGAAAGACCCCACTAGATATCACCTCCTAGTTTAATAGCGAACCATTGATAACTACTCTTTGAGTATAATTTTTCAACCGATTGTGGATCCACCTTATAGTAATTTCATCCAGACCACATTTCCCTAGTTTGAGAATGTCACATGGGGCTGTGTCAAAAGCCTTACTAAAATCAAGATATATCCCATTTACTGCTTCTCCCACTCCCATATGCTAGCCCAGTAACCCTGTCAAAGAAGATTGTTAGGTTGGCTTGGCATGACTTGTTCTTGCTAAATTCATGGTGGCTATTTCTTATAACCTTGTTATCTTCTAGTTGTTTGCAAATTGTTTAATAATTTGTTCCAGTATTTTTCTAGGTTTTTCCAAGGTTAGGGTGACGGGGGTCTATAACTCCAGGGGTCCTTTTTTTTTTTTTTTTTAAAGATAAGTACTATATTTGTCCTTTTCCAATCCCCTGTGACCTCACTTGTCCTCTATGAGTTTGCAAAAATAATTGCTAACGGTTCTGAGATTGCTTCAACTTGTTCCTTAAGCACCCTGGGATTAATTTAATCAGGCCCTGCCAACTTGAATACATCCAATTTATCTAAATATTCCTTAACCTGTTCTTTCCCTATTTTGGCTTGCATTTGTTGTTAATACTGTGTTGAATAGCTGGTTGCCATTAATCTTTTCAGTGAATACTGAAGCAAAATAGATATTAAACACCTTCTTGATACTATCAGTTTTCTCTCCTTCCCTGCTAAGTAGAGGACCTACATATTCTGATTTTGTCCCTCCATGCCTATGCCTTTTTTTTTATACTCTTCTTGAGCAATTGATCCATGTTTCCACTTTTGTAGGATTCATTTCTAATTTTCAGGTTATTAAAGAGCTCCTGAAGGATCCACAGTGATCTCTTATTATTCTTCCTCTCTTTCCTTTGTATCGGGATGGCTTGCACTTCTGCCTTTAGAATTGTTTCTTTGAGAATTCCCAGCTTTCCATTGCCAAAGTAGGCAGAAGTTAATCAGAGCTGCACTCGGGCTCTTCCCCTTAGTAGGAGAGCCCTAGCATTATTTTGATGTTCAAAATAGTATTAATTTGGCTTTTCTTTTATTAAGTGATTAGCAGAAGAAAAAATATTGGAAAAGTTGAAACAAAACACGAGGAAGGAAGCAATTGGAGCAGTTAACTGGAGGAGCTGGTCAAACCTCTTCTTCCTTACTCTCCTTTTCTTCAGTCTCTACATTAATTGTGCCATGCCAGAAATCTCAGAGCCACGTGGTGTGAATTTACAGCAGTACCACCTCTTTTCCTTCTTGCTTTCAATGCTCTGTGATTTTTAATTGTAGACTATGGGTTTAATGGCTGATGTGTTTAAAATTTTCAGGGAAACCTAGAGGATTTGGACCCCTGCCTGCCATTAAAACTAATGGCAGATGTATGTCTAGAATCCTTTAAACTGCTTTGAAAATCTCAACCTCTGTCTGTCTGATTCTGATCTCACATCAGTTTTACACTAATTAATTTCAGTGGATTATTACATTACATCCTTCTCATGCAAATGTTGGCACACATAGCCTCTTCCATTCTCCTCTGTCACTTGCTGCTAATTCCATCTGTTCTACAGTGTTGATCAACTGTTCTGCCCTACCTGCTAAAGGGCTCTTCTTAATGTTTCTCTTGAGTACCCCCATTTCCTCACACCGATTGGTTTCCTCTTGATAGCTTTACATAAGAATCTGTGTCTTGGCATCTGTAGCACATGCCCCGGATAAGTCCATTATTTCCTTCTGATTCTTGTGGAAATGAGCTGCTGGAATCTTTTGCAGGAACTTATTTTTGAAGAAATCTAGCTTTTGTTGTAACACTTAGTAGATCTCCAGCTATTGCAGCTGTGTGTTAACCATATGTTTTGTAACTGAGATCACATTTGAACTGGAAAGCCTGTTTTGTTCTGATGCTATATATCTTTGGTTTCCATACACTGAGTTTTGTAAATGCTGTGGATGTCACTTCCTTCTTGAGGTCACAGTTGGCCAGTGTGGTGCTGCCCAGGTAGGTGAACAGTTCTTCTTCCTTAATTTTATTTTTTTCCCTTCTAAACTGATGTTACTGCTTAACATTTGGGATTCAAAGATGGTTATTTTAGCTTAACCTAATTTTGAGCCCTATTTGGCCTACCGTTTTTTGCCAGATTGTCTTTTTGGGAGTGTTATTCAGTAGTGCGATATCAGCAAAGTTTAGGTCTTCTAAGCAATTCACCATTCACCCATGCTATACCAATGTTTGTGGTGCTTATACACTTCATTATCTAGTCTATGACAATGCTGAACAGTGGAGGTAAAATGCAGCCCTGTCCTATACCAGTGTCCACATTGAACCACTCCGTCTTGTTGTTCGGTGGGTTACTTGTGATTTATACTAGTGTAAGTGAGAGAAGAATCAGACCCTCTTTGTTTCCTAATGGTACCCTGGCTGTGTCAAAGACTAGCCCAGTTAAAACAGATGAGGAGACTAAGAAGTATACTATTAAACTATTAAAACCCAGCCAGGCTGTGTGTGGACTTTGGGGGATCCACTTCCCCTTTTAAATCACTTCATAAAGTTGGTTCCTTCATTTCCTCAAAGAAAACTGATCTATCTGTGGACACAGTAGTTCTGTTGTTGGAAAAATCAGATACTGAGTGACATACAGATTCTTGTGGGTTTTTTATTATTATTATAAGATGTCTTTTGAGTAGCTGTCATTTCTCATTGCTCTCATATTGGTTTCTAGCAGTTAAAACAATGTTGCTGCTGGCATTGTGCCTGTTACAGAAATAGTTTATTTGTATAACTTTCTCATTCTTCATGTGCAGGAGACCTAATGCATTTTATTCATTCTTCTTATGATAGAATGTGGCCACTTCTCATTCTCCTTTCACAGTCTGCGTGTAGATAACAGCTACCAACTGCTCTAGTGGAATGAGGATGAGGGTTTGTAGTACCTTTCTCCTCTATTACCACAAGCAACTCTCTGGTCTTGTGCCAGCTTCTTCAATGCTACCCCACTGTGATATCACCACTTGTGTTTCAGATCCTTAAGTCTCTCCTTCGCTATCCTATTCCATGCACTCGCTTCTTGGCAAGGTCTCCCAACAACACGATAGCACAGAGTAGAGATAATAAAGTTCTTGTACCAGAACTTTATAAAAGGTTAGAACAGGTGTTTTAATCTTGGCATATAGATATCTAAGAAGTGGGAACATTGGCAGTTGCTCCTGGTCTGGCCATTCTGTTTCCAGATACCAGTTTATAGTATTTAACTTTTTACAAGTTTATACTTAAAGTGCACCATTCTTTCTGTGAGGGGATAGATTAAAGAATTGTTGACTACACAGAGCCTGCACTGCAGTCAGTTAAACATTGTAGGTAAGGATTTTCAAACGATTTAGGCACTTAAATAAGTGGGATGACATTCAAGTCAACAGAGGCTGAGCTACTGTGTGCTGGACACTTTTTTTAATTCAGGCCCCTAATTTAGGTGCCTAAACATGGACTTCAGGGCTAAATCCACAAAGGGACTTCTGTAATGCCCAGTGTTGCAACGCCTAACTTGTAGGTGCCTTGCCACCCAGTAGAATCCTCAACCCTGAGTTAGGTGCTCAGGTTCCCTGTAGAATGCATGGGGAGAGTTAGCTGCCTAAGAATGGGATTCACAAAGGCCAGTGAGCTGAATGGGGAGCAGCCCAAGGTAGTCAGTAAGAAAACATCTTTGAGTACTAACTGGATCTTTGAATACTGCTCTTTTGCTTCTGTATTCTCAAGAGCTCAATTAGGCAAAGCCACTTGGAAACATTCATTACTTCAGTACCTCACTGACTGTCTCACACGTAGCTTTAGGTCACCCACCCTTTTTGCATACTCTACAAAATGCTTCATCATGTACTGGCATCTATATAAGGGCCAGGTGGAATTTGCCACTAAATAGAGATTATACCTTACTGGCAGTGGAAAGAAAAATATCCTTTTAAAGGATATTTAGAGTTCTATATTACAGCCAAAGATGCCAAAAGTTGGCCACTCTTTCAACAAACAAAAGGAATATTGAACACTGAATTCTCATAGGGAATCAGCCAAATATTATTTAGCACAGATGTTTCTGATGGTGTAGCATGACAAGAATTTTTACAGTGTTCCAGTTTCCTCAGACTTTATCATGGCCTAGCATTACTACATTGGCCTAGAATATAATTGCTATCCGGTTCATCCAGCAGACTTTATTTGGATAGGAGAAAAAGCTAAACCATAGGATCTCAATTTAGGAGTTATGTACAAGTCATGTACAAGGAGACTTGCGTGTGAGGGGCCCCACCCTGCCTTTTCCATATTGCTACATGGGTGAGGAATCCCAGAGGGAACCTCGTATGGAAAAAGCTGAGAACCGCTGATCTAGCCTTTTGCTATTAGCATTGGTATTACAGTTGGTTTTTACAAGCACATCTATTATGGGGACCTACAACAAACCCAAACTCCATGATACCAGAGCTAAGCACTAGTACTATGGCTGACTTGTATGTTTTTATCATTGTAGTTCTAGTGCTGTCTTAGTGACTGATAACCGTGAAAATATTCACAGATAAAACAGTTAACTTCTGTACTGATGTAAATTGCATGTCAGGTGCATTTTGGTCAGAAAGTGGGTATAAGTGATAAAACAGGATATCCTGTGCAAAAGATGTGTCATTTAGTGCATATGAAATGCATGTAATTACACGCTAAGAGGCTGGGAGAATTGTATGAAGCAGGAAAAAAATTTACATATAGGTGTAAAATTAAATAGCCCCACCAAACCGGTGTACAGTCCCTTTTTGTTTGGTGTTTTTACACTTCTGCCCTCTAAGTATGTAAGATACATGCTTTTGTCACTTGATTTTACCATTTACACCTGGTTTTCAATTGACTTACACCTGACATGTAACTTACAATATCATTTTCATCACTGTTGAATTTGGTCCAGTGTGCAACAACCTCCCTCAGCCTGGGTTCAGGTTTGCTTGGTCTAGATGTATTAGGATGAAAACCAACTAATTACAAAGCATACTTATCGAGGAATGCTACTGCACATCAGTGAACACATGGGTGCCAAAAGCTTCAGCAGCTTGTTATGACTGCCACTGGGAGACGTGGGCTGAACATCCAGCCAGGCCATCTTAAGGGCTTAGCTAGATATTGATCCACATAGTACTTGATCTTCAAGGAACCTCTGTTCCTTTGGGATTTGCAATGATGATGAAATGGATGAATAGCTCACGTTGAAGTTATGTCCTTGGGCTACTGCTGACAGGGGGAGGGATAGTTCAGTGGTTTGAGCATTGGCCAGCTAAACCCACGTTGAGAGTTCAATCCTTGAGGGGGCCATTTGGGGATTGGTCCTGCTTTGAGGAGGGGGTTGGATTAGATGATCTCCTGAGGTCCCTTCCAACCCTAATAATCTATGATTCTTTGTCTTGTCATTTATATTGAGCATAGCTAGAAATGACAAGCTATGCTTTACAGGGTTATCTTTGTAGCTTGCCTTCTGGCTGTGGAGAGTTACTGCAAACATGCCGCAATTGTCCACCAAAATAAAATAGCATTGGAGTAGAAAGGGAATATGATTTCTATCAAGTGAGATGATGGCTTTCACTGAGTCCAGAAAGCATTTAACCCAAGGTGTTTTTTTGCCTTTGCTAAATTAGATTGTTTGAGCTTAAGTGAAATTTATGGGATTCAAGAATTAATAAGAGAATGAGAGGTTATTAGACTTGCTCATAATGAATAAAAGTGCAAGCATCAAAAGAATATATTGCTGCAGCTCTTTTCTCTCTCTGCAGGGTAGCACATACTGAGTTCAGAAAGTAGTTCAAAGTACACAGTTTGCTAATGCTGAATAAGAAAGCTCTAACCCTGGGTTTGAAAATAGTGAAAGCTTGCTGAACAGCATAAACCCAAAAGAGCAGCAATATTCTTACTCAACCATTTCAATACTAATTCTTCCTTCTAGACAGAAATCCATGTCTGATTCATGTTTATTTTGTTTTCTATCGTTAAGCAGTTGCTTCCCCATGAGTCATCACCACCCATAATTTCCCTGTAAGGATTTCCCCCTCCCTCCTGCCCCAGCATCTACTCCTCCTTAAATTAAAACAGTGATAAAATCATAAAGATGGGCCAAGTGCAGACCTGGTGAAGGGGGCTGTATATCTGTTGTATCCAGTACAGTTGCTCCCTCTTATACCAGTTCTGAATTTGGCCCACTAAAGCTAGGAAATAGAAGAGTTTACAGTAGTTTTATTCTGCTTCATTTCTTTCTAGTTTGTATGTGACTCACATGTATCCTTTACATGTAATCTTACGCAGAAATAATTTAATCCCTCTCACAATGGATCCATACTGCAAACTGTTAGACTTCTCCTGAATTGAGGATAAATCACAAAAACATGTGAATCTGTATTGTTAACTTTCTGTCCTCAAACACTTTGGGTAGGGAGTCAGCTAATATTGGTAAAATATGTCTGTCTTTTTAGTCATAGAAATCTCCGAGCTGTGCTGTAATCTTGCCAAAACTTAGTTTTAAATTTATTAATGATATAAGTTTGACCCATAGAACATTTGATTAAAGAGTGCTGAAATAGACATCAGTATCTAATTATGTTTCAATAATTACTTTTCAATAGGATGAGAGGAAAGAAATAATGCTGAAAAGTTCAGAGACTTCAGATGCAAACCACAGAATGGAGACTTTTTTGGAAAGCTACAATTTTCTTTTGCAGTTTTACTGGAGTATGCCTAAGGCACTGTGATTAAGTTCTGCATATACAAAAACAAGGAGGTGACATAGTACCTCTTTCTATAATTCTGTTCTGATTGCACCTGGACTATAGCACTCAACTCCGGGCATGCCATCACTAAAAATAATTACTGACAATCTAAAAAGGAGTTCTGAGAAGAGCAGCAAATATGATCAGGGGTTAGAACAATCGAATGATGTAGTTATAACAGTTGTAGCGTGGCTAGCAGTGTGTAATAGGGGACATGATACAAACACTGAACAGATGGAAGCACCTAAAGACAATAGGAATTATTTACTATGGTACAAGTGAGTATAATCACAAATAAAGCCATGAAACTAAGAAAAGGTGGTGGGGAGGGGAGAGAGAAGAAAACCAGAACAAACAACTCCTCCTTACAGTGGGATCTATAAGATTATGGAATAATCTTCCAAGGAAAGTGGTGGAAACCCCATCTCTGAAGAGAATTTGTACCCTATGCATTAGTTTTGAAGTTGGCCAGATGCATGAATGATGCTGAATTAGGCAACAATCCTGTAATGGCAGAGAAATGGGCTAGATGACCAAATTGGTCCATCTCTACTACAGTTTACATAATTCTATGAGTTCTACGCTTTACAGTGTGATATCTAAGGCTGTTAATTTACCAGACAGTTTTGGCTGTTGGACGTCTGAAACAAACCATTTATGGCCTACGGCACTACAAGTGTGCCTGGCATTTTACGGAGAAATAAAAAGGCACATCCCTGCCTTGGGGGGGTTCACAAAATAATGTCCAAATTATGCCAACTAGAGCTAAATTAGGAGGAAACTATGTTTGCAAGTCTGCCCCCAACAGCATAGTGGACAGGTTGGCCACATTTATATCATCATGCCCTGAACCCTATCTATGCAGGGAGTTCCATGGCTAGAGGGACCTACATGTAAGCTCGGGAGCGAATAAATAGTCCCTCCCACACTATAGAATCCCCTTTAATGTTCCAGAGACAGCCACCAGTGGCTGAAGCCCTAACAGTGCCATTCCCTTGGAGACACATTGTGAGTCGGAGGAGAGAGAGGGTCCTCCAGAACCAGTGCAGATTCACAGAACCTCCATACAGAGATCCCTCCCCCAAGGTTTTCTCCTTGGGTTGTCCACTGGAGAGGTAATGTAGATCTAAGCTGGACTTAATGAATGTAGGGTGATCAGATGTCCTGATTTTATAGGGACAGTCCTGATATTTGGGGCTTTTTTTTAATATGGGCTCCTATTACACGCCACCCCCTATCCTGATTTTTCACACTTGCCATCTGGTCACCCTAAATGAATAACAGACAAGTGGTTGGGAGGACAGTAGGGAAGGACAGGGTTTACAGTTGTAATGGACCATAATGTTACAAACTGCTATATATGCATAATTCATTTTGCATTCCTTTTAGTTGCATTGAGCTTTCAGATAGTGTTTTTTTTCCTTTTAAAAAATTGTTAAATTAATGATGTCTGGGACAAAGTCCAACCAGAAGGCAGGAGTGAGATGGTCAAGGTTAGCATTGGAAGCTCAGTTAATGCAGCGTCTTGAATAGGGATGGGAATGTTGGTAGTGAAGTCGCATGGCATACAAGATGTGGAAGGATATTCAGTTAAAGTTAGTGCAAGTTCCACAGCTCAATCCCTGTTGTTTTTCTTGCTGAAAATGTACCTTCAAGTACCACATTGCTAAGTATGGAGGTTGTCAAAAGGAGGTTTTAAAAATCTAAAATCAATTTTTAAAAATACCTGAGCTCTTTAAAAACAAAGAGAAAACTAAACCCACTCGAACAAAGTTTTGGAATAACATTTGTTCCTGGGCTGATGACTTTAATGGCAAGTTATGGATGAGTTACAAACCTGTGAAAATGGGGCTTATAATGAAAACTGCAACTCAACCATGTAACAATAACATTGCAAATGTGATGCTGTAATACAGAATCATTCATTGCCTGAATTAATTGCCTACCTTGGAATGCTGAAGAAATCACTCACTTCATACCATTCTTGCGTGAGCTGAAAGGAAATCAGCAGACTTCTCTCTAGATGAAAAGGATCAGAAATGTCAGCATGCAGATCAATATTATGGCTTATTTCAAGATTGGAAATGATGGAAGAACATTTAGAATAGGTTTTAAATCATTGGCAAACTGCAGCATAGGCCGCTTTGGGGGAGGATAAAGATGCAGCAATTTAGTTATTTAACTGTTTTACCATATCCATAAATATGGTACAGATGTTTCCTATATGAGTGCATAGTAGGCATTCAGTCTGAAAATAACTGTATTCCCTTTAAATCTACATAGAGCAGCTTATTTGCATAAATGCAACATAACACGACAAAACCAAATATTTTTGGATGTTTCATACAGGGTAGATTTACTGGTGGACCATTATGGGTATGTGAAATGTAGAGAGTTATGATCAGGTTGAATGTCTGAGATGCACCTAATTTTTTCACATAGAGCAACACACTTTCCTGTCTGCTTTCACAGGAGAGAATGAGATTACATTCATGTGGGCCAGTACAGGTTGTCATTCTAAATGCCACAATTTTGCATTTATGCAAAACATTAATGAGTCCATAAGATATAGATTTAAACTCACCAAAGCTCAATAACTGAGTTAACATTCCCTTTGTACAGATGCATTATGATATTTCATTACATAATCACATAACATAGGGCAATGTAATGTAATGTACCATACTAGTCAACAAAATGTGACATGTTGATAAATGGTTTACTCATGTGAATAGTTGTGGAATAATAAAAGTGATAGAGTCTAGTATTTGTAATGGAATGAAAGTTCACACATTTGCATTGTTCATAGAACATTATTGGCATTATGGAAATGACAAATTTTGCATGCTTAGCTCATCAATTTAAAAAAATATCTTTGTTCCTTTAGATACAGATCTTGCCACCTTTGGTCCTTTAACAGTCCGATTTCTAGATGACTAAGGGACTATGTAATCTGAGTAAGGGTGTGAAAGAAAGTCTGAAGCCAAAGATTTTTCAAAAGGGACTGGTGATTTTGTTAGCCTCAATTTCTGAATGATCCACTTGAGACACACGCTAAAGGGAGATGATATTTCACTGGATACATACTGTGTCTGAGTGCCTTTACCTGACAAAGCTTGGATTCAAGTTCACATTCAGGGGTTTATGATCCCAGCCCTTCTATATCTGACAGGTTGAAAAGGAGTTTTGAGTGGCTTCCTGTCCATAACCTCAACTATACCATCCCCATTTTAAGGCAAAGAAAATGGAAAAGAAGAAAGAAAAACCAAAGGCTTCTGAGGGAAAAGTGTATCAAAGCAAGTTCATAGCGCACCTCATGCGCTCAGAATCTTCTACGTGTCTTGACAGTTCAAACTCTGCATTTCCTTTTGTTGCTTTGCCTGTCACAAAGCATGAATATCTGACCTAATACAGCTGAGACTTCCAGTGGATAGAAGAGAGGGATGGGAGCCAGAGTCTTTTGTGTTCTCCGGACGGCTCTCATGCAAAGTGCTATGTGACCCTGGGCAAGTCTTTTCACTGTACTTCTGTTTCCTCACTTGCAAAATAGAAGTAATGGAATTTACTCACTTTTGTAAAGTGTTTTAAGGTCTACACTATGGAGGAAACATATATATTCCAAGCATTACTGATAATATACTGAGTCCAAGGATCCCTTAGAAAGGGTTTGTTTTAAAACCTATACATCAATCTAAAAGAGCCCAGCTAAACCAGAAAATACCTGAGCTATTGGTTTCAGTTAAGCACTATATTTCATGCCTTTTTGATGTCATCAATTTTGTGCTGTACATTCCCAAAACTTCAAGAGTTTTTTTTCCCCCTCTTATTCTTTCGGTTGGCTTTGTTCATGCCTTTATATCAAGTCGATAAATCTGGTCTCCTCAGCCATGAAGGGCAAGGCACAGAGTTGTTCCAATACTACATCAGTAACATGCATTTTGAAACAGTTTCCAGGCCACTCTACTCCTCCTTAGGTGTCTTTTGTTTGAGGATTGCTGCTGTAGAATCATAAAGATGGACTACAGGTTTAAATTCAGCAACAAAATCATGGAATGAATCATAGAAATATAGAACTAGAAAGCACTTTGAGAGGTCATCTAGTCCAGTCTCCTGCATTGAGGCAGACTCAGTATTATCTGACAGGTGTTTGTGTAACCTGTCTTAAAAACTTCCAGTGGCAGAGATTTCACAACCTTCCTAGGTAACTTGTTCCGGTGCTTAACTACCCTTATAGTCAGAGGCGATGCTAGCACATTGGGGGCCCTAAGCATGAATATTTCCCCACACACACATAATAAAAAGTGAACAGCGGGCCCCGTTGAACTGCTTGGGGCCCTAAGCAATTGCTTAGTGTGCTTATGCCTAGTGCAGGCTCTACTTATAGTTAGGAAGTTTTACCTTATGTCTAACCTAAATCTCCCTTGCCACAATTCTGCCCATTTCTTTTTGTCCCATCCTTGGTAGTTACAGAGAACAGTTTATCACCCTCCTCCTTATAGCAACTTTTTATGTACTTGAAGACTGTTATCGTGTTCCCTCTCAGCTGCCTCTTCTCCAGACTACATACGCCGCTTTTAAAAATCTTTTCTCACAACTCATGTTTTCTAGACCTTTAATCATTTTTGTTGCTCTCCTCTTGATTTTCTCCAGTTTTTTCACACCTTTCACTGATATTGTGAAGACCAAGACTATAACAGGTTTCAAAAAAATAACTAGATAAATTCATGGAAGATAGGTCCATCAATGGCTATTAGCCAGGATGGGCAGGGATGGTGTCCCTAGCCTGTTTGCCAGAAGCTGGGAATGAGCGAAAGAAGTTGGGTCACTTGATGATTACCTGCTCTATTCATTCCCTCTGGGGCACCTGGCACTGGTCACTGTTGGAAGACAGGGTACTGGGCTAGATGGACCTTTGGTCTGACCCAGTATGTCCATTCTTATATTCCTGACATGTGGTGCTCAGAACTGGACACAATACAACAGTTGAGGCCCTATCAGGCTGAGTAGAATGGAAGAATTACTTTTCATGTGTTGCTTACAACACTACTGCTAATATATCCCAGAATAATGTTCACTCTTCCCCCCCCCCAGCAGTATTACATTGTTGACTAAGAGTGATCACAAACTAAATATCACCCCCAGATCCTTTTCTTCAGTACTCATTCCTAGGCAGTCATTTCCCATTTTGTATTTGTGCAATTGATTATTCCTTCCTAAGTATAGTACTTTGTATTTGTCCTTATTGAATTTAATCCTATTTAATTCTGACCATTTCTTCAGTTTGTCAAGATCATTCTGAATTCTAATCCTCCAAAATGCTTGCAATCCCTTGGTATCATCCATAAACTTTATAGGTGTACTCTATGCATTATTTAAATCCTTTATGAGGATATTGAATAGAACCAGACCCAGAACAGATCCCTGCAGGACCCCGATTAATATGCCCTTCCAGCTTGATTGTGAACCATTGATGATTACTCTTTGAGTAATATTTTGCAGCCAGTTGTGCAACTACCTTATAAGGGTTTGTGTAGGCTATATTTCTATAGTTTGTTTGTGATAAGATCACATGAGACAGTATTAAAAGCCTTTCTAAAATTGAGATATATCACATCTACTGCTTCCCCCCATCCACAAGGCTTGTTACCCTGTCAAATAAGGATGTTAGGTTGGTTTGATGTGATTTTTTTCAAGACAAATCCATATTGTCTGTTACTTATCACCTTATATTCTCCTAGGTGCTTAAAAATTGATTATTTGCTTCATTATCCTTTCCAGATACTGAATTTAAAATTACTGGTCTATAATTTCCTTGGTTGTCCTTATTCCCCTTTTTATAGATATGTACGATATTTGACCTTTTCCCAGTCCTCTGATATCTCTGCCTATCCTCCATGAGTGCTCAAAGATCATCTCTAATGGCTCAGAGAACTCTTCAGACATGTCCTTGAGTATTCTAGGATGTATTTCATCAGGCCTGCCAACTTGAAGACATCAAACTTCTTAAAGTAATTCTTAACCTGTTCTTTTCCTTTTTTAGCCTCATAGGCATTGCTACCCTATTTACACTGATGTTCACTATGTTAGTCATCTGATCACTGTTAACTTTTTTAGTGAAAACTGAAAAAAAAAAAAAAAAAAAGAAGAGCATTTAACACTTTGGCCATTACTCCGTTTTCTGTTGTTGTCTTTTTCTCCTCATTAAGTTGTGGGCCTACCCTGTCCTTGGTCTTCCTCGTGCTTCTCATGTATCTGTGAAATGCTTTGTTGTTACCCTTTTTATTCCTAGCTAATTGGATCTCGTTTTGCCTTGTGGTGCTTTTTATATTAATCCTTTGTAATTTGACCTTGTTTCGCTTTTTTGTACAACTCTTTTTTTTGAGTTTTAGGTCATTGAAGATCTCTTTGTTAAGCCAGGATGGCCTCTTACCATACTTCCTATCTTTCTTACAGATTGGGATAGTCTGTTCTTGTATCCTTAATAATGTCTCTTTAAAAACACTGCCAGGTCTCTTAAGCTCTTTTTTCCCCTTAACTTGTTTCCCATGGGATTTTACCTACCAATTTTGAGTTTGCTTAAAGTCTGCCTGGAACCCTGTGCTATGCCCCTTCAAGACAGAGGGAGAGTATACAGCATTCCTCTAGGTCTATTCACCTACCTAGCATGTATATTTCATGATGTAATTTTCCTTCAAGTGCCTAACTTCTCAGTATGTTCACAGATGTGTCTTCTGCTTTTCTTTGATAGTCAGTTCTCTTCACACGCATTATTTACCCTTTGGGCAAAGGAAGATCTCCTAAATTCCTTTAGTACTTTCTTCTGTTTTCACAGTATCATCATGATCCTAGCTCTCTGCAGTAGGCTCACCATAGTAGAACACATGGCTGACATTGGTTGATACCCCCATTTTAGTATATGTGCTGCCGAAGCAAGCCTTTTGCCATTGCTGATGCTCTTCTCAGTGGCTGAATCAGACATCATCCATAACTGGAACTGCTGCTTTGCAGACAGCATAATTCTTCCACCTACTTAACTTTCCCCCCCACTGCAGTGTCAAGTTCTCTTACCAAGTCAGCTCAGATGCTATGATCCCTTCATTTCTGTCATTTGTAATGCTGTCCTGTTGATCTTGGGTCCCCCTCAGGGCCATCCTTAGGATTTATGGTGCCCTAGGCGAGATTATTAAACTGGTGCCCCTGTGCCTGATCTGCTCTTAGCAACACAAATATAAGCATACAAAACTTGCCACATTCTTATTAAAACCAGTTTAACTTAGTGAAGCACACTGTAATGCTGATGCACTAGCACTAAAGAAGTAGCACTATGGAAAAAATTCTGATTTGACAGAATGATACAAATAATATAATTTTTTAAATTTGTCAAAATTTTATTGGAAATTTATATGAAGAGGTATTGAAACAAAGATTTGTTTTTAATTAAAAGCAAACTTTCTGGCTTTTTTGGCTGCCAAATCAGTAATAATATCATCATATGACAAAGACAAAGTCGTGTCTCGTTCGATTGCAAGAATAGCAAGACCATTTAAGCATTCCTGACTCATTGTAGAGTGGAGATAGTTTTTAATGAGCTTTAGTTTTGAGAAACTCCATTCTCCTGATGTTACTCTTCCAGGAATTGTCAGTAGAATACGAGTGGCAATGTACACTCATTAGAATGTACACTCAGTAGAATGTAGAATTAGAATTAGAAGTAGAATTAGAATGTACACTCAGTAGAATGTAGAATTAGAATGTACACTCAGTAGAATGTAGAATTAGAATTAGAAGTAGAATTAGAATGTACACTCAGTAGAATATGAGTGGCAAAGTCCTGGCCACCGATCCTGCTCAGGCAACTGCCAGCTGAGTGGGGCTGGTGACTGGAACCCTAGACAAGGATCCCAGGCCCTGCCCAGCCCGCTGCTGGTCTGGGGTTCTGACCACCAACTCCTGCCATCCAGGATCCTGGCCGCCAACGCCCCTCAGCCTGCTATCAGCCTGGGATTCTGCTCACCCAGGCTAGCAGGAGGCAGAGTGGGGCCAGAGGCTGGGCTCCTGACTGGCAAGGGGCCAGCAGCCAGAACCCTGGAGTAGCAGTAGGCTGAGTGCTGCTGGCACCCCAGACTAGCAGCAGACTGAGCAACTCAACCCCCAACTGGCCCTGCTCAGCCCGCTGCTGGCTGAGTGAATGGAATCCCAGACTGACAGCAGGTTGAGTGGTTCAGCTGGCCTGCTCAGCCTGCTGCCAGCCTGGGGTTCAGTGGGGGTCCCCAGGCCAGCAGCAGATGCTGAGTGGGGCCGGCGGCCGGTATCCCAGCTGGCAATAGGGCAGCAGTTGGAACCCCAGAGCAGTGATGGGCTGAGCCCTCAGCCTGCCGCTGCATACCATCAAAAATCAGCTCACCTGACACTTTTGGCACGTGTGCTGTAGGTTGCC
>NC_133773.1:31107964-31142459 GCF_003597395.2 Chelonoidis abingdonii
GGGCTAATTCTAGAGCGCACTGCCTGGAGAAATCCAGGAGGCGAGAGCAATCGAGAGGATAGGAAGCGAGCTAGAGTCAAAAGGGCGGGATACGAACCACGATGAGAACATTGAGAGAGATGCTGCTGCAGGAAGACAGGGGGCTATCGCCATATCTTTGCACCTTGCACCTTTTCGCCAAAAAAGCCCACATCAGTCTCACAGGAGAGGGAGGGAGAGTACGCGATGCCCATAGAGGAAGGTCAATGACTGACAGGGCTCAAATTGCTTTCACTACCCTGGTACCCGGGAGTCACAGGGAAGACATGCTACACTTTGCTCTCTCAGCCCACCACTGAGCACTGAGACAACACTACACAGCGTTGGATATTGGGATGGTGAGGTGAAGATAAAGATCCTGAAACTGCCATAGCAATGCTAGTTAGGCCCTGCTTGGAAAGATAGAAGAGCCCCTGAGTAGCCTCACCCTGCAGATTAGAAGTGCCACGCAGGTGCGTCTGACTGGTATGATACACCAGCAATGCATTGGTTATCCGGAGGTATCAGGTGGAGCTGGGTCACAATATGGAGCTGAGCCAGTGCAAGGGATGCTAGATATTGGTGCAGAGTATCGGAGGCCGCTATGAATGAAAGGATCGATGGAACGTCACATCATGGGACCCTTAAAACTACACTCATCCGCTTAGGAACACTCAGCACACAACATTGAATGAACGAGTCCGGCCATTACATAACTATGTCTCATTTTCTAGCCGACACCCCTGGTGAGTTGCGTCGAGGCATCCTCTAGGTGAGGGGAAGTAGATGCAAATAACCATATAAGCGGAGATACGAAGTGAGCAACAATGTATGGCGTAATTGAAATATACATCTCGCTGTGAGCTGCTGATATGCGTGAATGCATGATACAGCATGGATCACTAGACGGCCAGGCGCACATTAGAGTCTAGAGCGAAATACATATATAGAGGACTGTTGGGCTCATTGCAGTAACTGTCCATTATAATATCACTAGTCTGCAGAGAGTGCCCTCTCAGAAATAGGGTGTGATCCTGTTGTGCCTACTTAGTCCGCAGCCGATTGAGAAGACGCCACGCTCTCGCTGTTAGAATTTGAGCCCTTTATCTCTCACTGAGACCAGTCTGCACACTCTATCAGTGGAGAAATTAGCGTCTAGAGAGCGACAGGTGAAGCACAGGAGCACAAATTATCCTGAGAGTAATGTTGTGAGTTTACATTAGCGGAATATATGTGCATGATCTCAAAAAAGTAACTAATGATAAATATTCTTTAAATAAATAAATGATTAATTATCTTCTATAATATCCTATATTTCCTGGCGTTCTTGACTTAGCAAGCATTACCTTCTCTGTGGGACTAATTGAGGGCGTTATGTCAATAAGAGTAATTTTGCAGAGAGCTAGCGACGAAATGTCTCTCTCCCACATGCCATTCCCATTTCCCTAACTCGCGAGTGCTACTATAAGGCAGCGCGGGGTGACACGTGGCTCAAGTAGCAACAGAGTCTAATGAAGCTGCGAGCGACACAAATGCAGGCTCCTTTCCTTGCGTTCTGTAACTTCAGGGTGGAGGATTAAAGCTCTCAAGCCAACAGCATCTCCCTACTCGTTTCCTTGGCCAGTGTCACCGTCTCGTGTGAAGCGCTTAATATGAATCGTGAGGGAGTGTACGGCCATTTTGCGCGATAGGGTGATAGTGTGCGTGCTGATGAGTAGGCATCTCTATGTACCTACACCCCGCCTTGTCTGATCCTTCTGTTCAAATCACACTTAATGCTGTTGTGCCGTTGCAGCGAACCGATTACAGCTTGAGCTATCATAGGCAGCATCCAGCGATTGGCTCCACTCCAGGCTCTCTCGCGGCCGCCTCTTGACTCTCTATGGCGCTGTCCCTTGAACCACCCAGAAGTACCAACATCCCGTGTCTCTCTCTCCTCTCACCTCAACCACGGGACTCACAGCACCCTACAAACTCTCTTCTAACTCTCGCACTCTTTCGCCTAGTGCAGTTGGCCATCTAGCACGTCAATCGATCATCTCTATCAATGCCCTCCTCGCGGTCTTATCCACACTCTGTGGCAGAGTGATTACTGCCATGTCTTGTATATCTGGTGACCACTCTATTATTCGCGCGGTCCGTGCCCATGCTCTCGGATGCTGATAAGCTATCCAGCTGCCGTACGTGGCTGAGGAGATGTGCACGCAGAACTTTGAGACCTTGCCTGTACAGCGCCCGAGTAACCGGTTGGGAGAGGACATACGCGCAGAGGCTCATGTGCATGTCGCTGGGGAAAGTAAGTTACCAGACCTAGAGCGACCCACCCAGGCTTCTGTACTCCCTTCCCTTTCAGCACTGGCTGAATTAGCCACCTTATCCAGACCTATCTACCGAAGTACCAATTGCTCCAGGGACATTACGAATTAGACACCATTATGCACCACTTCCATGTGGCTCGAGATGAGTACATTCTCAGCTTTCACTGCCTCTGCGATGAACCCTTGCTTGAGTGGCTCTATCTCACAGCAGCCGCAACTGAGGTACCGCGCCATCGCCAACTTTCTAGAGCCCGGCGCGGACACCACTGTAGGGCTTTAAATGTTTTAGACTGGGTTCGATCCGCGACCGGTACATTATCAGTACACTTCTATGTATTAAGGAAATGAGTCCTCAGAGTCTCTGTTAGGAGCAAGTATCCTGTACATATAGCGCCCCACCCCCTTTATTCCCCCAGTCCCCAACCAGCACACAATGACGGCATCAACACATCCCGACATTGTAAGCCCAATCGTCTGCTCTCAAAGCTACTTGCTGGCTCCCTTCGGTTCACCCTACGAACACTGCCTTGGCAATCCCACCGCCGGCAACTGACGCTGCACCGGTATTGCGAGACTCTCTCGCCTCACACTCATATTCCAAACACTCGACAACACTCCAGGCCGCTTCTTTAATACCTCTTCCGTCCTCAAGTGACGCTGCGGGCAGCCGATCTCGCGCCACCTAGACAGTCAACTCAGCTCGTACTCTCGTCTGTCGCCCTTACCTTCCATGGAACCCAAGCTTTCCTGTAGACCTCTCTGCTGAACTCATGGTAGACAAGTATGGGATTACTATTACTCACCATGCTCGCCTGAGGAAGATTGACCACGCCCAGAGAGTTGCGGTCACGGAGTACGCAGACTAGCATTGTGTTCTTCGCGACACTGCATCCCAGTACCTCCGTGTCTAATATCACCCACTCCGCCGCTACCGTAACCAGGCAATGACCCCAAAATATACGTAAAATATCGAGTGTGTCGCTTGTTGAAGTTTCTACACTGCGCCATGAGCGCGCGGCAGGATAGAAGCCTAAGCCGCTCGCCCTCCCAGTCATTATTTGGTGAGCACAAAGCTTCTCACATTGTGACTACCAATCTCCAGATCAGTATCTACACTAGGCATAGATATCGGTGAGAGCGAAGTAGTCAGGCTTCCAGACACCCAATCTATGTTAACTGAAACAACTCTATATTCTCTGTATACTTATTATCGCATACGCGCATGTCGCGATCCACATCTGCAACGCATTAACATATATAACGCTGTTCTTTACTAGTCCACTATGTTCTGTATATAAGAAATAAAGGTTCACTACAAGAAGGTCGCTTCCCATGCTTTCACTGTCTGGGCTTGGGCTTGGAGGGCTGGACTGTATTTCGGGTCTGTATTCTGGGGTCTCAAGATTTGGGGTTTACCGGACTGCTGTGTGCTCTACCAAGGTCTTCTTTCATCCTTCCATTCTCCTCCCCATCTTCCCCCTCCGCTATCCAGACACGGTTGATATTTCAACCGAAGTCTGAATCCAGGGACCGGTGGGGTACTGGTAGCGCAGCCCCAAATTGCATGCAGCAGCTCACATAGAACGGATGTTTTTTTCGGCTCTGACATGACCTTCCGTTTGCTATCTCTGGTTTTCGGTATCCTGTCTGAGCTCCTCACTTTATCTGCACTGCACGAGTCCCTGCGTGCCTTTTTCAGTCATAAACTTTGGAAATTCTTATCAAATACTTTTTCATTTTCGTCTTTTGGACAGAGTTCCGGTGAGCACTGAATCCTCAACCCCAGATAGCGATCAGATCGAGTACTCTGTGTGGCCAAGCTGGCGCTCTTTTTCGATTAATCAGGAGACTTGCATTCTTACCTGTGCTGATGAGCTCTGCGTGGTCACCTGGGTTGCTGACCTTCACGCTGGACAAACAGGAAATGGAATCAAAAGTTCGCGGGGATTCGGGGTTTTCCTGTTTACCCAGTGCATCACAGTGTACTTCCACTGCTATCATGAGTGCCCTGGCAGAAAAAGTTCTGAAACCAAAATGGGATTGACTCATTGGGACTGAGGTTCAATCCCTCCCTTATCGTTTTTAAAAAATAGAGTAAAGTCCTGCTAGAATAAGGGAAGTGTATTAGAAAACCAGTGTATCCCAGAGCACAGCCTGCTCCGTGTCAGTAATTCACAGGGGGTGCCCTGCAAAACCGGCACCGTTGTTTGGCTCCTCCCAAACCTCAGGGTTACCGGGCAGTGCACCGCAATGTGGGTCATGAGTGGTAGGAATGCAGAGACCTGTTAGTGTGAGATAAAATGAGGTGGGAGGCAGTTTGAAGGCAGTAAAAAAAAAATCCCGGGCCTAGAAAGGCAGGCAATACTAAATCTCTCTTAACACAGGAAAGGGAGGAGGCTGAAGCCCCCAGTGCTATTAAAATGTTATATCCTTCTGTCCTATCTACTGCATCACGAAATGACAAATGATATCTTGTTACACATATGGAATTTAACTCTCACTCCTATCACTCAGACATAGAATTATTGACAGAGAGAGCAGTGATCCTTGGAGAATATTATAAATGTGTCTCTACTATGGGAGGCATACCTGAGTTATCAACACACACACGGGAGATGGAGATGGAGTGAATGATATGCTACCGGGTATACTGCTTACCATTGCAAGCTTGTCAATTAGCATTCGAGCGAGGTGTCTATCGCAAGACAGAGCACGACATCCACAGTAAGCTTTCACAATGACCACTATCTTGTAGCTTGTTAAAAAACTTTTGATTAAGATCAGCCATATCAGTGGAATTGACACTTTAAGTCACTCCTAACAGAGGCAGCCAGTAGAAAAAAAAAGAGAAGAGAATGATGCTGAGAGCCTTTATAGAGTTAGGCACTCGCCGTAGTATGTGTAAAGGGAGGGGGAGGCGCTGATTGTCAAGGGCTCGTCAGAGAGATGAAAACGGGAGCTACCCACATGGCCTAGCTGAAGAACGGGGCCGCACTAATGCTAGCGGACTCACTTGAGGTCGCTGCTCCCCCCATATTGGCGCCCCAGATCTATGGCTCATATAAGTTAGTTTTCATTCAATGGAGAGATGGAGTCGAGATGTAGGATGAGCGAGCGAGGAGCGATGTGGGATAAGGCTGATATGTCTACAGGAGCCTACAACTCAACACGAGTTTCCCACCTCTATTCACAAGCATTCAGGTCTTGAGCAGTCCAGGCAAACAACACACGTTTTACAACAAGCTTAAACTGTTCTTCTCCATCTCAGACTCTCCGTACACTTGAAATACTCCAGACGGAGGCACACTTAAGCATGCGCTCAGCGTAGAGTGTGTGGTAAACATGAAATATATAAAATGATTCGCCAGCCCATTCACTCCCTTTGCTCTGCGATACATTTATCCAGTAGAAACAGGGAGTCTTGAACCCGTTTACCCAAACCTGCGCGGCGCTAGTGTTTGATAGATCTATTCCGTCGTGAGTCTTTGTTGCCATCTGATATAGACAGCAATCTAGCGCAAAAGCTACCGCCAAGCCGTCGCAGCTCGGGCTGCTTCCGGCGCCCATGCTTTTGTTACCTCGCCGGGCTCCACCAGGAGCGCTATCTGTGTGCTACTCCTAGAAAGCGTGGAGAGCAGTAATATGCCACCGCGCGAATCACCTCGCACCACATCCCTAATCGTCAAGCAGATCTATTCTCGAGACTCTACTGGGTCTGATCAGAGACCTGCAGTATTGGAGGAACGCGATACCTGGGCTTATCACTTATCCGCTCGGAGTGGAAATAAGAAGCTAACCATGCTCGAGGAGATTATAACTGTTGAAGAGACATTTATCAGGTGTATCATTCACTCACGTAGCTCTATGTTCACTAGCTGCCATTTGCTGTCTTAATTCTATTAGATATAGTACACTTGAGTCAGCCTCTGTGGCTAGAAAATTTTGGGTGGATCGAAAGAGCGGAGAAGGTCAAGGGGCGACATACTGAGTACTACAAAGGTCAACTCCACTTGGGCCAAATTTTCAAGCCCTGCTCCAAAAGCACAGGGCCCTACAGCGGGCAGTCCTTAGCCATAGGCAGAATAGGCAGCCGAGTAGGGTAACCACTCTGCCTGGGGGCACCACTCTGCTGGAGCCCAGTCAGACGGGAACAAGTGGGGCAGTAAGACAGGGCTGCTGGTCCTAGAGAGAGCAGATATGCTGCACAGCTGAGGGATGGGAATTGGCCCTGAGGTCTCTGGTAAGGGAGGGAGCGGGTAGAGGGCAAGGGAACTCGCCTTAAGCCATAGGCAAAATATGCCGCAGCCATCCCTTAGGGCCTTCATGAGATGGTTCATGGGGAGGACACCAGACGGGGAAGCAGTGATGCATTACAGTAGCAGAGCGCACAGGGATACTAAAGAGTGGAAGGCGGCACAGAGGTGCGTGAGGAAGGGGATATTGTGCTGCTAAGGAAAGGGCAATGAGGGAGAAGGAACACGACTGCGTGACAGTGCGGTGGAGCACGACCTAAAACGAAGCTCAAGCCGGTGGCTCTGCTCCAATGCTACTCACAGGTATATATTCCACAGGAGGGGAGGGCTTGATGGGATTCGTGCTTCCTGCACAACCAATATACTTCGAGCTCCGGAGTTTCTCCTCCTGCCCCTCCTCGGAGCTTCCCTGCTGAAAAGAAAAAGGCCCAAGATGGTCCCTTGCCCTTTGTTTGTGCTGCTTTGTCCTCAGGCAAACTAGAGATCATGTGTGCCACCAGATAGGAAGCATCCGGGCACAGGGAACCGTAGAGAGACCAGGAGGGAGGGAGACATCGCAGCTTGGTAGCTCCCTTCTCCCCCCCCCACGCACCTGGTGGGCACGCCAGCAGGGTGGGACCCGCCACACATGATGGCTTCTCCCTACCGCCGGCGGTATAAGCCACATCTATAAGGGGTGTAGGCGAGTGGCTTTGTCATGAACCTCGAAGAGAAGTACCTTAGGGGACGACAAGAGGCCTTTTAGTGAGAATAAGTGTCAGAATGAGCGCGAGGTCTACGAGACGTTGACGTCAGCTGCAACGGGTGGTGGGCGCTGAGGACGGAGAGATAGAGGAGGCATCCTCCCCGCAGCTAACTGTTTTGCCACTAAGATGTGGTGGATGAGTCCTTCTCTTGCCTCTACCGATCCATGGGGCAGGCCGCGAGCAGGTGCCAAAGGGTCTTTATTATTCCCAGTCGCTAGCCCCACCCGAGACGCCCCTAGGCGCTCGCCCAAGCGTCCCACCACGCCTGAGCACGCCAGCTACAGTGTGAACGCCTCATAACTGCACCAAAAGCCCCAGAACTAGCCCCATGTAGGCACCTCACTTAGAGCCGTGGTGCGAAAATACCACAATTCAACTCTATCCACTGTGGTAGGTGTCAGTTTGAGGAGTAGGGTGGCAATTTGTATGTTCTATGCACAATAATCTTTTTGTTAACCTATCCATTTGGACCAAACTGCCTTTCAACCAGGTACCAGCAGCGCTGTGTCAACAAAGTGGGAATGTTGCAGTTAATGTCTTATCTTGCGCTGGACTCTGAGTCTCGGTGCCTCAGTTTACCTCTTCCACTATGCATTTCTCAAGAGCGAGAGGGGAGAGCACGGGGGGGTGAGTTGGTTGTAAGAGGCCAATAGGAGGCGTAGTCACGCTTTTGATGCGTCTCTTCACAGAGAATGCCCCACCTCGGCGCTCCAGGGCAACTGAAAGCGCTCTCGGGGCGCGCGTCTATACTCCTGCAAGCCAGGCCTCAATGTTGACCACGTCACTCGAGGAGCAATAGAGCAAATCAGGTTGGAGCCCAACCCGTAATTAGAGCCTGGTAAAGAGCACAAGAAGGAGACCAGAATGTAGTGGTGTCTAGCGCATGTTTTGGATCTTCATGATACACATGCCGGTGTTAGAAAGGGGGAAAGTGGGCGTAGGGAATGACGATCGAACTAGACTGCACATTACTATAAGCCGATGCAAGACTCTCGGACGGGAAGCCTCCATCTCTGAGCAGACCTCAGTCTCCTAGAGCAAGGATTCTTACTAACAGGTCTCTCAGGTACTGGAACATTAGGAGCATTCAGCCGATCGCCCTTCCCACACTGTGGCGCTTTTCCGCACGAGTGTGCCCAGGCATGGTCTCCTAGGGCAACAGAGGTCCTGCACGCCAACTCTGCAGTCAGCACCGTACTCTCAGCCGCACCGACCAATAGAAACAAATTTTAGTCATAGTAGATCGACAGGTTGTCTACACAGTCTAACTAGCATGCAGGAAGGGTAGGAGGCGTTGGTATATGATACAGAACCAGTAGTCCCTAAAGCAGTGACCTCTCAGGTCATTTGGAAGGTGGGGAGCCTAGACGCCAAGTTCTGGGCCTCTCCCATTTCCCCCACGCAGTCCCGCCAAACTGCCACACTTCCCGCTTCCTCTAGCCTTGTCCATTGCACAGTTGTCTCCTGGCCACCTACTTCTTCTGATCTCTTTGTCCTCTGCCACTCGCTTCCATACTCTCTGGCCACCTTGCTAGTGGGCAGCATCTTGGGACGCACACCCACACATAATTAAGTCAGAGAAACCATTAACGCAAGCGATTCCCATGCTTTTCATCACAATGTGCGACAGAAAATATATAATACCGTATATTTGGACAGCAGAGCAACTTTGCTGGCCGCCTCTGATTCTTCCACTCTTGTACTGACCCTGTGTATCTGTGTTGATGCCGAGCACTGTGAGGCTATGCACTACTGTTCTATCATAAATCCAGGAGTTATCTGTGGCGTGTACTCCACCAGCTAGGGGAGGCCGGGGGGAAGGCACCCCACACGATTTGTGGGCAAACCAAACAAAAATTTCATCCACACAATACCTGCCGTGTCTACCTGGCCATCCCCTGGGAGTGTGCAACTCTTTGCCCACTGGCGTGAGGCCTGCTAGTGGTCGTGGGTTGCGATAGTGCTTGGGGTGAGGAGGTGGACTAGGCGCCTAGTCGTACCCATCCTGAGGAATGACAAAGTGAAAAGTAACTCACTTCCCTCACAGCAGCCAGGACTTGGGTAGCATGGGTCCACACCACGGCTGGGCTGGGCGGAATAGCCTAGCACCTAGAATGGTGCGAAAATCAGGACAGGGGTTGGGTGTAGGTGAAGCAGATGTCCCGACTTGGGTGGATAGGGACAAAGTCACCAAGTTCCTCTAGGTGAGATTCTTGTATTATAATATATCGGACTTCTATTGCACGTCCTCTCCACGCCTCCCATCCTGAGGTGTGTTTCAACTGCTATCCTGGCCACTCAGGTCGTGTGGTATATTTGGTCTGTCCTTAATATCATATGCAGACCAAGCCCAAGTCATTGACAACTGGTCCCTTATAAGTTACAAATCTAGGAGCGCAATGGACCAATGCTGAGGAGATCGACTCCCTATGCCGTGGGCAGCCGCGATCTGGCCCCCTCTTAAACTGGCAGTGTCCATCTCATCCAGGGGGAGCTGCCATAGGGCAGGAGAGCTGTCTGTGAGCCAATGTGATGATCCCCATCTCCTGGAGAGAATTCATAATGCCTGTTCTAGAACTATCCTACGACATGTTATCGTCAATTAATCGGCAGGCGCGTGAGTGGTCTTCTCATGTTGGCGAGATTGAATGGACTGGAGATTGGTATGCCTGCTGCTGTTGACCACTCTGCACCCAAGAGGCGCGCCTATTTGGGGTCCTGCAGTCTTCCTATCCTAGTCGCCTCCTCTTACTGCAGTACACTGGAATTCGGGAATTTAGGCCCTAGTCAGGCTTGGAGGGAGTGTAGCCATACGCTAAACGAAAGCAGTACTGTGTTGCACTTAGATTGTCATTTAACAACTTTGTTTGCCAAAAATTCTTGCTAACAATCCTGAATCCAATTTCAATATTTTTTTTTAAAAATGAAACCGTCAATTATGCCTTAGTGTGCACAACGATCAACAGCAAAATTTAAAAGTCTTGTATTGATTTACAAATTATAGTGAACTATGCGGCGTGTTTGACCGCGCACCGAAGGATGTGGGCCAGTTTCATCAAGAGAAAAAAAGAGGAATGTTTATGACTGATATCCATTAGCGCTAGTGTACTTACCTGATCATCAGAGCCCTCACAACGCTCGCAATATTGTCTTCATACTCTTACAGATCGAATAAATGCAAGATGTCCTGCTTCTTCAGGCAAGCTTAGTCTGGAAGGGCAGGAAGAACATCTGATTTAATAGTCCTGAGTGAACCACAGGATCTGGTCCAAAAGTATACTGAACTACTTAGTAGTAGCAACCCAATAATGTAATTAAATTGACATCCTTGTGGGAGGGAAAAATCCAAAGACCCTCCACAGTAACTTAAACTTCAGCAGGGGAATAACAAATGAGGAAACTATTAAATGGAATTAAAAGTACAGTCACAGAGGGATGCCTGCAACTGCAATGGAAAACTTTTAAAAACTGCATAACAGAGGCTCATATTAAAGGTATGTCTCAATTAAAAAATATGTAAGAGAATCCAAAAATGCACCACCGGCTAAACAACCCAGTAAAAGAATGGTTAACAGCAATAGGGAGCATTTAAAATGAAAGTTAAATTCTGCGGAGGAAATAAAGAATATAATTCTGCAAGTCAAAGCATAAAAGTATAATTAGGTAAGTCAAAAGAATTTGAAGAGCAACTAAGCAAGACAAAAATGTTTTTAAGTACCTCAGAGCAAAAGCCTGCTAACAATCATGAGGCCACTGGACAATCGAGGGCTTAAGTAGCACAAGGAGCACAGGCCATTGCAGAGAACGCAAACGATTTCTTTGCATTGGTCCGCTGCAGAGATGTAGAGAGTCTTACACCTGAAGCAATCTATTTGTGTAGCAAATCTATGAAACTTAGTGTCATTAGAGAGTTTGACTGGAATGCTGGGGTCGCCTGTGTGACATTCCAATCCTGGCTCGCTGCCGAGGAAGTGAGTTACTTTCACTTTCATTCCTCAGCAGGCAGCCAGCCAGCCTTCTCCCCCCACCTATCCCCCAGCACCTCACCCAACCCAGCCCTGACGGAGGGGAGGGAGGAGAGAGAGAGGGATGCTCCTGGGGAGGAGGGAGAAAGGAGGGGGTGCTCCGTGGGTAAGGGGGAGAGAAGAATGGTTGTTATGGGGGACAACAAAGGATACTGGTTGCAGAGCCACAGAGCCTGCCTCGCCTCACCTCACCTTAGCCGGGGGGAAAGAGTCACACTCACAGGTGAGCTCCTTCCCCAACCTCTACCCCTCCCTTCCCAGAGACCCCAGCAGCGAATCCCCTCCCTCAGACTGTGCAGAATTCTGCTTTCTCTAGGACCCAGCAGCCCTGCTCTTACATGCTCCACTGCTTCCCGTCTGTCTGGGCTCCGGGCAGAGTGGTGCCCCCAGGCAGAGTGGTACCCTACGCGGCTGCCTATTCTGCCTATGGCTAAGGACGGCCCTGGTCCCCCTGTAAGCTTTTCAGGGCAGGACCAGTATCCCCAGTACTTAGGATTGGGGCCCCACTGTACTGGTTGCTTTGGGTGCTACCACAATGCAGATAATTAATAACTATAAGTATCATATTTGGCAACCCAAACACATGGCAGCACAGAGTTTTATCATATCTCTTCCCATTCAGCACAGTTAACATGGAATAGCAGAGATTAAGACTGAGATCCTAGCCCTGAAAGTTAGGATCCTATTTGCATTGTGACTATAGTTGTATTTACAACCCTTTTTATGACCAGCTGAGATGTGAACAGTTTATCCTATTCTATTCTACTGCCATGACAATGTAGAAAAGTGAGAACATGGACTGATTTTCACTTCCTCCTCCTTTTTTCTCTGGTATAGGGTAGAGCCTCTAATTTCTAGGGCAGTCTAACCAAACTGAATACACCATTATTTATATAGAACACCACTCAGAAGAATGAACAATGCCCTATTGTGAGAATAGAGAGAGATTGTTGATGGTTCAGCTTTAACCCCTAAATTCCCTCCTCTAGCTCCATATCTGACCCCCAGGAACTCTTTCTCCCTGTCCCCTTGTCCCCTCCATCCCCTGAGAGTTCTTTGTTTTGTTGCTGTTTAATGTGTGCTTGGTATACTCATTTGCATGCCAATATGCACTGCACTTCCAGCTCACTGATAGTCCCCAACAAAGCTTATGCTCAAATTCTAGAAACAAACTGAAAGGTTTGGGAGCCCTTATGTTTGTTCTTCAACAGTTTGCTTTGCAAGGAATAAGGGAGGCCATTCCCTATGTTTAGCCTCCATAGCAGAGCTCTTTTGACAGTGGAGTCATTAATACAAAAAGTGTGAAATAGTTTTTAAGATTCTAATTTGAAAACTTTATTAGGTATGAACTTTCAATACTGTCCTGTCCTCCTTCCAGACAGAGTACTTGTGTGTTATAACAAGGCTGTGATAAATAAAGGCTTTTAATGGGACTGGGAGCCAGAAGAAGGTAGACTTATTGTAAGTCACCCCAACCTCTTATATAAGAATCAGTGGGACTAGAACCTGGGACTATAGGGTTTCTGATGCAGCCTCATTGCCATTGGAAGCTTAGCCTGAGAGTTTCTGTTGAAGGCCTAGTTGGGTGGTACATCCCTCAGAGCCTAGCTTCCCAGGGTCTTTAGTGGCAGCTCGCTTCAGTCCACTGATTGGCTAATGCTGGTATATAAACAAGGAAACCAACTAGGGAGCCATTTGAACAATGATGCAGATTTCCTACTTGCTTCTGCTCTGGACCTTGCCTTGTTGTGGACCCGAGACTCCTGTTTCTGATGCTGGTTTGTCCCTGACTCTATTTGTCTGCTATCTGTAACCCATTGCCTGACCCTGACTCCTTGGTGTCCTGACCCAGCTCAACCCTCACTGCACTACTTCCCTGCCACCTGCAATTTCATGCCTGACCCTGACTTCCTAGTATCTTGACCTGGCTTGACCCTGACCCTACTACCTGTTTCATGACCACAACTTGGTAACTGACCAGTGCATACAGGCTGTCCTTAGTCCAGCCCTTATGCCTTATAAAGCTTTATAGGAAAGACAGAGTTCATTTATTTCCATGTTGAAAATCTTTGCAAATGTATATGTTGGCTTACTAACCAAAGCCTGGACGATATTACATTAATAACTTATTTTTTCAGTGCTACTGATAACTGAACTTGAATAAGTTTAGCCAAGTATGTCTAGTGGTGGAAGGCCCACTCTTTTCACAGATGCCCAGTTTTGAAACTTGGCTTTGAAATCATCACTTAAAATCCATGTTTAAAATGGGTATGTGGGATTTCATGGGATGATGCATGTTAGATACTGGTTTAAGGTCTCACTGTGTGAAATGTGTATGTTTTATGACATTCTTAACTTGTTGTGAGTGCTTGAGTTGTGTAAATGATGTGATAGGTCAATATGCTGTTATGCCTTAGCAATCTTTATTAGTTTATTAAACAAAGCTTTGTTTTTGAAATAAGTAAATATAAGCAGATAAACTTCTGTTAATTTGAGCATCAGGATGTATCAATATAACAGGTTCATGTTGATCTATTGTCTCGGTCAATATTTACCTCCAAGGATTAAAAATAATCTTGGTATTTACTGAAAAAAAAAAGGCAATATATTGGAAAGCATCCAGCATGAATACACATTTTAAAACTCATGCCATAGTGTAAAAGCTTTCAAATCTCCTTAAAGTGTAATAATTCATCTTTTTAGGCGAAAGCAGATATTTAAGTCCAGAGAAAAATCTCAAGCTATTATTTACCTCCTGAGTGGCTGCAACTATCTGGATGGAGTCATTGACATATGTGCTCTATTTTGTAAGCATGGCTGCAGGCCTCTGTATTGCTGACCTCTGAAGAAGTAATTAGTGGAAACTTAGGCCTGGTTGACACTATAAAGGAAGGCTGATGTAAGTCTCCTTTCATCAACCTATTTATGCACATGTTTACTCTCAACTTTGTCTCCGGCTGAGATAAGCGTCTCATTATGGCAATGCAGTAAAACCACCTCCCTAAATTGCATAAAGCCATGCTCAACCTACTCTGTCTGACACAGTGCAAGTATAGACACTGCATGACCTATGTTGACTCTGACAGTCCTCCAGCCACTGTCCCAGTCCCCATGAAAGTAGTTGCTTTGTTCACCATTTTTAACTCCCCTGCTTGGGGGTTCACAGAGACTGGAACAATCTCCTCTCTCCCTTTTAAAACTATGCATGTTTTTGAAGTGCCCTTTCCTGGCTGTCCACCTTGGTAAGCACACCTAGTAGCTCACGTATGTTTGTGTTCAACCAATCGAGATGCCATATGTACATACATGGAGCAGGCAAGAAGTGTTGGATTTCCTGCTCCTATGGGGAGAAAAGTCTGTGCAAGCACAGCTGCGGAACAATCATAGAAACATGGACATCTATGAGCAGATTGCACGGGGGATGCTGGCAACTATGTGAAAGAGAAGGAAATTCACCAGGGATACCACAAGGCAAGGCAGGGCAACAAGAAATCTGATGCTACCCAGCAGACCTGCTGTTTTTGCAACTGACTGTATGTCATACTTAGCAGTGACCCCACCAGCACTCCACAGTGGATACCTCAGAGGAGTCTGGCATAGAGACACCAGTTATGAACAGCGAAGAGGAGGAGGGTGGTGGAGATGCAACAGAGTACTCCAACCATGCAGCAAACTAAACCCATTTAAAATTCCACAAGAGTCTAGTCTGTCCTGCTTGGTGCCTGCTGATGAAGGGGAAGGGAGTTCAGGTAAGTGTGCACACAAGTTTCCTTGCAAAGTTTTATTTGCTTTTCCTTCCTTGCTCTCATTTCCCTTCCTTCTATTTAGAGAAGGTCCATGGCCCATCCACAAATGTGCAAGACAAAGGGATGGATTTTTAATTGTTTTACGGGTATACTGTGAGAAAGTTAAAAAATTAAGAAGTAAATTCAAAACAAATTCTTATGACAGTTCAATTACATGATCAACTTAGATTCAGTGTCCTGTGCTCTGATAGAGGTAGAACAAACAGAGGCAGAGTTGGCATCTGCTTTTCATTCCCTTGTTCGGCTAGGCGGCAAGAGAGTGGGTATGTTCAGCACCTTGTTCATGTGAACAGGAATGTCCCTTTTATCCTCCTAAGAACTTGATGAAACTTTCATGGAGATACTCTACAACTCTCTCCTGAAAGTTTCTAGGGATGGTGGTCTTATTTCTTCCTCTGTGATAAGACACTTTCCCACACTATTCTGCGATGAGAATAGTGCTGAGCTCGGCAGGCTCAATGTTTCTGTCAGAAATGGCAGAGACTAAAAAGGGTTGTGCAGGCTTGTGGGAGTTAAAAAAAAACAGTGCAAAATGATGGAATGTGAAAGGTATTATGGGGTGGAGAAAGTTGCATTCTGGGATCTTGACCCCTTGCTCCCAGAAATCCCTGTTCAAATTGTTACTATGCCACAAAACATTGTGAAAATATCCCAAAAGTCATTGTGCCAGACAGTGGTGCATGGCCTACTGGAATACTTATCTGTGGCAGACTGCACTTTACACCACCGTAAGCACTCCTAATGGATATGTGCATCACTGCCGCAAATAGCCACATGTGCATGTGTGATATAAGCCTTCAGTGGTGATAGGCCAAAGTAAATTGTCAACCAAAGTTTGTACTGTAGACATATCCTTCCTGACCTGTCACCTAGCTAAGCCAGGAGACAGAATTTTTATGAGCTAAGATGTTCCAGCTGTATGTATCAATGTGTGAAAGTGAGCAATATATTTTTTTCCCATTTTTATTACTAGGTTGATGATGGTGGTCCTACTGAAATGGTGTCTCTTTGCTCCACCACTTATTAAAATAAAAAGTAGATGACAGTGCTTGCCATCAAACATATTTCCTGTTTTCTCTTGCCGTGTGTGTGTATATATATATTACAATATTAATTAAAAAGGAATGCTCTTCTAAAGCTTTATCTAACAGTCTCCTCCTCTGAATTAAAATGGGTCAACTCATGCCATTCCTCAGCTGTTGTCTTGTTTACATATCCGCGTTTAAAAGACATCCCCACCATGGGACATATGGAGCATGTATGTTACATATTGCATTCTAGAATAAGTCTGGTTAAATTCCATTTTTATGACTTTAGTTTTTAAGTCCCTCTGAGACTTTTCAGAAGGAGACTGACGAGAGGGACAGGTGTATCACAGATTCAGCTTGGTGACAAGTTTTCAAATTCAGCTGCATTCTTGCAGCAGCAAAGTTAGGAGCAGCTGGCCTCTCAAGAGCCTCTCTGCTTCTGTTGGAATTCCTGTGGCAGAAAGAAGAATGTACTGTTTTGCTCTCCCTGTGAACAACACATCATGGAATGCCACCACACTTCAACTGAGTCATGGCAGGTGCTCAGTCTCATCAGGTGAAGCCTTTTAACTAGAGATTCAACAACCATCATTTGCCCCTCACTCACTCATGCCTGTCACCCCAATCGGGGTATGGGCCGCCAACCACAGATCTCCAGAGTCTTCTATCCTGGGCCATTCGCTCTAGCTGGTTCCAGGTATAGCCCATTTTTTTGCTATCAGCCTGAAGGTCACGTCGCCAGGTGTTTCTTGGACGGCCTCTTTTCCGCTTGCCTTGGGGGTTCCACCGCAGTGCCTGTCTGGTGATGTTAGTTGGCTGCTTGCGTAGCATGTCCTGAATACAGCAACAGCTCTCCTGTCAACAGTCGTCTCTGTCCAGCTTGTGTCCAGCTTGCTTCGCTAATGCCTAATAGGGTCAGGTTGTTGCTCCTCATCTCTGCTGCAACCTGCGCCGTCTTTCCTGACTCGTACATGGTCCTCACGTTCCATGTGCCTATGGTAATCCTCCTGGTTGCAAGAAGGGTAATCAGCTTAGTGGCTCCCTCACGGCTTTCACCACCCAGCATCATGCATCTTCGAGTTGAAGACCCTTCTTTTTCCAGGGTAAAAGTCTCTGTTGTCTCTGTTGTTGGCGTTTCTGTAGCAGGTTGATTTTTTACGGGGTGGAGTTGCTAGCCCCACGCCCAACCCTCCTCCTTTATCCTGACTTGGGACAGGCAGATGGCCCCAAAGGACCTCTCTGGTGGAGTTATCATTTGCCCCAATCTGAATATAATATTTAGACCCTGATTCTGCAAGATTCTTAGTGCTCTTAACTCCCAGCAAGGTAAGTGTTGGCTACCGGTGCTGAGCGCCTCTCAGATCGGGTGTCATTTTATGTAGAAGAGGGGGGGAAATATGCTGTCCTATTAATAGATAATGCATAGGACCTGTGAAATGAAAGTAAAGCTTTTTTGGATGAGGAAATACTGCAAAAGTGAAACAGGATGATATAAAAACTTTCCATTTTAGAATTTGGATGACAATAGAACTATCTCATCTTACTCCCCAGGCTGCTTAACTATGGCTTCTTTTGTGAACTAATCTTTACAGGCCCAAGTTTGTGCAGGCAAACCAGGTAATTCCATGGGCAAATGGAAGTGACTGATGCACAAAAAATGTTTCAGGCATAGTTTAGTGGACTCTTTAGAAAATTGGGCATGTAATTTATTTGATAAAATAAAGAATGAGTGTGATTATTTATTGCCAAACAGTACTGCATGACCAACTAGATATATAGTTGTAGGCTAACTTATAGGCCATTCTGTATCGGTCCAATAGAGAAGAGAGCATTTTACCCCCATTGTGTGTCCCCAGACATAATCCGTCTTTCACCATAGGATAGCACAAGAGGAGTGGCTGCCATGTTGGTCAGAGATTAGCATTTCTGGGGGGAGACAGTGACCCAGAGATTGCTGGGCTGGGACAAGTACTGGCTACACCTGTTGAACAGATGTAGCAAGGGTTTTCCTTTCCACATTCCCCCAGCACCATGGTTCATTTGAATGATATTTTTTAAATCTCTTTTGTATATTTGTGGTGATTGGTGTATACCTCACTCAATGGTTTCCGGGCTGGGAGGGCTACATCAGATTTCTGGCTTAACTGTTAAAACTGCAAATGAATCTAGCTATGTGGGAAAGTGGCTGAACAAAAGTGGAAACCAGTCACTTTGTTAGGTTGGCAAACGGAATGGTGTGAGAACCAGTGGTAAAGTCCGGGCCCACTGAAGTCAATAGTAATGCTGCCCAGATGTCAGCTTGTGTCTCTCTTAGGGCCAGATCTGGCAAGATGCTGAGCTCTAATTGGGAATTGCTGAAGGTTCACAACTACCACTGAAATCAGTGGGAACTGAGTGTCCTGAGCAATGTTCAGAAAGCACACAGTTCTACACAGGATCAGGCCCTTCTGAATCTTAGGCACTTCTGAGAGCAACAAGAATAAAGTTTCTGTTACAAACCCAAGAGGAAAGAAATATTTGAAATATTTTTTTAAAAGTTATGCTGTGGAGCTGTTCTGTCAGACAACAGGAGACCAAAAGAAACAGTTGAAATACAAACAACTTATGTGCATTGTTTCTGTTGACTAATGTGGAGCTGTCAGAGCTGTTCATGATCTTTTTATGCAAAATTGGGGATGGGGTTGTCCCATTTTAGATATGTTTTTCCACATACAAAGAAGCAATAGCTTTCTTATATCTCCTCCCCCTCACAAATCATGATAAAATGTAACTCACGCATAGCAAAGGCAGATGCTAAAGTCATCATAATCTAAAAAATAAAGATTTTGTTTGCTATTTTGTGATGACAGTTGGTACCAGGGTCCTTTGAACTTTCCTTATAGTCTTATTTACCAGGGAAAGATTAACTTTAAATATCAACCACTTGATCACCAAAATTATCAGAAGTGTTTATAAAAAAAATCATTCGTTTAAGGCTACCTTGACCCCCACTCTCCTCTCGCCTCCCCTGAAATCATGTTGTCTCCTTCCAAAAAGCAGCAGCTGTGACTGATACATTCATCCAGTGGCTGCGAGGACAATAAGCCTCTGAAACTCCATTGTTGCTTGGTAACCACCTGCTAGGCAGCGCAAAAGTGCAATGCACTAAGTGCCCTGGAGGCTGAGGACATCACATCTCATAGACAAATCGGTGCCTCACAGTTGGCCTGAGGATCAGCAGTGCTGAACGTGGATGTCTCCCTCATGGCAGCCACGATGTTATGCACTGGACCATCTGGCTGTGCCACTTCTATATTATGGTTCTTTTCTGATCTGAGCAAGGATAGTTCTTATTTCTAGCTATACTAGTGTTGTTCTGCCATCCAGACCCAGCTTTATTATACTGAAGGAAACAAATTCAGTGCAATCTATTTTTTATATACAAACGAACAAGGAAAAACACTGCATTTTCCATATTGAAACAGAAGGATACAATGGTACAAGAAGTCTTCTTTTATTTACCAAAACATTCATATTTGGATATAACAGTTGTTTACATTTTCAGACCCAGAAATTGTGAGATTCTTTGTCATGTGTTATAGTCCAAGTGTACTTTTGGATTTCAACATATTAAAATATGAGTCAAAGATGTGGTGTTTCGCTCCAGATCAGAATCCTGATTAAATCTAGTTATGGTCTGAAAACAATCAAAACCAGGGGTTTGTGTTCAGATTAAACAATGCTAAAGTCTACTGAGCTGTTCTGATGAAAGTTCAAATAGTAGACATCTTGAATGACAGAAACCTTGCAAGATCAGTTGTTCTCACTAGGTTTCTGCCCTTTGGCCTGAAATCTGTTGAGAACCAAATTTAATCAGAACTGGAAAATAGGTTCCTTGCACTTTTGGATTAGATCTGGAGACAAACTGTGGCTTTTGGGCTCAGAGCTAGAGATTTGAATTGTGTCCTTTCTCACACTTCTAATTTCAAACAATAAATATTTTATCATGTAACAACCCACACAAAGGGCAGAAAAAAAGGTTTACAATCTGGCAATGTCAAAATTATCAAATTATTTGATGTTGCTGAACATTTGTATTGAGTTCAGCACTGAACTTGCTATTGGCTCAAAACACAGAAGGAAATTCCAAACATAAATGGAACGTAATAGAAAATACTTTTGAATATTTGCCATAGTGTGTAACATGCTAAACAGCCTATGAGAGTTTCACACCTTTTTTATTTGAAAACTAGGTTTGTGCACGGACCTTCTGTGCACCGCTTCGAAAACTGGCCCTATAAAAATATCCAATACTATGTTGGAGTAGAGCTATTATAGCACAGATATGCGTCCATTTATATAAATGTTCTTCTAATGCTTCCTCTCCTGGTTATGCAGTGTCCTGGGAGCCAATGGCTGCCCCACTACATACCAGAGGTGGCGGCATCTCAGCAATGCTTCGTTTGTGATCCTTTAGGATGAAAGGTGATACAGAAATGTTAATTATCTAATTTTATTTGTCTTATCTATAAGATATAAGAGAGATTGACCTTCGGGGAGCCTAATCAGCTGCTGGCCAGAGAAGTGGGGAGGAAGAAGACCTGTTTCTTCCCTGCCCGCATTCTCTTGGGGGCATCTTATGCATGTGGGCACACACTGATGGAACATTCCTTGTGCTCCCCAAAGCATAAGGAATGCAGTTCTGAGAGGCCCTTGAGCAAGCTGCCCAAGAGAACTGCTGAAGCTCACTTCCCCCTCTAAGCCCCATACATCTGCTTAAGGGTCAGCTACAACGTGGTTCTGTATAATTTACTGACAAGCCTAAACCAATCATAATTGCCCTACGTCTTCAGTTATACAAGGGAACTTCGCTATATTATTTAAGACAATAGCAGCTGAGAGAGCAAATCAAAGTAGAATCACTAGCTTTCCCAAGAGCAAGCATTCAAAAAACGTCAGCCCCACTCCCATCATGAAATTGGCTTATAAATCACACATATCTAAAAAATCATAAATTCTGACATTTTTCTTTGGCTTCTGTTTTTTGAGTCCTTAGGGTTCCTGTTTTCAAACTTTTCTCTAGGGTCTAGAAACTTCCTTTTCTTTTAAAGGAAGCTGAGATTCTCATGTAATTGCCTGACTCCAACACAGAGGATGGGGCTTTCAGAAAATCTTCACATCTTGTGAAACTCAGTCTAACCACTGTAAGAGTTGGCAACATTGACACATCCCACTAAGGAGGAGCCTCACCATGTAGGATTCTGTGTTGGAGTTTGAACCAACAGACTGCAGGCTATGTAGCCATTCCAAGCAAGTGATGGAAAGAAAGTGAGCAGCATATGGTACCTTAACAATTTGAAAAGTGAGTAAGATAGCAGAATTATTACACCATTATGCTACCTGCACAAAGCAGGGATGGAAAGGGCAGATAATGATGTTCATGGTTTATTCTTGCCTTATGTATTCTTCTCCTAAAGTGGCGTGGCCATGGCCAAATCCCTCCTGCTTGTGCAGCCCTCTAGAACCAGCATTAACAGTTAGCAAAGAGTGAGCAATAACATGCTAACTTTACTCTCCACATATGGGAGCTATTATGGTGCCACTGTGTGAGTGAATGGTAGGGAGACTATCTACCAGCATGGCTGACTGATTTCATTCTGACAATTGTATCAGTTTGGACTTGTTTGATTAGAGGTCTGCTGTTCAGTGGCCAATTATGTGTTGGGCTTGGTCCACCCACACAATTTTGCTACTTTAACTGATGGTTTTATGTTGCACCAATTTAGTTAAATTAGTATAACTTTGTGTGTGGACACCCTGCAATGCATTTAGACCCTTTGCTCCTGTTAAACTGTTATAAGGCAAGTTAAACTGATACAGAGCAGGTTTATGCTGATAAGAGTGCTCACCCACAAACTTGGACCAATTTACTTAAATTGGTGTAGGTTTGTATGTAGACAAGTCCTCTGTAATGAGTTGGGAGCATTGTTTCAGAGCAGGTAATATATCCCCAATCACATGTATATGATTCCTGTTCCTTAGCTGTCATCTGCAATGACTGATATTTTCATCAGTCTTTTCCTGAGTGTGTGGTGCAGAGTGTACATATATATTTTACACTCCTGTCTGAAGCTGCTCTTGACTCGTTCTTTTCTTGAGACATGGTATCTGATGCATGAGATAACTGAGCACTATCCAAAATGCATACTGTGCTCTGAAGTGACATGAGTTTACTGAATGGTGGAGGTGGCAGCAGTTGCTTTATATTGGCAGAGCCTTCCTACATGTTGAGTCCTGCCACACTCTGTACTTATGCCAGATCTCTGCCTCCACAGCACAGTTTGCTTCTGACCTTCTGATCTTTTGCCCAGGATGTGCAAGTTGCAATCAGTATTTTACATGCCATGTCTTCCCCCATCACCCAATATCATACAATCTTGATGTATCCCAAAGCTGGTGACAACTGCTGCTTTGCCCTACCTCTTTTGATAGCATAATAATAAGGTGGATCTCTCACACCAGAACTGAGTGATATAGATAAACATGATTACCTTACTGCATCAATGCCTTTCCTTTATGTATGGACCATCTATGAAAACCCAACAACTGATTCCTGCCCACATTACCATCAGTGCTAGATGAGTTTGCACTCATGGGTGTTTTTCATATCCTCCTAGTTTTTGGTGCATCTTTTTTTACAATGCACACTTTTTAAAGTTACCTGGGATGGATGTTGTCATTGATTTCACCCTGTCCTGCTATAAAGCGCTGGGATGATGTATTCTTCTTGCTTTCATTGTCCTCTACTGCAATTGCAACATCTTTGCTTAGCTGAGAAATGTGGAGGTCCAATGGCCCTTTGTGCTTGCAGATTCAAATCACAGGCGCTTCAGATAAGCGATAGTAGTTAACAAATGTTGCAGAAAAGATGGAATAGCAACAACATAAATTGTATTGGATAATGGTGTAAAGGATACATCTTTACACAATGGATAATGGCACATTGGATAATGGTGCAAAGCCCAATATGTTATGTCTAACATACTGTCCAGGCAACTGTGAGCTATGGCATGATATAAATCTCTTACAGAGACCAGGAGAGCAATATTCATGTCTTGTATCTTGCAATTTCCTGAAAACTTTGAGGTTAGTGCTAAGATGTGCAGCATTCAGTTTGGGTTTTTTAAACTATATTTGAAATATCTCCAGATACCTTATTTTATTGAACTGTACTGCAAGCAACCTTCTGCTCTTCTCCATCTTTGTTGTTTTGCTTCATTTTGTTAGTGATTTGCTGTTACAGGAGAAAATCTTTAGCTTACAACTACATCTGAAGTTATTTATTAAACAACTCATTGTTAGATGATGGAAATATAACTCAACCAGCAAACATAGCTAACAGCTCATTTGTGCACAGCAACTGTTTGTTATTTCTGATGTATGGTGTGCTATTCCTATGCAAACTGGCTCATTAAGTTTACAGGAAAAATTTCCCTTCCACCCACTGCAGTGCTGTGTGCCAGTTGGCTAACTCCATCCACCTTGCAGGTGGCAACATTCGGTGGCAACAGAGGGTGATGCTGTAACCATTTACTATTGGGATCTCACTATTCAAAGGGAACCAACAATGAAGTGTTTTTCCCAGTGGGACTACTCAACATCACACCTGGTAGTAAGCGCTGGGAGTATCTGGACTCTAGTCTGTAAAGTGGTTTGGGATCCTTTGGGATGAGAGGTGTTACAGAAATGTAAGTTTATACTAATACAATGCAAAGAAATAAATCTGTCTCTGTCTGGTGTCAGACAAATAAATGTCTCTTCACAGAGGTGGAATATGGGAAGGGAAGCTTCTGACTCTGAATGGAAACAAGTTGCTAAGGAAAAAATAAGTGTTCTTAAGTTCACAGTGAAAATGGGAAATAAAGCAAGGAACAGTATCTCAAGCTTCCTTGAGAATTATCAATAAAGAGAGTGAGGGAAGGATTGCTCAAAGAGTGAGAAATGTGTGCTATATGTATTTGTAAAGACAGACAAGTAAGACAAAATAGCTATGAGGTGAGAAATTCTAAGGAAACAAAATGGTACAGTAAAAAAGGGTGTTTAAGAGGTTTATTCTCCCTGGATGAATACCCACAAATCTCCTTAATGTTAATGGCACTTAAATACATGGCTCAAGGGGACAAAACAATGACCCTTATGTGTTTGAATGGATCTTGCAAAACTCAATTAAAATCCACAAATTGTAATTGGCTGATTAAGTTCCAGGTATCTGTATTCAGTTCTAAGCAATTATGCTGTATTTTAAAGTTAATCATAGGGAAATAAAATTCAAGTAATAGCAACTGATGATATAAGGACAACTTGATTTGTGTTTAAATTAGCACAGGTCTTTGGCAAAACAATTTACACTGATTGCCTACTCGCCTAGCATGAGAGATTACGTAATACATAGAAAACTGGTTATTCAAAAACAAAAGGGCCAGATTCTCAGCTGGTGTCACTCATTGTAGCTCCATTACCTTCACTTGAGCTGCATTGATTTATACCAGCTGAGGATATGACCTATATAATTTTTGTAGTAAGGAAAGACCAACTGACTTTGGCCAGTAACTGCAAGATCAGCTAAGATGACAGTGAATTGCAGAGAAACCAGGTAATGCAATAAAATGCTGCCAATAATTTATCAAGGGGTTCTCACAAAAATATTCCCTCTTAACGTGATAAATTTCATATAAAGGAGATGCATGTGCTTGGAGAGAGGAGGTACTGGAGAATCCATTTATTTATGATTTGAACACAAATGCTTTCTCTTAGCCAGAACCAAAGAAAACAGTGGGTACTGTCTGGTAAACAAATCTGTACTAAGCAACACTTTGCTGAAAATGTTTATTTTCTTGGAAAGTGTACTGGGCCAGCTCCTCAGCTGCTGTCAATCAGTGTAGTTCCATTAAAGTCTATGGAGCTAAGTTGATTTATGCTGGTTAAAGATCTGGTCCACTGAGTACATTAATAGTACAAGAGAGTGCTCTACTTGTGTAATTTGTAGAGGGCCTTAAGGAGGAGCCTCCTCCCTTTTTCTAGGGAGGCATCTTCCCTAGGAAACAATTGATCCTTTTTGTCCCTTGGTGCATCCCAAAGGCAAAAAAAAAAGTCTCTTCAGAAGTATTTGTAAGAGCCTCAGGACTAAGTCCCCTCTCAGAGAGGGGATTTAAACAGTACCCAGAGCAACAATGAACTCCTTTAGAGACAGGAAGTCACCTGCCCTTCCCTTCGGTTTGGATGCAGAACTTTAACAAGGAGCCACCAAGAGTAATGCAAAGGGAAATGAACAAGGACTGCATGTGACTAATTTACAGAGGTTGCCACCTTTTGCATTTGGGTGTGTGTTGGGGGTCCATTTTTGAGCTTCAAATCCACTGCAGGTGAGTCTGTCAGATTATGTAGAAATATTTTCAAATCAATTTGATTCATGATGGTATAGATGGTGGTGTTAGTACAGCTACAGCAGTAAATTGACCTATTGGAATCATCATCTTACATAGGCTTGTCTGAATTTTTGTCAGTATAACTTTTCAAATAAGACACCAATATAGAGGTGTAGTCTTCAACCAAAATCTCTAGGATTATATGCAGTTGTCTTTCAAAGGAAATATAGAAATAACCTGTAACCTCTAGTTCAGGTGGGCATGCTGCAGTTTGCTGATCATAGTGGGGTAACCATTGCTCACTGTAATCAGGAATCTGACATTTTCAGACCACTCAAAGTCTTACATCCCAGCTGTAGTTAATAATGCGTTAAAATGAATGTACCATATTTTGTGCCAAGATACTTCAGTGGGTGCATCTTTCATAAATAAATAGGACTTACCCTTCTCTTATAAACAGACTGAGAAGAAGGCTTATGAGTTTCTTAAAATATGTAATCATATACAGGCAAGCTCTAACTTCCAATAAGGAAAATCCAGTTTTATTTTAAGCATATGGGCTGGTAGTCCTGTGGGTAAACCACCTAAAAAATTAGTTCCAGAACAGACATATTAATGAAGACACAAATAACTAAACCATATAGTACAGCTAATGAAATTTTGGCAGCAAAATCTTTAAGCATTGCCAGAAAAGAGTGGGGTTCCCACCTTATACCCAAATTTGATTACCTCTTTAATGATTGATACTACTAGTATGTCTTAATCTTGGTAACTTTTAAATTCGAGAGATTAATGTGCATTGCCTGCAGTCATACTATCTTGTGCTGTGATGCTATCAAATTTCACAAATTAAGTAAGGGTCAATCTAAAGTAGAACTTGGAACACTTTTGTGATGCTGCTGATTCCATGGATAGACTTCTTCCTGAATCAATACACTGATCTCCTAACATGGTGTTAGAGGGCACTGTAGGTGCCATCTGTTTCCTGAGGCATGAAGTTGACATCCTAATTACTTACAGTCATTAAAGATTCTGTGGCACATTCGGCAAGTATAGGAGTGTTAACTCTAGCATTCTAACAAAATTCTGACTCAAGTGGTTTATATTCTACCTAATTTTACTCTTTGGTCTCAATTTCTTCCCTTTTTTACAAACCTGCTGTATAGGATTGCTATGTGCTGTTAGACAGTTAACATATTTCATCCCAGCTGTAGCTGAATTTCATGGATAAAGTGGCATTTCTGTAAGATCTGTACATAATTTTATTATATAAAGAGATCAAGGGTCACTGTTGTGGTGTGGCCCTTTAAGAGAGTTAGGCTTAGTCACCACCTGTGACTGACCAGCTGCCTCCCAGCTAATACTGTGGAGCTAGAGATCAGGTGATAATTAAAGATAATATGGTCTCTCAAAAAAATAGCATCTTTCCAGCTTAACTGACCTCCTTGCTGTTTTTTGAGAGGACCACGTTATTTTCAATTATCACCTGATCTCTAGCTGAAGCCCTGAAGGAAAAAGGCCTGGAATTCTGTGGCTGAAGAATTTTTTTGATGCATGTGCTAGTTAGTTAACCCATTGACTTTCAGTCAGCTATCCCCACCCATCTGCTTCTCAACCTAATCATCATTAGCTGGGGCTAACGATCTATATTACTAGAAAAGATTTAAACTTGCAGGTAGGCAAGGCATGTGGGGGAAGACACAAACTCTTGAATTCATCTTTGTCTTGTTCCTCATCTACAAACTATAGAACTAGTCTAAAACATAAGACAGGAGTGTATGGCAAGAATGTGGGAAGTCTGTGCCTCTGAAATATACCAAAAAATGTTCTGAGAGATGTTGGCCCCGGGGGTCAGCATGGTGGAGACAAAACTCCCAAGCAAATATGGGAATTGAATTACCTAGGTCATATGAGCTCCTGGCTATCCATAGACTCTTGAAGGGGCTAACTTTTACTGACAGGCCTATTTTCTCTCCCTTTTTTTTTTAATCAAAAGGGAAAAAACCAAATTCTCACCAGGAAGATTTCAGAGCAGCACAGGTCTTCACTAAACCTTCCGCTACCTCAGAGTAAATTGATTCATGACAATGTACCAGTCATCGTGTTTCAACTTCTCTTTGCTGCTAGGGGGAAAACTAATTTCTCAACATTTTACTGATAATAAAGACTGCATTTATCTCACTGAATGCTTTAATAATGTAAAATAAGAGTAAGTCCAGAGAATTTCAGAGAGGAGTGGTTATTACATTGCTGCACATAGAAATATATTGAGAAGAACAGATTCTTGATATTGAGGTCGCCGTGCCATGCAGAATTATCTCTTGAATATGTCAGTGCTGAAGATCAATATTTGGGAGTGCTTTCACAGTGGTGTCTTGGTGCTGAGGAAAGAGGATGTTCTGCCCACACTTCATCTAGAAATTGGACCCTGAACAAAGGCAAAAAACATCCAGATTGCCTTCCCCTAACAATTTCCTAGCTACTGAGGCCCAAATCCTCAAAAGTACTTAATGTTGCTCTGTTCTGCATTGGAACACCTCATTCTAGGCATTGTGCTTTTGCCAGTAGTCCTGCTTTCTTTCTGAGGCTTCCTTTATGCAAAATCAGAAAAACCTGTAGTTTGTAATCAGAACTAGGGAATGACTAGAGTTCTTGTGGGGGTGATTTGGAGTAGAAATTAAAATATATCACGGTAACTTAGAAAACTTTGCCATTCACCATCTTTTATCTTCAGGGTCTTGTTAATGTCCACAAAACAAGGAGCAACAACCCTGAAATGGAACTAGGTCAAGCCATAAAGTTTCCTCTCATATTGCAACTGCTTAGAGAGTTTTGGTAAAACACTGATACTTGAGCAAGGGACTGTTTAACAATACACGGAGCAGCATTCTCACCTTTCCCAACTGAGGTTAAACTGAGGGATGGAGCCATCTCTATTGAGACCTCAGTGAAATAAGGGGATCTAGAACTGACTGGAAAAATAAAATATCTCAAAGCAATGCTAGCAAAGTTCATTAAAGACTTCCTACTGCAGATTTAGCAATGGATATAGCATAAAGGGCTTAAGATGGCAAAGGTAGCAAGAAGGGAAGTTTTAAATGGCTGAGACTGAGGGTGCTGAACATCGTGATAGTTCATCCTTCTCCTTATAAAATTGGTTAGAGGGAGAAGAATACATAATCCTAGACAGGGTTATGGTGGTACCTATAGAAATGAGAGAAAGCTGGCAGTGTTGGTGGTAAGAGATTTTATTCCAAATCATCTACTAAATCTCAACTGCCTTGTCCCCAATTAGAACAGGCACAATCCACCTTGGCAAATGGCAAAACTCCCAGCCTAAATGACTCCCTCGTTGGTTTCAAATCCCTTCCAATAATTCTTATGTTCTTCTTCGCCCATTACTCTTCATGTTCCATTTTAATAAATCAAATTCTACTCCCGCAGTTTGGTTTTTCCCCATTCTAAATAATTCTTCTTGAGGTGGAGGAACATAAGCCTTTTATCTTCAGAGTTGATGTAATTTTTACAGATGAGGGGCACACATCGTGCCCTGTAAAGGAGAGTGTTTTGTTCATTCTTCTTTTTCATTACTCTCTAAAGCAAAATTTTAGCCAAAGTATATGGATGCTTTTTATATAAAAAGCATTTGACATTGACCCAACAGGAAAACAAAACAGACCAGTGAAAAGCTCCAAATAAAATGGTGGAATCAATAAGATAAGTGACAAATAGCACTTCTCTATCATATGCTGCTTGCCACATCCCATCTCCTGCTCCTTCTCTATACGTTTTCTGTATAGGCCCTGCTCTTTCAAATACTTTAGTGCCTGTTTTAACTTTACTCCTTGACTTAAGTGGGGCTACTTGTGTAAAATTAAGCATAAGCGTAAGTGTTTTTAGGATTGAGTCCTTGGATTATTCACTGTTTGGGGCAGGGACCGTGTCCTCATATTTGTCTGCAAAAGCTCATGCATATCAATGGTGCTATATATGTAAATAAAAAGAATAGAGAAGAGCACCCGGGGACACTAACTATCCTGGAGTCATAGCAAGCCTCTTTCAGTCCAAGGTTATCAAGTCTGGTCTCCTCATTTCAGTTCTGACTGTGGTTCACCATTCATTTTTGGCCTCCTGCCAGGATTTCCCAAATGTCAGCTGTAAAGATAGCATTAGTGAATATCTGAGGTTCTAAAACACACAGGATAGATTTCTATCTGTTGTGAAGTGATCTATAATAAATTCACATGAACAATGCTATAGAAATAGAAAGTGGATTTCTTTTTTGGGGAATTACAGACTAGTCAGTTTAACTTCAGTACATGGAAAGACAGTGAAGCAAATAATTAAGCAATCAATTTCCAAACAGCTAGAAGATTATAAGGTGATAAGTAACAGTCAGCATGGATTTTGTCAAGAACAAATCATGTCAAACCAACCTTATAGCTTTCTTTGACAGGATAACACACTTAGTGGATGGGAGGAAGTCGTAGATGTGGTATATCTTGACTTTAGTAAGGCTTTTGAAACTGTCTCGCATGACCATCTCATAAACGAATGATGGAAACAAACCTAGATGGAGCTACTATAAGGTGGGTGCATAACTTGTTGGAAAATTGTTCCCAGGGAGTAATCAGTGGTTCACAGTCATGCTGGAAGGGGATATTAAGTGAGGTCCCACAGGGATCAGTTTTGAGTCTGGTACTGTTTGATATCTTCATCAATGATTTAGATAAAGGCATAGAGAGCACTTATAAAATTTGTGGACAATACCAAACTGGTAGGGGTTACAAGTGCTTTGAAGGATAGGATTAAAATTCAAAATTATTTGGACAAACTGGAGAAATGGTCTGAAGTAAATAGGATTAAATTCAGTAAGGACAAATGCAAAGTACTCCACTTAGGAAAGAACAATCAGTTGCACACATACAAAACTGGAAATGACTGCCTAGGAAGGAGCACTATGGAAAGAGAATTGGGGGTCATAGTGGGTCAACAGTGTAACACTGTTGCAAAAAAAGCAAACATCGTTCTGGGAGGTATTAAAAGGAATCTTGTAAATAAGACACAAGAATTAATTCTTCTGCTCTACTCTGCACTGATTAGGCCTCAACTGGAGTTCTAGGTACCACATTTCAGGACTGATGTGGACAAATTGGAAAAAGTCCAGAGAAGAGTAACAAAAATGATTAAAGGTCTAGAAAACATGACTTCTGAGGGAAGATTTAAAAAACTGGGATTGTTTAGTCTGGAGAAGAGAAGACTGAGAGAGGATATAACAATTTTCAAGTACATAAAAGGTTGTTACAAAGAGGAAAGAGAGAAATTATTCTCCTTAACCTCTCAGGCTAGGACAAGAAGTAATGGCCATAACTTGCAGCAAGAGCGGTGTAGGTTGGACATTAGGGAAAAACTTCATAACTGTCAGGGTGGTTAAGCATTGGAATAAATTGCCCAGGGAGGCTGTGGAATTTTTAAGAGTAGGTTAGACAAACACCTGTCTGGGATGGTCTAGATAATATTTAGTCCTGCCATGAGTGCAGGAGACTGGACTAGATGACCTCTCGAAGTCCCTTCCAGTCCTATGATTTTATGATCGATTAACATAGTGCTGTTTGAAACAGTACTACATTATAGTACACTAGAGAACAGTGAGCACCAACAGGGTCTACATGGACCAGTTAATGTGCAATATATTAGTGCACTTAAGAAATCTCAGCCCTGTAGATCCCACTATGTCAACAAGCCCTTAGATCTGCCTTACTGGCCAGATTGTGTGCTGCTCTATCTGAGCCATACAGATGTGAGCTCTGCTGATGGGCCTGAAGCCCACTGGTATGACCCACAAAGTGCACAGGGAAATGAACAGCCCATCAGGTGCACTTTCAGGTGGCAGAGTTCTTACTAAAGCTTCCCTTCCCTGGCAGAAGGTAGCAACAGTGTTACCGCATTTCCTTTTGCTAGCAGGTGAATTTCCCACTGGGTGTTTCTGGCCTGATAGGTACAGGGCAAGTAAACTGCACTTCTCTGCTCTCACTGGGATAAATCAGGCTCAGTGAGTGAAAGAAATTACCTGCAGGTTTGCAGCATTTTGTGGCAAGTCTCTATGAAATGAATGTTACAGTTTAGGTGTCATGCTGTAGTTGAAAAGCTGGCATGTGATCTGCCTCATGCCATCAAATACCATTCCTTCTATTACAAAATTGTCGAATAGGAGAACTTGGGGGTGTAATAATTCATGGGCTGCAGTGTTAAGGACAATGAATGCAATAACTAAATAAATCTTCAGAACTCCAGAGTGTGTTTTTCCCAGACATGTACAGTGTGAATTTTAAACCATGTGACCAGAAGGTGAGTTTCTCTCTGGAACAAGGGTGGAATAGAGAAGAGTGGAAGGAGGAAGCAACAGTCAAGATCTAGGATTCACATCCATGTAATATATAAATCCAATTTAACCACAGCAACATTTGGAATATCAGGCTAAAATTCCATCTTGGAGTTTTGGTGACTGCATTAACTCTTCTAAATCTTCATTCTCTAGATGTGGAACCAGAGCCCCAAGGCAGAATCCGAAAAACTCAAAATTTATAGTTGACTCTTGTCTAGTTTGTCTCCTGCATTTCTTGACCATAGATACAAATGTTGCCTAAGCTCAGGGTAGCCTGTAGTTTCACCAGATGATTGATTATATTTTATTGATTTATTCTTGTATGCTTCTAATCAGAGGTCTATGTTGTATCTGGTAAATAAATGCAGTTATATATTGGTCAGCTGGAATGAGGCACACTGTGGAAGCAAAAATACGGAAATAAATTCAGATACTAGCCATGTCTGGCAGAAATGCATATCTGCAAACCCCATCCACATCTCCAATACAGATCAGTGAAAATCAGACAGTAACATTTGGTACAAGTTCCTCTGTCCTGGTCATACACAAGATCTGCTGAAATGTGGCACTTAACAATTTGGATCTTCAAAGGAGTCAGGAAGAGCAACCTCTTCCTGTGAGAGAACAACGTTGCCTTGAGTCTTTGAGCACCATCAGCTCAATAGATCTTATTTAGAAACCTCTTCCTTATTTTTTTAACAACCTTTTGAATTTAGCTGCTGCAGATCTGGGATTTCTTGTATTTTACCTGTATAGGTAAATAGCTTGCTCTGTAATATTTGGGTACAGTTCTTATTTCAAGCTGCCTTGTTCTAATTAGTTACCAAATACAGAACAGGCTCCAGAACAGATTATATAATCCGAATGTAAATAGAATATACTTTATCTGTGGTCAACTATATCTGAGGTACGGTTACTGTTTCAGAGTGGTTAAATTACTGTTCACTCATATGACCTGCTACCTGTTTCACTCCTGAAGCAGGAGCTTGACTGTTTGGATCCAGTTATCCCTTGTAATTCAAAAACATGAAATCAGCATCAATAAAACAACACTTCCAAATAAGTTTTTGAGTTCTTTTTTTTTAAACTAAAATGAAAAGTTTCCTCACTTGATGAAGAATATACTCAAAAGCAATATGGAAAGCTGGCTTCAGTCTTGATGATGGCTCCAAATAGATGCAGTCTTAGCTTTGACATCATGATGGGTGCAAAATGAAAACAAGGCCCAAGATATGCAGGTCATGGATTCTCCCTATAGCTTGTAGAAAGAAAACAAAAGGAAAATGTCACAGCCTGATCCTCTTGGTCCAGTGCCCTGCAATATGTTACGCTCAGTGAAGAATAAGTATCTTACATATCATATTATATCCAATATAAAATGTGAGGAGAATACGCTTAGTGAATCCTTTCTGTTCAGGGTGTCTATCAGGTAGAAGAGGGTAACCAAAGAAACTTATTATAGTTATGTCCTCATTCATACTGATTCAGTGCACTAACTGCATTTGTTCCATACTTACTGCCTTGCTGTTCACACTCTGGAAGCAAGACATCCCAACCTGGTATTAGCCACATGGGTGAGCATGGGCAGGTGAATGAAGAAGCCTCTATGATGGTTTTTCAGGCTCTTTTTGTGAAAGAGAAACACACAGATCACCCTATTGACATGCATTTGCCCACAGTCACACAATTGTCTGTTTCACAGACAATATGAATTATGTGCATATGGCAACCAAGCCAATAAAGATTTTAATTCTATCTAATCTTTATCTGTTGCTTTCTGGACAAATTTTCATAAGCATTTGCAAACCGCATTTTGTATGACAAACCATTTCTGACCTAGGATTTTGTAATAAAGAAAATGTTGCTTATGTTAATCACATTAGGGCAGGAGATTAGGCATTGGTCATCTCTTTGTCGTTTGCCACATTCCTCACTGTTCGGGAGTGACATTAGCAGATGTATTTTCATGAGGGATGCCCTAGACTGGTTCTCATCATTTTTTTTTTTTTTGAAGGCAGAACAGGCAGGGACAACATGTGTGACCAACAATCTATAAGAGGATGGCTGACTACGCAATCAAGAACATAAGGGGCATTTTAGGTATCTGTGAGTTGCAGGGGACTGTCTTTTTATTCTAGCACAGTAACAGTCCTTATATGCTTTGCGCAATAGAAAATTAAAGGTTTCTCATGACTTTTCTGGATATAGGTATGAGGGACATATAGTATGAGAGGAACCAGTTGTCCAATAGGAACATGATGAACTGGATTGTTGAGGGTTGCTTGGTGACCTTTATAATGTATCGTTTTGGAGCATGAGCTTTCGTGGGTGAATACCTACTTCGTCAGATGCATGTAGTGGAAATTTCCATGGGCAGGTATATATATGTAAGCAAGCTAGAGATAATGAGGTTAGTTCAATCAGGGAGGATGAGGCCCTGTTCTAGCAGTTGAGGTGTGAAAACCAAGGGAGGAGAAACTGGTTCTGTAGTTGGCAAGCCATTCACAGTCTT